>NC_090751.1:67370017-67412517 GCF_036898095.1 Palaemon carinicauda
TCATTAATAATTCTATGACCGATTGTTACACCATAGCCCCTCCCTGAATTCATTGCTTTGTCAGCCTCATATGATACACGCACACACACACACACACACACACACACATATATATATATATATATATATATATATATATATATATATATATATATATATATATATATATATATATATATATATTATGCGTGTTTGTATATATGAATACATTTAATGATAGATCAACTCTCCTAACAATACTTGGTTTTTGAACCTTTATTTTTTATACCCCATGTGGGGGTTTGGGTCTTACTGAGTGAATGTCATAACCAAATCATTCCACTACAGCACAAAAACTCTTTCCGTGCTGAACCGTTGTGGAGTATAAGGCTCTCGAACTGAGGAAAACATTTTCACAATTGTCTCTTGAATTCATTTTGGCATACTGTTTTATACAGAAGCTTTTTTCACAATTTCTATTCAAACTATGACTAATGTTTCCTTTTTTTCTAAAATATATATTGTGTATATATATATATATATATATATATATATATATATATATATATGTGTGTGTGTGTGTATGTGTGTATATATAAATATGTGTATATATATATATATATATATATATATATATATATATATATATATATATACATACATACATATATATACACAATGGATATTTTTGCATTCAATGCTTAGATCAAGGTGAAATGAGATCACAATTGGAAAGGTATTTACATTGAGAGCTGTTTGTGTGGATATAGGATGACCTCGCCCATCCTGAAGATGGTTTGGACCTTTGTTGGCGAAATTACCCATGCACGGGTTGGGTCACCGGAATCCAAGTAGATCCAGTTCTTCAGTTATGTTTCTGTTTCAACCCGGTATCCTGTTATTACTTACAAAGGAAAGATAATTCAATTGGTTATTTAGTGTCGCTCCTAACAGCTGGTTCTAGTTTGCTTAAAACTCTGCCACTTATCTGTTAGGTGCCATTCCATATGTGTATAGTAGTGAGTGAATCATTTACAAAGTTTACCCTCACTGTGTCAATACTTTCGTAATATTCTCAAGGAGGTAAAACAAGTAAACTAGCAAACCAGAATAAGGATCTTTCGGAAAATAACCCCAATTCCCAGTTGTTGATGATCTATTCACCTCTTTCCAGCGACTTAATTTTGTAATGGTCTCTCCTACTGATTTTAACAAAAGCAAATCGCCAAGACGCCAGATTGATAAGAAAATTGTTGGAATAAAAGAAAATGGTAGAATAATGCAATGCCACTCTAAAGTCACAATTATGAAGGCTTAATCAATATGATGAATGCTTGTGGCAGATGACAAAGGACTAAACTTGAAACTGCTTCGAAAATTTAAAGTTACATTACACTCAGAGTACAATAGCCAATTTAGCTTTTAACAAACCTGGCGGAAAGTCGACCAGACTTAAGACTTCAAAGCAAATTTGATTGACTTTCAAAATGTTTCGGATGAAGAATATGACTTTATACGTGAATTAATAAAAGTGACAAAAACACTTGCCAACAGAAGTTTTTCAACTTTGACTTGGTGAATTGAATCATACAAAGATTAATTGATTGAATTTAAGTTTTCTGACATCCTGACATCAAAGGTCATTGGCGCCGATCACCATACAAAGAATGACAATCAAACTTCATAAGATATATTTAGACCAACGTTGCTTAGAGCTACAATAACACTTAAAACTAATAATTCATTTACCATATTTTCTGAATTTCCCTGTGGTAATAAAAATACTATGTCGCATGCTGAGAAAAATCTTGCATTACCTAAATTTCTAATGATTAGGGTGGTCAAAATTTCTTCCTTAGTAATTCAAAAAAAAAGATCAGCTCCACTCTTTCCTAAAATGATAAGGTCAAACCAAAGTTTTCGTGAAGAACAGTATGTCTGAGATAAGTCTCAACAATGGTTCATATTGTTGTCTAATATTCAGCAATGGAATTGCAAAAGTCAGAGTATTATTATCTCCGCCAAGGAGGTTATATAATCGAGTCAGTTTATTTATTAATTTATCTGTGTGTGTCTGTGGACAGTATTATATCAAAACTAGTTGATGGCTTTTGATGAAATTTTCACCACGGACAGATCTTAGGTTATGGAAGACCTCTTAAGATTTTGGAGGTGATCTGGATCTGGATTTGCATTTTTTGCCATTTTAAAGACAATGTCAAAACAAATGGACTGATTTTGACGAAATTTCCACCAGATAGATCTTAGGCCATGGACGACTCCAGCACATAAACCACATCAGGAAAACCAATATCAAAATATAAATTATATGTTTATATAAATATGTATTTGTAAAAATGAACTTGTAAACTGTATATTTTCTCAATAAAAGTAAAAAAAAAAAAAGTAACCTTTGGCGGAGGACAGAAATCTGTGATTGCTCTTGATATTATCATTATCATTATTATTATTATTGTTGTTGTTGTTGTTGTTGTTGTTGTTATTGTTATTACAAGCTAAGCTACAGCCCTAGTTGGAAAAGCAGAATGCTATAAGCCAAAGGGTTCCAGTATTGAAAATAGCCCAGTGAGGAAAGGAAACAAAGAAATAAATGAACTACAGACAACTAATGAACAATCAAAATAAAATATTTTCAAAACGGTATCAATATTAAATTAAATGTTTCCTATATAAACTATGAAAACTTAAAAAAAACAAAAGGAAAAGAAACAAGCTAGAATGGTGTGCCCACGTGTACCCTGAAGCATGAGAACTCTACCCAAAGACAATGGAAGCCCCTTGTACAGAGACTATAGCCCTACCCTAAGACTAGAGAACAATGGTTTTTATTTTTGACTGTCCTCCTAGAATAGCTGCTTACCATAGCCAAAGAGTTTCTTCTACATTTCTCAAGAAAAAAGTAGCCACTGAACAAATAGATTTCAGTAGTTAACCCCTTGACCAGAGAAGAATTGTTTGGGAGTTTCAGTGTTGTCAGGTGTCTGAGGACAGAGGAGAAATAGGCCAGAATATTCGGTGTATATGTAGGTAAAGGAAAAATGAGCTGTAACCAAAGAGAAGGGTCCAATGCAGTACTGTCTGGCCAGTCAAAGGATCCATTAAATCTTCAGCGGTAGTATCTCAATGGGTGACAAGTGGCCTGGCAAACCTATTACCTAAGAACAACTGAAAGTTATTCTTTATGAACACCATCCAAGAGTCCATGGTAGGTATCTATATTTTGAATTTTGAACTATCTATTACATTTGATTTGTTTAACTCCTATTGGAGACCTTGCCCATGGAAATGCAGGTGTCATTGCGAATAAGCAGCATTCGTTCCTAAATTTGTATACACATATGCAAGCTGTGGCTATACCAGTGATTTTAGACAAAAGTTTGACAGTCGACTCTCTATACTTTAGTCCACAGTGCGTTTTCAGTGAAAATGGCATTCAAAATATAATCAGTCAGCTTCTCAATCCGTTCCTACTACTCAGAGTTTTCAATGCTCATAAACTTCAAGAGGATGGAATTATGTTGGATTTAGAAGGGAAAATAGTAGAGGCTATTATTAGAAAACATCCTGTTACTTTGTGTAATAATGGGTCCATAAGTTTTCATAATACCTATGCCAATCACTTATCTATCATTGAATTAATTTGTGGTCTTCCAGTATCCATGTGGATTATGAATATTTGAACGGATGGCCCTTTTCCAATGCACTTGAAACATGTTTAAAACTCCCAAGTGAATTTCCCTGCAAATATGAGGTTGAGAAGGTGCATTTGAGCAAATTAAGTCTAGATGTTATCCTAGACAGAGGATTTGAATCTTTCAACTCTAATATTGAGGCTTATGGTTTTTGTACCGAAGCAACCTTGACAAGCACTCATAAGGCCTTACAAAAAACTAAAGGACAACCTCACAGACATGCAGTTCCATTGAGGAACAAAACGTTGCGATCTAAGAAAGAATGGTAGAAAATAATACAGAAGGTACAAAAATAGTGGGTCTTTTGATTGGAATGTCATTTAATCATATCCTTGCCAAGCAGTAAAAGTATTATAAGAAATTCGAGAGAGAGTGTCATGGTTATATTACATTATTGAAATCAACCCAAAGTCCCCAATGAGAACTGTTAGGAAAATTGTTTTAAAGCTCAGTGGCAAGTATGTTTCTTCGTCTTAACTCGCCTTAAAGGTGAATGATACTGTCATAAGTAATCCTTCCCATGGAACTAGGTCATCCTTTTTCGAGTATTTCCAGGCTGGAAAATTATTATGACAAGTTTCAAAGAATTCACAAATCTCAGATTGCCCTAGTTCGTAGCTCTATTGGTAAGTTGTACAATGTAAAGTTTTAAAGAATTTAGAGCTATATTTTCAATGAAGGCCAATGCATTTGGGAAAGATACGATAGTATAAGAGATGTTGAAATATATGCCAGAAAATGCAAAAAGATTATGTGAGGCTGGTATACTACCCAAAGGCGGAAAAAATCTAATGTTAAAGCTAAGAAACCACTAAAGGATGCGTTTAAATGCGCTACTTGACAACCAATCCCCCTATTCAGTTTTACCTGTAAGCTAATGAAAAAGGTCATCTACACCACGCTTGTTTTGTATCTGGAATCCAACAAGTTGATATCTACATGCGAGTTGGTTTTTAGAAAGAACAGATCTCCTCTAGATCCATTGCCTAGATTATTCAACGAAGTTCATGAAGGCTTCATTAAGAAATGTCAAATCATTGATACTTCCTTTAATCTCGAGTACGCTTATGACACTACCTGGCAAAATGGTAAAATGGTGTTATTTTACCGTATGAAAAACAACTTAAATTTTTGGTCATGAAATTCGATTTTAAACCACCTGGTCTTGTGACGTTGATGCACAAGTGGCAATTGATTTTCAGTATATTTTAATCGATTGTCCTGTTTGTAATCTTCGGAGGAGGACATATTCACTCCAGGACAAACCTTTAAGAGATATACTGTACTGGGGGTAAATTGTAATGCCCAGAACTTGGAAAAAAATATTATGCAGAGGATTGGATTATTTCACAAGCTTTAATAAGTTTTATTGATATATATATATATATATATATATATATATATATACATATATATATATATATATATATATATATATATATATATATATATATATATATATATATATATATATATATATATTCAATCTTTTTAATCCCTTATTTCACATTTCGATGTTACTGTACGAAAGTGGTGTGATTGGTTTTATAGGTTGAAAAGATTGTTTGGGTATGGTTGATTGAGGCCTAAATTTTAAAATCCCAATCCTAAAATTGAAGGCCAAGAAATCTCTCAAAAGTTTAAAAAGTTGTTTCTTGTTTTTGTTGGGAACAGATAAGAACTGATTAGTGGCACTTTACGATTTTCAGGCCAGATCAAAGCTTGCGTGTGGCTGCAAAATATTTTAGATGTCTTCTCCTGCATGGAAGATTATTGGGGGAACTGGATGTTGAATATGAATCTTTCAAAATATTTTAACAGAAGTTCATCTAGATTCTAGAACTTTGGGGGTTGAGGGCATTTATGTGGATACAAATGAAATTCCGCTTGATCTGCGAAGACGGAAGTTAGGCTTGCAGTATACTGTATGTGGTATATTAAATCTTGACCTATTAACGCCTCCTTGGCTTTAGTCCACTACAGAACAAAGGCCTCAGACCTGTCCTTCCACTTGTGTCTGTATATGGTCCTATGCCAGTCCACACCTGCAAACTTTCTTAGTCAATCCACATAGTCTTCTATGTTATTCTTGATGTCCATGTATTATCTGTCGTTGTCATTATATGCCCTGCCCATGTCCATTTCTTTTTCTTTCATATTAGAATATCCTCTACTTTAGTTTACCCTCGTATCCAAGTTGCTCCTTTTTTCGTCTCTTAGTGTTATTTCCATCATTATTCTTTTCATAGCTCTTCTGAGTTGCAACTAACTTAATGTTCCAAGTCTTTCGGAAGGCTCCAAGTTTCTAATGCATAAGTTAATACTGGTAGGGCTATCTGATTAAATACTTTTCTTCTAGGAGAAAGTGGCATTTTACGTTTTATCTTTTTTTTTTTTTTTTTTTTTTTTTTACCAAAAGCTCTTCATTCCATTCTCACCCTTCTTTTAATTTAGGTCTCAGGTTCAGGAGAAACACTGTTCATAACCCTTATTTGTTGCCCCCCAGATGCTGAAGCCTTGACGAGGATGGGGGGCTTAGGGATTAGCAGCTGGGCTCTAATGAACAGTGGGAACTACTTCCCATTGGACCTCGGTGCCCAGCTGTCGATTCAACTAAATCAGTCAGCACTTTCTCTTTTACTTTTGATTATTTCTTTTTTTCTCCCATCTCTTCCTTTTGGGCTCGATATTGTTGACGACTTTGGCATGTTCGATTTTACTTTGGATGCCGCTTTGTATTTGGCAGAGTGTGGGATGGAGTGCATTCCATCTCAACCTGTGCCAATTTAGACGCCATCACCCTCTGGCAGACCCCATTGGGTGCAGACCAAGTCTGTTAAGAGTCGGGCTCCAGTGATCCGGTCTTAAGTCACCCATATTTGCGGGTAATGGGTGACGCCAGGCATTGGAGTCGACGGTGGGAGGGGCTAACTACCCCCACTGACCAGTGTACGCCCACCTTAAGAGAGGCAGCCCCTCTCTAATAGAGGACTGGTCCCCGCTGAAGCCTCTTCTCGTGTTGGGCCACATGGGATAGGAGGACTGACATCCTCCGATAAGAGGTGGATAACCCGGCTTGCTTTTCCAAAAAAACCCAACACCTCTGTTGACGACCTGGAAAATACAAACATGGACCTCGGTACAGACAGCTCCAACTCGGGTTCTAACATTGTAACGTTAGAACCTTATTCACGTCATGTGAATAATAAAACGCTAGAGAAGAAGAGAGAGAGAGTGAAAAATGATGACAGTACAGAAAGATATAGAAAAGTAGAAGTATTACCTGGTCACTATGAAGTAGTGAATTATGAAAAATTTTTTATCTTGGAATTTGAAAACGGAAGAAATGAGCGTATAAATGTTTTTAAAGCTAATAGAGAAATAGTTAATTTATGTGGAGGGCAGCCAAAAATTTTACCCCAGGGAAATGGAAGTCTCTTGATAGAGACACTCTCCCCATTACAAGGTGAAAGGTTAAAAACACTTACAAAATTGAATGGTCATAGCGTAAAATGCGTTTCACACCCTACTTTCAACCAGAGTAGAGGTGTGATATATGCTCCAGAATTGTTGGATATAGAGGAGAAAGAAATAGAGGATGAACTGAAAAGTCAAGGAGTAGTTAAAGTAGTCAGAATGAGAAAGAGAGTTGGAGAACAACGTATCCCTCTTGCTACTCTGATTATAACATTTGATCAATGCCGATTACCAAATGTTATAAAAGCTGGATGGCTATCTTTGAAGGTAAAACCATATATCCCGTCACCATTGCGATGTTATCATTGCCAAATGTATGGCCATTTAAGCCAGAAATGTAAAGAAAAACTAAACAATAAGCCAGCTGTTTGTGCCAACTGTGGAAAAAGTAGTCATGGAGTATGCATAGAAAACCCTAATTGCATACATTGTGGGGAAGCACACCCAGCTACATCTAAAAGCTGTGTAAAGTTTATTTTTGAAAAAGAAATCCAGGCCATTAGGACCATGGAAAGGGTTACTTTTAAAGAGGCTCGTAAAAGAGCTCTTGAAAAGCAAATAAGACCAGGGCAACCTTTTTCAATGGTTCTGAAGAAAAACTTGTCAAACCACACAGACGAAAATTATATCTCTACTTCTAAGATAAAGAAACAAATGAAAGTAGTTAAAGAGGTTGAAAGTCCCATCGAAAATCTATATCCAGAAATTGTGGAAAAATCAAAACGGACACTTAAAGATCTGAAAATTATTCAAAAGCCAACTACTCCGATTTTAAACAATAGTACAAACCTCTCACAGGCCGTTTCCTTGCCTGATCTGATGGAGGTTGCACTCGAAACCAATTTACCTGGTGAACCCGTAGTGGGGAAGGTGCAAAAACCTGACAGATCACAACCTTTTAATCGAAAAAGAGAGAGACCTCCCTCCCTCTCTCCTCCTACCATAAGAAACATTAAAGTCACGACTTCCAATAAATATGATATCTTATCTGCTGATGTTTCTGAACAACTAGAAGGTAAATTGAACCAATCAGAAATTCAAGTTGAGGTCCACCATCCTCCTCAACAATTAGATCAAAAGGACACAAAGAAAAAGAGAAACACAAAACCCACTATATCAAGATCCTCTCTAGAGTTACCTCCGGGAAACATTGTTAGATCAAATAGTGCCATTGGGAAGACTTCATCTAAGGTGTCTTCCAAAAAATAAAACATAGTTTTTTCCTCCATTCTGCAATGGAATTGCCAGGGTTTAAGGGCGAAATATGAACAACTTAAGCTCCTCATACGTGAGCACTCCCCTATAACAGTATGTCTACAAGAAAGCAAGCTCGATGCTAATACTCCTTGTCCTCGAGAGTATGTTAGCTATAGGACACCATATGATCAACGAGCAGGGAGCCATGGGGGAAGTCTTATATACATTCGTCGAGATGTTCCCCAAATATCTTTGTCTATCTGTACCCCTCTGCAGGCAGTGGCTGTACAGATTGATATAGGAAGAAAATACACAATCTGTTCTCTTTACTTGCCTCCAAATGATAACATCTCATATGATAATATAGTAGAGGTGATTAAACAACTCCCACAACCCTTTCTCTTACTAGGAGACCTTAATAGTAGACATCCTTTATGGGGTGATGTTTTAGCAAATGCAAGGGGTAATATTATATCGTCAATTTTGGAGAATGAAGATGTCGGACTCCTCAATACAGGAGAGCCCACACATTTTCATGTACAGACAGGTACCTTGTCCTGCATTGACCTATCAGTTGCAAGCTCTAACTGTCTTCTCGATTTTAATTGGAGAACATTAGATGATTGGCATACTAGTGATCATGCACCAATCATTATAAACACCAACAATGGTCCACCTTTACAAAGATCACCTCGATGGAATCTTGATAAGGCGGACTGGAATAGATTTCGGGAGTTAAGTGAAATTGAAGGAAATGCAGAACAGTTTGAAAGTGTTGATGATGCCATAGACTTACTTAATGGAACTCTTCACACAGCAGGAGTGAATTCCATCCCCAAAACAACTGGGATATTCAGACGACGACCAGTCCCCTGGTGGTCGTCAGAACTAACTGCCCTGCACAGAGCCACAAGAAAGTCTTTAACTCGATTGCGCATGCACCGTAGTGAGGAGAATTTAGTCATATACAAGAAATGTAGAGCACAGTTCCGCCGTGCCATGAAAGAAGCTAGGCGCCAGTCTTGGATGTCCTTTGTTTCCTCCATCAACAGTAGAACACCAACATCATCTGTGTGGAGGAAAGTCAAAAAGATAGCGGGAAAATTCACCCCAAACCCACCACCAGTGTTAAAGATAAATGGCCAGTATATGACTGGAGCAACCGAAGTTAGCAATGCCCTGGCTGACCATTTCTCAAATGTATCGCGCAAGTGTCAAGCAGCTCCTGGTCACCAGTATAGGAGCAATGAAGAAAAGAAAGTTTTAAACTTCGCAACAAGAAAGCAAGAGTCATACAATTCTCCTTTTACTGAAAGAGAATTTGATTCTGCTCTTGCTACTTGTAACGATACAGCCCCTGGACCCGATGGAATTCCATATGCAATGATTAAACATGTACCTTTTAATACAAAGTTATTTATTTTAAGCATTTTTAATAGAATATGGCATGATACTAGTTATCCAAGTGTTTGGGAACTAGCAATTATTTTAGCCTTTTTAAAACCCGGTAAGGACAAGTTTTTAGCAGCAAACTACCGACCTATTGCATTGACATCTTGTTTATGTAAAATCATGGAGAAGATGGTCAATGCAAGACTGATTTGGTACCTTGAAAAGAAGAATATTTTATCACCCATTCAATGTGGATTTAAGAAAATGCACTCAACGACTGATGTGCTGATACAACTTGAGTCCTCCATTTGTGAAGCCTTTGCTTCCAAACAGCACCATGTGACAGTTTTTTTTGATCTTGAAAAGGCATATGATACCACATGGAGATACGGTATACTTAAAAGAATCCATGAGTGCGGATTGAGAGGTGAGCTACCACTATTCATCCAGTCATTTCTTTCACATAGAGTTTTCCAAGTGAGAGTTGGGGAAGCTCTATCACAGAGTAAATGCCAGGAAGAAGGAGTTCCTCAGGGGAGTGTGCTGAGTGTAACCCTTTTTGCACTAGCAATTAATGGGATATCCTCAGTCATTCCCCGGGATGTTCTTGCAACATTATTTGTGGATGATCTCTCCATATCATTTGCTGGAGCCAGAATGGCAATGGTTGAGAGAAAAATCCAACTCTCTATTGATAAAATTATCCATTGGGCCGATATGAATGGATTTAAGTTCTCAACAAGTAAAACTACAATTGTCCATTTCTGTCGTATACGGGGAGTACATCCAGACCCGGATATATACATCAAAGGTCAACGGATCCCATGTGCAAGTGAAGCAAAATTTTTAGGGTTGATATTTGATTGTAGGCTTACATGGGTTTCTCACTTAAAAACATTAAAAGCTAAATGTGTTGAAGCTATGAATCTTTTAAAAGTCCTGTCCCATACATCATGGGGGGCAGACTGCAATACAATTTTAAAATTATACAAGGCCTTGATATTTTCCAAAATTAGTTATGGATGCGAAATATACTCCTCAGCAACCCCAAGCCGGTTAAAAATACTAGATTCAATACATCATGCTAGCATTAGATTGTCCACAGGAGCCTTTAGAACCTCCCCTATCACAAGTCTCCTTGTTGATGCTGGGGAGTTGCCTCTGGACCTTTACCGAATGTCCTCTATTATTCGGTATTGGTTTAGATTGCAAAGACTCCCCAATTCTTCAGCCTTTCAAACTGCAAGCCTTGTAAGGCACTCAACCTACTTTGAGTTGCACCCAAAATCTCCTCAACCTTTTGGGTTTCGGGTTAACCAATTATTAAACAATCTGGATATAATTAGAAATAAGGTGCTTCCATTCAAGGTATCATCAACGCCTCCATGGAAATTACCTGACATATCTTTTTGTAGATACTTTATTGGAGTTAAGAAGAATTTGACTGACTTAGAATCCAGGTCTCTTTTTATGGAACATGTTGAAGAACATAGAGGATCGACTTTTATATATACTGATGGCTCCAAATCTGATGCTGGCGTTGGATTTGGAGTACATAGTAATGATTTTAACTGTAGAGGTGCACTTCCTCTAACAGCTTCCATATTTACTGCCGAACTGTATGGCATATTAACCGCTATTGAGAAAATAGCTTTGGAAAAGGAGGGTAATTTTACAATTTTTAGTGATGCAAGGAGTGTTCTTCAGGCTTTAGAAGTTTTTAATTCTAGTAACCCTCTAGTTTTAAAGATTTTAGAATGGCTTTTTATTATTGGACGGAAAGGTATAACTGTTCGATTTTGTTGGGTTCCAGCACATGTAGGTGTGTCTGGGAATGAGAAGGCAGATTTACTGGCGAAGAATGCGGCATCCGAGTTGCTACCAAGGAGGTATCCCATTCCATGTAACGATTTCCTACCTTACATCAAGAAATTGGTATGTGATAAATGGCAACAGCACTGGGATAGTCAAGATGGCAATAAAATGAGGGAAGTAACAAATATCATATCACCTTGGAGGTATAACATGATTCCCCGAAAATGGGAGACGACTCTTTGTCGTCTCCGTATTGGTCACACACGGTTGACACACGAGTTTCTGCTGAAGGGCCAACACCAACCGTATTGCGAGGACTGCTTAGTACCTTTAACAGTGAGGCATTTGTTGACCGAATGCCCTAATTTTACTAACTTAAGAAATAGATATCTGTTTGAGGCTCGAGGTGAGGATGGCAGGTTTATCCTTGCCAAGATTCTTGGACATGATGTGTCTTACTATGCGAGCGGAATTTTTAGATTTATTTCAGAAGCAGGTCTTCTGAAAACTATTTAACCATTGTAAAGACTTCTTAATTTTTATGGTTTTAATTGAATTTGCTTTTAATTTTCATATACAGTAAATGGTATCGGCGTCAATGACCTTAGATGTCAGGATGCCAGAAAACTTTCAATCAATCAATCAATCTCCATATCATTTGCTGGAGCCAGAATGGCAATGGTTGAGAGAAAAATCCAACTCTCTATTGATAAAATTATCCATTGGGCCGATATGAATGGATTTAAGTTCTCAACAAGTAAAACTACAATTGTCCATTTCTGTCGTATACGGGGAGTACATCCAGACCCGGATATATACATCAAAGGTCAACGGATCCCATGTGCAAGTGAAGCCAAATTTTTAGGGTTGATATTTGATTGTAGGCTTACATGGGTTTCTCACTTAAAAACATTAAAAGCTAAATGTGTTGAAGCTATGAATCTTTTAAAAGTCTTGTCCCATACATCATGGGGGGCAGACCGCAATACAATTTTAAAATTATACAAGGCCTTGATATTTTCCAAAATTAGTTATGGATGCGAAATATACTCCTCAGCAACCCCAAGCCGGTTAAAAATACTAGATTCAATACATCATGCTAGCATTAGATTGTCCACAGGAGCCTTAAGAACATCCCCTATCACAAGTCTCCTTGTTGATGCTGGGGAGTTGCCTCTGGACCTTTACCGAATGTCCTCTATTATTCGGTATTGGTTTAGATTGCAAAGACTCCCCAATTCTTCAGCCTTTCAAACTGCAAGCCTTGTAAGGAACTCAACCTACTTTGAGTTGCACCCAAAATCTCCTCAACCTTTTGGGTTTCGGGTTAACCAATTATTAAACAATCTGGATATGATTAGAAATAAGGTGCTTCCATTCAAGGTATCATCAACGCCTCCATGGAAATTACCTGACATATCTTTTTGTAGATACTTTATTGGAGTTAAGAAGAATTTGACTGACTTAGAATCCAGGTCTTTTTTTATGGAACATGTCGAAGAACATAGGGGATCGACTTTTATATATACTGATGGCTCCAAATCTGATGCTGGCGTTGGATTTGGAGTACATAGTAATGATTTTAATTGTAGAGGTGCACTTCCTCTAACAGCTTCCATATTTACTGCCGAACTGTATGGCATATTAACCGCTATTGAGAAAATAGCTTTGGAAAAGGAGGGTAATTTTACAATTTTTAGTGATGCAAGGAGTGTTCTTCAAGCTTTAGAAGTTTTTAATTCTAGTAACCCTCTAGTTTTAAAGATTTTAGAATGGCTTTTTATTATTGGACGGAAAGGTATAACTGTTCGATTTTGTTGGGTTCCAGCACATGTAGGTGTGTCTGGGAATGAGAAGGCAGATTTACTGGCGAAGAATGCGGCATCCGAGTTGCTACCAAGGAGGTATCCCATTCCATGTAACGATTTCCTACCTTACATCAAGAAATTGGTATGTGATAAATGGCAACAGCACTGGGATAGTCAAGATGGCAATAAAATGAGGGAAGTAACAAATATCATATCACCTTGGAGGTATAACATGATTCCCCGAAAATGGGAGACGACTCTTTGTCGTCTCCGTATTGGTCACACACGGTTGACACACGAGTTTCTGCTGAAGGGCCAACACCAACCGTATTGCGAGGACTGCTTAGTACCTTTAACAGTGAGGCATTTGTTGACCGAATGCCCTAATTTTACTAACTTAAGAAATAGATATCTGTTTGAGGCTCGAGGTGAGGATGGCAGGTTTATCCTTGCCAAGATTCTTGGACATGATGTGTCTTACTATGCGAGCGGAATTTTTAGATTTATTTCAGAAGCAGGTCTTCTGAAAACTATTTAACTATTGTAATGACTTCTTAATTTTTATGGTTTTAATTGAATTTGCTTTTAATTTTCATATACAGTAAATGGTATCGGCGTCAATGACCTTAGATGTCAGGATGCCAGAAAACTTTCAATCAATCAATCAATCAATAAACCCTTATTTGTTGTCTCTGCATTTCTATTGAACATTAGCTTAGTTTGGCTCATATTCATTTTCAGTCCTATGTATATATGTGTGTTTGTTTGTATCACTTACTTTTCCTCAAGTCCTTCGGGGAGGATTTTGGCCGTCCAATAATCTCTTAACATTAAACATACAGTATTTGTTGAAATAATTTTGGTATATGGTACTATCACCCGATTTAGAAGTAATAATTATAACCTTGATATTTTAGTCTTATTTGAATTTTTGATAATTATAGAAATCTCATCCTTTATTAGTGTTGGTTATCAATGATTTTACTAGCGACAATCTGGGATTTACAAATACTATTTCATTCATGATTCATGGTTCATGGTTTTAACGTATTTTTGTCCTTAAAAAATTCCTTTGGAAACCCTTTTATTCAAAAGTTAAATACACCATATAGTGAACTACAAGTCTGTAAATTTTTTGTATCGTCAAAGTTATTGTAATGAAAAAAAGATAATAGAATATGCGTTTATGAGAATCTTAGAGGAAGGTAGAATGTTTATTTTATTTTGTCAATGAGCATTTTAAAATGTATTAGTTATTATATAATTAGTTTTGAAGATATCATTATCGTTTTGGTTTTCTGAATTTTAGGCAGAAATTGCAAAAGAAGAATCTTCAAAAACTTAACGGACTTATTTTCGACATTTTTATCATGAATGATAAGGTAATAGCAAAGTAAATTACTAACAGGTATTAATCTTCAAATTTTCACAGAAAATTCCTTGCACTTTTGAACTGGGTGGTGCTTTGTTCCTCTTATCTTGTGATGTTTACATACAATAGTCTATTAACTTATTTTACTTTAAATGCATCTAGATTCAGTTTTTTTTTTCTTTTTTTTCAAAACGATTTTTTGTATTATTCAAATGAACAGGGGTCGTTTTCCTACAGTTTTTTAAGCTTTTCTGATGTCTCTCAGTAATTTGTCGTAAACTTCATTTCAGAAAAAGGCAATTCTGTTGTTATAAGGGGTTCACTTTGGAGAGTTTATGGTTGCTTATCTACTCTTCAAATTATTCTGTGAAGCTTTTCCGTTTTTACCATATTTATTATTTTTGTTTAGAGATTGGTTACCTCCATCCACCAGCATGAAGTTTTCTGTTTTCATGAACGAATTTTTATTTGTTTAGATAATTTTATATTATTTATATTATTTTATTTCCTTTCATAACTTTCATTTTATTTAGAGAATTTTCGTTGGATATTTGCGATAATAAATCACTTTCGCAAAATTATTTCAATACATTTCAAAATTCTCTCTCTCTCTCTCTCTCTCTCTCTCTCTCTCTCTCTCTCTCTCTCTCTCTCTCTCTCTCTCTCTCTCTCTCTCTCTCTCATCTGTTTGTATAAATAGATTTTTTTTTCGCTACTCTACTTGGTATTTTAGAAGTTAACTGTTCAACTTTGCTCCAAATTCTGCTTATTTATTATTCCGTAAAATTTTGTTTTTACTATGAAAAGAAAGAACAAAAATGAACCTTTAATTAATATTTTAAATTATCTCTTACTAGCTCCTATATCTTCAAGACACTTTAATTTTATTCCAAAATCACTCGAGCTGATTCCCTGATTGAAGAATTTTATAGATTTGGCCCGTATTGTCCCAGTTTGGTTTATTTGTTATTCACTGAATGAAATTGTAATTTTAATAAAAACTATACTGTTCTTCGTCTGACAACTTTTATGTTACGATGTGTTACTTTTGGGTACATACGTTGAAGGTTACATTAATCACCCACGCCATTTATCATTTTGCTTCTTATATTTACACATATTCTTTGTGAACTCGGTCTGGACGGCATCAGTAAGTTCTTTTTTTACAACTTTATTTTCTGTGTGTCTCATGCTGTCGGCCACGTCAGGGTAGGGTAAAATGTATCACCGAGGCCGATATAGAATATATTCGCCTTTGTATCCCATGAATCTATTATATCTCAGGAAATGAAAGGGAAATTGGTGCTCTATAAGATATCGGGCTAAATCTCGTAGCTCTTTTAGAACAGAATTTATATACCAGTTTTATGTTATTTTTTTTTAATAATCTGTATACACGGGTTTTTAGATTGACAACTAAATAGCTGATATCATTGGCAAGGTAAAACGCCGCAAGAGGAAGAAACAATGCCCTGACCCGTGGTATAGACAATGGGTCCGCCTTTTTAATGCGGGAGTGCTATGAACGGCAGAAGAAGCTAAAACCCGTAACATGTAGGTAAAGTGCAATTAACCAGTTAACATTGAAAGCCGACAACCACTTGACGTAGTTGACATAGACAGCAATTTTGCATTATATTTAAGGAATATTTAGAAAAGCCTATCAATGTGACCGTAATATGCATTACTCTGCAGAATTTGCCAGCACAACCTTGTTAATAATTCATTACAAGATTTCAATTATTAAAAAGCAAAACATTCTTTAATGTATCGAGGAAGTCCAACAAAAGATTCGAATTTTTAACAATAATTTGTTATCGATTAAAGAAATGAAGTGAAGAGCTAATGATAAAACGTTAAGACATCTTTAGAGCCAGTGACTATTTGGGTGGCAACACGCACGTCATACATCGGGAAGTTTGAACAATTACTGTATCATAAACAAGTCGTGAAAAGCCATGAGTGAGTTGAAGGTAAAAGATCCGTGACATCATATTGGAGAGAGAAAGAGAAAGGAGAGCAAAAGTGTAGAATGCGAGTTTAACTTTAGCAAAAAAAAAAAAAAAAGATAATCTTTGATGCATTAACGAGAAGAGGTTGGTGGAGCACATTGTCGTAGTAAGAAAGCCTAGTCTTCGTCGAAGCGTGTCGGATGTCTGCGACACACGCCGCCAACTCCTGCAAACCCTTGACAGCTAACTTAAGGATGTTTCATCCCCCCTTAAACCCTTCTACCTTAAGGCCTGTTCTAATTTTTTTTATTTACTAGTCTTATTTTTTACCTCAAAGCCTTTAGGAGATAAAAAGAGAGTCTTCAAAAATAGATATTACTTTAATTTTTTATATTTATTGATGACGAGATGTTATACACTGTTTAATAGTTTTTGTAAAAAGGTCTTTGATGAAATAAGTTTAGAAAACAGGATTTGTAATTGCTTGAATAAGTTCCGTATTTATAGCAAATTTTGTGTTCAAATAAAAGTATTGTATTCGTGCAATCCGATTTCAAATTGGATATTGCAAAATAATAATTTTGAAATTTGTTTGTGAATGATCGCTTATATATATATATATATATATATATATATATATATATATATATATATATATATATATATATATATACATATATATATATATATATATATATATATATATATATATATATATATATATATATATATATATATATATATATATACATATACAGTGATACCTGGGAGATTATCATATTTCATTCCAAAACCTTGTTTGAAAACCAAATTAATTTTCTTATAAGAATGAATATAAATAGCATTAATTGGTTCACCACCCAAGGAGTCTCATTGGTCATTTTTAAAAAAATCTTCCAATATCAAGATACAGTACGGGGCATAAAGACATAAGTATAGAGAATAGAATAAAGAGACGATGAATAAATAGGAATAAATGAACATTGATCTTCACTTTACGTGTTGTAAGGAGAATTGTTTGCTCGAGTGGAAGGTGGAGATGAGGGGAGGAGGAGTTGTTAGTTTTGCTTGGAAGCAGAATCTCTTCATATAAACATTGTGGAGTTCTTTCATGTTTGCCTCTTTTTTGCCATAATTGATTTACTTTAGGGTCTTTTAACTAATAATTTATCCAGGGAGATTGTCTCTTCCTCCCTTCTATGAAGCTTCTGAGATTACTTATGTATCATTAAACTAGGTGCAGAATCCCTCCTCTCTCTTTTGCTGTCTGGCACTACTCGATCTTAAAGATCATGGAGTTCTTTGTTGTCAACTTCTAAACATCATCTTGACTTCTTAGCCCATGGACTTGCCGCAGTCTCATTTTCAAGTTTAAGCTCTAGTTCAAAGCCACCGAAGTCCGTCGCTGCAACACAGTCTGGCCACAAATTCCTCCAGGCAAAATTCATTGTTCTGGAAGACACATCTACTCTGGCTCTGTTGATGAGGTTTAATTGTTATTTTTGTTTAAAAGGTGACTTCGAAACACCTTTGAAAGTTTTTTCTTTTATGCAGAGGTTTTTGAGGTTGGAAATTTCCATTTGGTCCATGAGTTGTAAAAGAGAAATCTTATTGAGGGCCAGAAACTTGACAATATTAAAGATAATCTCCCTTGAAGAGGTGCATTGATCACAATAAGAGGGCTTTAATTGGTAGCTGTGTTTCGTGGAGGTATTTTTTTCATGGTAGGACTTAACTCTCTATGCACCAACTCTATAAAGACGTGTCCAGTTACTCAAGATTTACTGTTGAACCTCCACATCACCATCAAGCTGTCCTTTATAACGTTTTTCTTGATGAAAACCCTACAGGTTTTGGAATATTAAACAAGTATGGACTTCACCTTATAGTCCCCACTTGCATTCCCACACACCAACTGAGCTAGTTTATCCTCTATGTGTCTATGCCCCACTAAAACCTTCTCTTCCTCGGTAATTCAAGTTTTCCTTGGGATTTTCTTCCAAAAGAGTTCAATTTGGTCGTCGTTTAAAACATGTTGAAGACTATAGCCTTTCACGGTTATGTAGGTTTTAAATTCCCCAACATATGTTAAAAAAGTTGCTTTGCTGAACTGTTAGCCCTGTCATTCCTTGTAACGCTATGAATGCCACTTCACTTTTGAAATTTATGAAACAACCCCCAGCTAGCCCTGAAAATTTCCTTAGAATATGTATCATCACTTTTTTCTGGCGTGTTTCTAATGATATTTGAATGTATTTTATTCACTTTTTCACAGGATTGTCTCTGAAACGCTATCACCCTCCAACTGTTTTTCATAAATCCTTATCAATAACTGTTCCTTAACTTTCTGTATGATCTTCTTTGCTAGTTAGAGATGGCGCCTCCTTTGCTGCATTGTTGACAATGTCAGTCACCCAGACATCGCTTTCTACTTTTCAATTTTCTCCTTTCTTAGTTATATAACAAAAATCTCGGTTTCTTCCTTTCCGGCTTATCAATGTTATGGGTAAACACTAAATACACTGAAATAATGGGAATTAATGGAAACCTTAACAGAACGGTGTTGTGATGGTTAGAACTGGGTGAGAGCTGCATATAAACTGGGTTGGTTGCCTTAGTTTTAAATGTATTAGTCTACTCGGCAAAGCGCCTTGGTCCGTAAAGATTCTTTCTACTTGTTTAACCTCCGAATTTTTATTCAACCTCTGTGAGAAGAAAATTGTTGAGTTCTTAGGCTTTGATCTCGCTGTATGTGTTCTAGCAAAAATCATTTACCTTTAGGAGGAATGTGTACCAGAAGTAAATAGACTTCTGGTGAAACTGCAAGTCCTATGATGGGTGACCCTGCTGGACCCATGCCTTTTTTTCATGACCTCAACAGATTCTATTGTAGTATCTAAGATCAAACTTTGTTCCTAAAATCATCTGATAATTAAAATTTGTTTGTTCATCTTTTATATAATCCCTACTTGCTTATCCTTATTGCAAAGACACTATAGGGCTGTATTTTAATGGAATGTACTATACGAGCCAGATTAGAACTTTAGACAACATAGTTATTAGAAGTCAACAGTATAAACTTTTGGGCCACGATGACAGTTTTATTTGATCAAGAGTTTAGTACGATAGACCATTGTTTATGGTACTAAGTTCAATTTGTGGATTTTTTTTTATAAATCAATTAAATTATTTTATTTCACAGAGGTATGGTACATCAAGAATAGAATTTCTGATAAGTTTTAATTATCAAAATTTAGTTAACTACACTTTGATACAGCCTCTGATTTTCAAAGATTTTATTGTTACCGTCCTTACTAAAGCGATTATATTGATATAGTTATTTATATATTATTATTATTATTATTATTATTATTATTATTATTATTATTATTATTATTAGCTACGGTACAATCCTAGTTGGAAAACTAGGATGCCATCTGCTTAAAGGCTCCAGGAAGGAATAATAGCCCAGTGAGGAAAGAAAATATGAAGTAGATAAACTATATGAGAAGTATTGAATAATGACTTTAAAATATGTTGAGGTAAGTAACATTAAAATAGATAAGTTATATATAAACTATGAAGAGACTTGTCACCCTATTCAGCATAAAAACATTTGCTGTAAGTTTGTAAGTTCTACTAATTCAACTGAGAGATTAGGAAGATTGATTGATTTAAAGTTTTCTGGCATCCTGACATCTAAGGTCATCGACGTCGATGTTATATCAGTCAACAATTTGGACACAGGTTGAATAAATATTCTTGAATAATGTGTTGTGTTGAGCCTATGAGGCAGAAGGCTAGTTTGGCAGAGCTACCTGCTTACCTAGCATCACGTAAAGGGAAGATCTGATGGCAAAGGATGGTCAAAATTATGAAAAATCTTATAGAACATGCATAAAGAACTAACTGAACGACGATGTCAGAGATTGATTATTGGTAATATCTTTGTAATCCCTCCCTAAATCTGACATCAGAGGGTAGCCTAGTTTTGTTAAGTTTTCCACTTTAATAATTATTTTCTCTAGTAAAGACATCCCATCTTGTTTGATTCTAGTATCATTTTCAAAATTTTCATGTATGCTAAAGATGAAGCCCATCAGTTTTTAGTAATACAAATATTGGTAAACACTCCATATAAATAGCAAGATCTTAATAATCGTAACCTAAATCCGAATAAAAAGTGTCCTCAGGTTGTCAAGTCTTTAATTTAAAGAAAAGTTCAAGGGTTGGATGGTTTCCGAGGATAGGACTCTCGGCATTCCTTGCAGTTTACTTCCTTGCAATGATGTTCTGATAGGTTCTGCATCATTTCCAGGTTTCTTGTCATTTTGATTAGAATGGGAATGATTGTATTCTTACAATGCCCTTAGTTCTATCGAATGGGTCTGGTCAACACTTGAGGCACTATAAACATGTTGTTACCATCCCTTTATGGTTAGACAGTGGATATTTGGGAGTCGGCTGTTATAGGTGTCATTGGTTGGGAAGTGAATCACATGAAAGGAATGCGATGGCTTAAGAATTCTTGACAGTTCATCTTTTCATCATAATCAATTCTATTTGGAAATTACGATGACTTGTACCCTTAGACCCTTTTAGGATGCGACACAGAAGAAATAAGAATGAAAAGATTCAGTAATTAAGAAAATGAAATTGATCATTCTTCAAGTGAGTGAACTTTTCATGAATTTTAGTTATTACATATTAACTTCTACATTTGAAACTTGGAAAAATAAAGTAGGTAAGGATGAATGCTCAAGAAGAAGAGGACTTGAAACATTTTCAAAGGCAAGGCACTCAATAATTATACTGATGGCTCTGAATCTTCGATGCCTGCTGGTTGTGTTGCGGTATTCTCAGACAAAACAAATCAGTTCTTATTATCCATTGAAGCATCAGTTTGTAAAACTGAACTATCTGCCATTTTGTTAGCAGTTAACATTATTGAATAACTGAAGATAGAGTGTCTTAGATTTTTTATTTATTCTGATTTGAGAAGTGCCAGAGAAGCCGTCAAAACTTACACACATAAGAAGCATCGTATATTAAGGGTTAAAGAGCACCTGGATTCTAACCCACACTGGAGTTGCTGGTGATGAAAAGCAGATGGTGTTTCTAGATAATGCCAGTGTCATAAAAAAATGAAACGTTGGAAACCCACAATTCCGAAAAAAACTAAATTCATTTTATCTTTCAAAGGGACCATTTGTATCCTCTTCAGATTATAAATTCGTATTCTAAATAGGAATGGAGATGGTCTCTTCGGAAGCTTATAAATAGATTTTATATTCCATAATTATTGGGTTTTATTGTACACAAAATTATATATATATATATATATATATATATTATATATATGATTATATATATATATATATATATATATATATATATATATATATATATATATATATATATATATATATATATATATATATATATATATATATTATTTATGTTTATATTTATATATTCATACATATACATATATTGTATATGTGTTCACACACACACACACACACACACATATATATATATATATATATGTATATGTGTGTGTGTGTTGACCCATTACTTTTTTATTTCCTTGTGACGCCTCTTTGTCACTTTATGTATTACTTCTATCTGTTTCCGTTGTTTTTATTTTTTTTTTCAAGTTGTGAGATATGTTTTTAAAGTTTTTCATTAAATTTTAATTCGTATTTATGTATTTGTATTTGCAGTGCATTTAATGAAAATAGATAAGCTTTATAGATATTTAAAGTGTTTTTTTTTTTTTTTTTTTTTTTTTTTTTTTTGAATAAGGTGTGTATATCTAGAAGTTTTATGTTTAAATAGAAATTTTGTATTCACGCAAATCGGTTGAAGGTAGATTCTAAATTAGAATTGTTTTAAAGTTCAAGTGCGATCACTTCCATATTTGCTTTAAACCTTTGAAAGCAGCGAGCAGCTCTCTTTATTTTGTGATTATGCTTACTTCAGGAAACGAACTTTATTTTTGTAATTCGGGTAGACAGATCTCGTAAAATCACTTTCTATGAAAGATAATATGTGAAACCACTACTATTCGTTTCTGATGATCCTCGCTGGCTCCTTGAAAAATGGAATTCCTTGCATTTCTTACCTCTGTGTCTACCTCATATTAGTTTAATAAAGAAAATTGTCTCTTCTGCTTTACTTACTTCTTTGCCACTTACTATTGTAGTATAGAGGAAATGATAAAAAAAAATCTGTGATAACTTAATTGAGTTACAAACTACTGGGAACGTAGCAGAGGACGACAAAGATGAGGCAGCACAAAAGACTTTTTGTCGAGCACCAGCTTCTTTTTTTATGCGCCACTTTTTTAAGTATGAACTATTTTTCACCTCAAACTCTTTCTCTAGTCTGAATTTTTAATTTTTTCTCGTGTCGTGTCTTGCCTTAAAAAACGGGAAGGGAAGAGAGGGAGAGAATAGGGTTAGAACAAGAGGCTGAGGAATCTTTTGGTGTGTTGATCCCGTACTGTTAAAAAAAATCACAAGTCGGTGACAAAAACATGTTGAGTTTACTTAGCAGCTCACCCACTTGTATTTTCCACTTACTGAAACAATTAAAAGGGGATAAATATGTGCAAGGTTGATATATATACCAGGCGAGAGAGAGAGAGAGAGAGAGAGAGAGAGAGAGAGAGAGAGAGAGAGAGAGAGAGAGAGAGAGAGAAGAACCTTGTATTAAATGGTACTAATACCAGGCGTTCTTCTCTTTTTAAATCTAGATATCTACCTGTATATAAATGAAGTGCTCCTATTGCATGTTTTTAAACTATAGAAGAGAACGGTGTTGATACCCAAAAGTGTTAGGGTGTGTGCCAGACAGGGTTGAATGACGACGCAGTGTTTTAAGTGAGGCTCGACAAGCTGGGGATTAGTCTTACGTGAGGATAAATAAAAAAATTTCGATCACATATTTCCCAAAATCAGAGACTATCCCGATTGTTTTCAGTGAAAATCCCGTAGAAAAATAACCCATGAAATAAAAAATCAATACTTCTTTGAAGCTCATTCAAATACAATCACAATTGGGTGGCACAAACTCCGCCACTTACGGTTAATCTCTGTTTTGCAAAATCTCCGAAAACGGGTAAATGGTAATCGATATTTGTTATGTTTTCAACATTTTGGAGATTACACTAAGCCTTGAGATTCCAAATGATTGAAAATAATAGGTAAGATAGACAGACATTAAGGTTTTGTTCGGAATTACTGTATATACCAATATCTCTATGAAAGTATTACTGGAGTATTAAGTTATTTGTAACAAGGTCATTAAATTTTAGCGATACAAGGCCCTAAAAGACAGTCATTTCGATTAGTGTAATAAGGGGACCAAACGGTACTCAAACTTTGATTTTCTAAAACGATATATATAATAAATAAGTGTAACCGGGAAAATAACACAATGGTCATAATGATACGATTGATTATAGTGAATTTCACATGGTTATGGAATTTCCGAAAATAATAATTAGTACAAAAATTTTTGTGGGGTTGCTAAAGGGATGACAAGTATATATAAAATAGTCACCTATTTGCATATGCTCCAAAGTGAGCTATACATCCAGTAATCATTATTACAAGTCGTACTTTTTTTTTTTAACTTTTAAAAGGAACTGCAATCGTGAGGTGAAATTCTAATGAGTCATGATTGTAGGGACTTGTTTTATCACCCTTTCTCTCCCACCAACATGAAAGAAAAAAAAAAACTTTGTGCTTGCTCATGTTCGCCTTTACATCGGTGTTCATAACGGTGTAAGGTACTGAGGTATTTCTCTCCCACCATCTGGAGCTCCACGAAAGCATAGTACTTTCCGGTGTGGTATTTTCCCCGGTCACAATTCGTTACTGTTGGTGACAAGTCAAAGGAAGTAATAAAGTCGGCGGAGATGTAACAACAATTATATATCTGACAATTTTTCATATTTCTGTTTTATTTCGTCCTTTGCTAAGAAATAAGTTAGAAGTAGTAGTTTGTACATCTTCCTTCTTCCCTCTCTCTCCCTCTGCTGTGATACGAAACAAAGGAGGCAAAGTTGCGAGCTTATGATGTGGATCAAGAATTCCTTGACTATTTGTATCCCTTTTTATTCTTTGGCATCGTGATTTTCTCTTATGTGTATCCTATACTTTATTTCATTATTAGTAGAATCCCTACTACTATTTTCGGTTTGGTTCTTGTTCTGCGGGTGAAAAATTATAATGTCAGTCCTATTTTTACCCCTCATGTAATATTATTGAAGACGTCAGCGAAGGTAATAGTCGGCAAGCATTGTTGTAGTTTATCGCCTCGACAAAAATGCTATGCTTAGGAATGTCACAATTAGTTATTAGTCATTTCTAGACTGTTAATTTTATTCGTTTAAATTTTTTTTTTGTCTTTACTGTTTGTTATTATAAATTATGTATTCCCCAGGGACATTTGTAAGTTCGTATCGGAAGTTAGCCTTTTTAATAAATTTCTGAGGTTATGTAATCTTAAATGTTGTATAATTAAGTTATTTATTTATTCTTTTATTTTTTCTTAAGTTAATAATTCTTGATTAATCGTTCTCCAATCGGCGTCGATGATCAATAATGTTATGATACCAGATAATAGTCTATCACTCATTCATGATTATGTTGCTTTAATGTATGTTATCTATTCGTTTACTGGGTAACAATTTGAGTAACAAGATTGTTATACATTACTTACAATATCTGAAGTTTTCTCTCTAGCACAGCGAATGAGCTACAGTCGCACTTCTAGAGATTAGTGAAAGTTAAAACTCATGTGTGTGCCAATATTTTTATTTGAGTTCTGTTTTTGTCAGTGAGAATATGCGAACATTTCGGATGATTTAAAATGGTTAGAAAGAGAGCATAGAAGTCTTTTTGAAGGCCAAGTTTCATTTCCTTAATACAAGACGATAGTCCTTCCTTATAGGTTAGGTCTACGTAAAATGCATTTGTGTGAATGAATATAACAGGAAAATAGGAATTCCATTTAAAGATTTCACTTTTACCGTATCTCAGGCTTTACATACAAGTAGAAGTCCATTTGAGTCTATATATGTTTTATTATTTGGTAAGAACACATTTTATGTACAAGAAATATCCCAGTAATTTAGTTTTTATAGCAGTCATGTTTTTCCTGTAGTGAATTTGATAGCAGATCAATTTATGAGAAAATCTTTACGAGCTGCCAACGCAAGAGCCCGTCCCGAACGTACTGTTGGGCAATCAAAGAACGAGCGAAATGAGAAAACATCTTCATTACCTTATGTGGTTGAATCTTCTATATTTGTTTGAAGTGCGGTTGCTTAGCAAATTGAATCACAAAACGTAGTTAAAATTGTTGTTTATATTTTATTAGAATATTCGTATATCTGCATCCTAGAAGTTGCAGCAATGTTAATAATTGGCGGAAATATCTCCTTTAGGGTATTATTATTATTATTATTTTTGTTATTATTATTATTGTTGTTGTTGTTGTTGTTGTTGTTAAAAGGAGGAGATTAACCATCCCAATTAGTCAAACTCGATTCTTACACCGGGAAGAAAAGAAAATGATATTAATGCTAAATAAATGAATGAATTGAATATACACTAAATATAACGGGTAAAGTATAAGTAGATTATGAGGTAAAAATCTGTAATAAAGAGAAATTTAGATGTTTATCAAATCTATATTTCTTTAAAAAGTAATCTTGAGAAATTCTTATTGACTGATGAAAGGTCTATATAACTTTTCTCACCAAAACATAAATTTCTCTCTCTCTCTCTCTCTCTCTCTCTCTCTCTCTCTCTCTCTCTCTCTCTCAAAACCTTGAAATCACTAAAAATATGTTCTATAGTTAAAATGCAGTTACACTCATTGTACCGAAGAACTTCTGCCAATGGCATCTTTTGTAAACAACCGTTTTCCTGAAAAGCTACGTGAAGTGGTTTAAAGCTTTATTTCATTACAGATTTATTTTTTTATTTAGTTTTATTGTCCAGTCACCCGTGGAGATACTAGCGTGAGAGAGTTATTGGGTCCTTTGACTGGCCAGGCAGTACTACATTGGACCCCTCTGGTTTCGGCTCATTTTTCACTTTGCCTAGACATATACCGAATGATCTGGCCTATTCTTCCCACATTCTCGTCTGTCCTCATATACATGACAACACTGAGATTGATTACCAAACAATTCTTCTTCGCTCAAGGCGTTAATTACTGCACTGTAATTGTTCAGTGGCATTAGGAAACAATTCCTCTTCTCTCAAGAGGTTAACTACTTAAAGGTCGCTCATGAACGGCAGATACAGGGACAGTGACATTGCCCTAGCAAGCAGGACAATGCCCTAGAGACTGACCATATTAATATATGATAAGCGCCCTAGCCCCTCTCCACCCAAGCTAGGATCAGGGAAGGCCAGGCAATGGTCGCCTATGACTCAGCAGATAGACTTATAGCTTCCTGCATAACCCCCCCCCCCAAAAAAAAAAAAGAAAAAAAAAATACCTCAGCTCACAAGGATGGTAGTGTTGCAGACGCTAGAGGTGCAAACAAGTCTGAGCGGGACTGAAACCCCGTCTGGCAAACACCAGGCAGCGACGTTACCAATCAGGACATAACAACCGTACTGCACTGTAATTGTTCAGTGGCATTAGCAAACAATTCCTCTTCGCTCAAGGGTTTAACTACTGCACTGTAATTGTTCAGTGGCATTAGCAAACAATTCCTCTTCGCTCAAGGGTTTAACTACTGCACTGTAATTGTTCAGTGGCATTAGCAAACAATTCCTCTTCGCTCAAGGAGTTAATTACTGTACTGTATTTATTCAGTGGGTACTTAACTCATGGTAAGGGTTGAAGATAGTCTTTAGGTTTGGTAAGCACCTATTCAAGGAGAAGGACACTCCAAATTCTAACGATTGTTCTCTAGTCTTGGGTAGTGTCATAGCCTCTGCACCATGGTCATCCAATCATTGGGTAGTTCTCTTGGTTGAGGGTACATTTGAACACACTATTATATCTTATTACTATTACTCTTGTTTTATATATTTTCTTTGTGTATACGAGACATGAAAGATCTATTTTAAGTTTTTTACTCCTAAAATATTTCATTACAATTTTTCATTACTTCTATTTCCTTTTTTCACAGGACTATTTTTTCCTGTTGAAACCCTTGAGCTTACAGCATTCTGCTTTTCCAACTAGGGTCGTAGCTTAGCTAATAATAATAATGATAATAATAATCTAAACATTTACATAAAAGCTTTACTATATGATGACTGCCAGATTAATGACTAAAATATTACGTTTCTAATTAAAAATAACCTTTGTTTCTTGTGTGGATTTTCAAACTATTCACTTGTTTTTGTAGGTCTTCCCCTCACTAGTCGCACTAATAAGTATTCATCGAGCAGCCAGCTGTTGCCAGTTGTTTCTTGAGTTTCCTGGTTTGCACTCTCTTCTATAGTCTTGCTAGCACTCTACTGCAGTTTTCTGCATCCAGTACTTTATTACCGAATGTAATAATTTTGTATTTCTGATGTTCTTCCTATGCTATATCCAAGTTATATAGAATGAGTCATTCAATGAGCCATTCTATATACTTTGGCTATATCATTTCCTATTTATGCGTGCAAGCTTTGTTATGTCACACTTTTTCTATCAAATTAAAAGTATGCTTATAGTTGGTAGAACACCATTTCTTATTACGAAATTGTTGACTGTGCCTCTTTAAAAACCAGTTCAAATGGGTTCTTGTTTTCGCATGCATTATTTAGAATGGCAAATAAGTGTCCTATTTGAAAGATATTTTGTGTGTGTTTGGCAGTAACTATGTTTGTAAAAGGAAAAAAGTAAGATCCGTTATAAAGAAGTACCTCTATTCATAGCAGTCAATGTCAAAGGATTCACAAGCATATGACCTCTCATACATTACATAAGGAATACTTGCTCAAGGTATGAGTTAAGATTAGAAAATTTTAGGAATTAATGAAAAAAAAATGGTGTTACTCAGTATCCGGGGTGTCTGATGAAAAATAAGCGGGGCGTAGAGCAAGGGAAAATAGATTTTAAATTAAAGTAATATTATGGAGATTTTAAGCAGTATTTCGTTTATTGGATGCAAAGGTTTTGTCACAATTCGTTTAAGGCATAAAAAGAAGCGTTGGTAATTACTAGAGGATAAAATTTGTCATGCCCCCCCCCTCTTTTTTTTTTTTTTTTTTGAGAGCGTTAATAGTTTCCATGCCACATGATGGCATATCCGACTGTATTTGAATCGAGGTTTTATTTGAAGTTTTACAGCCTTAGGCATAGGGTTGATGTTAAGGAATTAAAGCGCGAAGCTTAGGTTTTGAATATTGCGGCCAGAAGAGTTCAGGAATTTCGGAGGAACTGAGGTCTTTTTCATCTTAGACTTCTAATTTATGTTTGGTTACATCGCTGGAACAACATTTATCGCGGTTAAGTTTTTGCTCTTTTATGGGAAATATCTGGCTTTAATATCTTCTATAGTTGAAGGGTAAGTACATATAAAACTTGCGCGCTCTCTCTCTCTCTCTCTCTCTCTCTCTCTCTCTCTCTCTCTCTCTCTCTCTCTCTCTCTCTCTCTCTCTCTCGTGTAGAGTAATGACCGCCGTGATAACGTAGCAGTTGTAAAATGGAATACCGAGAAAATTATTCCGTATGGTACAGAATTCGAAGATTTTATTGGCCATATAATTTTTGGTGTTTATCAAAAGTTTTTTTGACGATTCCCTTCTTGAAAATTAGAAAACCAAATATCATGAGATGTGGGAAAACTATCTTCGCGTATGAAAATAATGTATAATTTTTTGGCTAAAAGCGTTAAATAACAAATTAATAAAATGGGACGCTTTTCATCTTGAGGAACAAATAGTGGAAGGGAAAGTGTAGGCGATGTGATTGTGGAAATCCAGTTAGAAAGTAGCCAATAAATTTCGGGGATATCTTTCTTAGCAATGTAAATGCGAATGTATGTCAACATTTTAAGCGATTGCGGCCGCATTATTTGTTTGACGTATCTGCTAACTGTGAGTTAGATGATAGTAATTGCCTGTCACTTGGTGGGGAACGAGAAGAAAGCAAAGTTATGGCAGATAGGTTCTGTAGCAACTGTCATAAATCTCGGCTGACGTTGGAGAGAGAGAGAGAGAGAGAGAGAGAGAGAGAGAGAGAGAGAGAGAGAGAGAGAGATTCATTAAGAGATCATTTATTATTTTGGTGTGCCACCGTAGACGTGTTCATTGCACGATTCTCACACGCTCCATGTGTTTTTCCACATCCTCTCTATTCTCCTTTTTGGCATTATATTTTTCTTAGTGAATCTTTTTTTTATCTACTTTTGTCAGTGGGAGCCAAAGGTTAGATAGTCCGAGGAGATGATGTGATAGCCACCCATCCCGTTAATGTGACATCGAAAAGCCGGAAATGCTGAAAGCGTCGTTGGAGTTTGAAACGGACGAGTTAATTCTTCGCTTAGGCTAATCTACTCAGCCGATGGTCTTAATAATTATTGCCACACACGAGGTGATACTCAGCGCTCTCTAGAGGAGGATGAAAAAGAGGGAGGCCATCAGTGCCACTCCCATTCTTGCCTCGCCTGCACCTCTATTCCCATAGCTCATACACTACACTGCAACATCGCCCTCCCCCTTAACCGCCCCCCCTCTCTCTCTCTCTCTCTCTCTCTCTCTCTCTCTCTCTCTCTCTCTCTCTCCTCCTATGGTGATTCTGGGGTGTTTACAAGGCATTTTTTCGTCGCTGTTGGCAAAATATGGGGGAAGCCTCGCATACAAATGTCCGCACAAGTGCGAAGCTATCTTACACTGAGAAGGTGTCAGCAGGGCCGTTAATTTCCCTTGACGGCATCATCGTCTCGCATGCCATAGGTTTAATAGTTAAGTGAGACCGAAAATCGGTTGCTCCAGTCTTGGTGTATCTGGCAGATACTATGTGAGATCTGGGCGAGATACCTCTCCTCGCTTTCTGACATATAGTTTCGTCTTGCTAATGTATTATAGACGAATTTATTGGGGCAGAGCTTAGTTTGCAATTCCCCACGCGTTCCCAATTTCTTATTTATTTGGTACAGTTTCCCCTTTGGATTATTAGTTTTATGTTGATGAAATTTAATGGTTTGATAGTATGGTGCCGAATATAGTTCTGGTAAGTGAAGAGGCAGTGGAGTTGAATGATTTCAGAAATGATGTTGTTTTAAACTGATATGCATTGGTTAGTATATATACTGCGTTTAACGTCTATTGTCTTCTTCAAAAGTTTATTATTAATGAGAGTTTATTAGTGAACATTTGAAATTCAATTTATTTTCATTGTGATTAAAATCAGACTAGGTAGAGTAGTTCTTTTTAATGAATTAGTTATTTGTTTTTGTTTTTTATACACGAGTAGAAATTTAGAAACTGAATAGTCTTAAGGAGAATCCATTTCATACGATGTAAGGTCCCTTTCGTAATGTCCTTCTTATTTTGAAGTGAAGCCTTAGTCATTGGACTACCGTACACAGTAAATGAATATGTTTTCCAAAGCACAGAGCTTCTCTTTATTAAACAGTCGGTAGCCTAATTAACTTCTTCCTTGTTCACTTTCTGAGATATCCTTGTTACTTTTTCCATGTTTTTTTTTTCCTTTTTCATGTAATTTTTTTTTCCTTTTTCATGTAATTTTTTTTTCATTCGACATTTCTCTCTCTCTCTCTCTCTCTCTCTCTCTCTCTCTCTCTCTCTCTCTCTCTCTCTCTCTCTCTCTCTCTCTCAGCGTTATCTTTGGCAATTTGTCTCGTTGAATCATTCGCAGCCAGTTATAATTATTTTGTCCTGTTATCGACCCTTGATTCTTTGAGAATGGTGGTCCCCATCTATTTCCCTTTTATCTTTCTAGTTGCTGTGTTTATTGTAAATCCTGTGATTTGTGAGGACAGTGAGCTTGTTTCCTCCTAAGTTCTTGCTTATCAGTGTGTTAATTTGTTTTCGGCTTCATGATTGCGATCATTTTCATGCTCCATCTTTTGTCTTTCCTTCACTACCTCCTCGTGCGTTTAATCTGATTTACATGGTTAGCATAATGAAGAATCTACTACCAGTGAGATAGAGAGAAAGAAATATATATGATATGATAATCGAAATAATGGAACAAGGGGGCTTTTTAACGTTTATGATTTTTCTCCATATTCATTGTGATCTATTGGTATTGGGTTTTTATCTATGGGTACGTTTGTGTGTTGGGGATAATGTTTGCTTGTCATTTTCTGCCACGTTTCATCTTAGTACAAATGTGGGTCCTTCAGAAGCTGGCTTGTGCAAAGAGTGCTTCTTAATCATGAGTATTTGCCAGTATTTGTTTCACCGGAACTTTTTAGACGGTTAATTATAGTCTGACTAATTTACCGAGAAAAGCCTGGGAAGGCGGGGTTAAAGTGTAGGCGTAAGTGTACTTTGTGTCCTCTTTAATTTTCTCTGTAATTTGTAAGGAGTTTTATGAATGGTTCACAACGTTGTCCATGAATAGATCAAAGTACTCTTATGTATAAAAATACTTTTGGAGCCATAGTTACAATACTCTTACTATTTCATGTAATTACAATGATTACACGAGACATCCGAATGATTGAAGATATTAAGGTTTTCAAGAGGAAACTGAAGACTTTTCTATTCTGTGAGGGCTTTGATTGTGAGGATTTAACATTAAGTGAGCAATAGGCGTTGTGAATTCCTTAATGCTCTCGAAGGAACATGATAAAAGGACTGCAAAGATCCTGTAGAGTAGGGTTCCCCTGCTGGACCGGACCGGACGGACCGGACCGGAAAAGCAGCCCTTAAAGTAAAGTAAAGTACACAGGTTAAACTGAGTTCACGCTATTTTTATGTACTATCGGGAAAATGTCTAAATGAATAAAGAACCAGGCAGCTTGATAGTAAACGTTGAGAAAAGCGTTGAGATTTTTTAAGTAATAAACATAATTTATCATAGGTTAAATGATTTTACACTAGTCTGTGACTAACGCCTCTGATTCACGACTTGTTAATTGGAAGCCAGAGCCCTGCTCTCAGCTCAATACAGTTTTCACTCTTCACAACTTACCGTCCTTGTGAACGGAGGGATTTGGGGGAAACTAATAGATTTATTACGCGCCGAGTCATCAGCAGCCATATAATAGCCTGCCACTCCTTGGTCCTAGCTTTAGTGGAGAGGGACGGGCATTAACCTTACGTATATGGTTGGTTTCTAGGACATTGCCGAGTCCCTTGCCTGTACCGTTCATGGTTGACTTTAAACCTTTCGACTTGCCAAAATCTACATTGAAACTTGTGGAATATTGTAGCCTCTGGGACCAGTTGAGAGTAGCCTCATATATATATATATATATATATATATATATATATATATATATATATATATATATATATATATATATATATATATATATATATATATATATATATATATAAATGTGTGTGTGTATGTATGTATAAATGTTTACTTGCGGCTCCTATTAAGCAAGAAAATAAAAACAATAAAGGAAATGTGAGTGACAGCGACTGTATACGCTTTATTTTATCAGATTCTTCATGTTAGCCTGAATGAGAATGTGACATTCATGCAGGCAATAGACAGTGACATCCCAAAAATAACGAGGAATTAATACCTCACGGGATTGATTCTTTTGATTCCGACTAAGTAAAGTTTGCTGTGTAATTATTTTCTTTTCCTCCGTATTATTTGATAGATTCACAGTGAATCGTTGATAACATGCACAATGTAGTTAAAAGTAATTCTCTTTTCTCTCTTTGGTGGTCAGTTACCTATTACATATATCTTTACGGCAGTTTGTGGAATTCCTTTTTTTATATTACGTATTTCTATATTAAAAGGCAAAATTTTTCATTTAATATTATATATAACTAATAGTTGTGTATGATATTCAGACCTTGCCAAGTTGTCTTTATTGCGCGGAAAATTACATCTAAAGTGATCTGTGTAGAATGAGGCCTCCCAGAACGAAAGGGAGAATTGCATAAGATCCCATATTGATACTTGTGGATGGAGATCACTGGGTGATTCAAAAAATCAACCTGAATTCATGTGAAAACTTGAAGACAGTAATTTTAACTTACACTTCCCTTTATCTTTATGGAACGACATTTCCAGTCACAGACTCAATTTTGTTTGTTTACTTCCTAGTGAGAAATATTGGACAAATTAGGTAGAGTTTATTTTTTATTCTCTTCCTTCCATTTCTTTACTAAGAATCTTAGTAACCCTCACTCATCAGTCAGATTATGTTATCAATAGAGGTCACATGATTTAAAAAAAAATCTAGACTCTTGATTTATGGTAACGTTGTTTATTTAAGATTTCTATTGCAAAAACATCTAGTGGAAATAACAACAAAGGTAATTTTTCGTCCAGATATTGGAAGTCATTTGTTTTAATGACGAACAGACAATTTAATTTCAAACTTGTCATACGTTTTGATTAAAGGCCCTTGATTTCCCCCAGATAGCTTCAACGACGGGAATTTTGTACGGGAAATTTTATGTATCCTGGGATATCTTGTTTGATACATTTATAAGATGAAATTGGCATCTGTTTTCAAGATAGTCGGCTAAGTGACTTTGGTTATTCCATGTCGTATCGTAAATTATATTTAGATACGAAATATACTTAAACATTATATTGGTTGTGTGGGCGAAGTAACTAATTTTAAGTAATTATTCACAATTACCTAATTATGAATCATCACCGCATGGAAAGAAAAGGTTAGCTTTGTCTTAACAACATAATCTAATAATCCAGGTATACAGCGACGAGATTGTAGGGCTGCTCATATTTGAAGTTGAACGTTTCTTTGATTTAACCACTTTTCCTACACATTTTCGGCATTAAGTCTAGTATGATTTCAGCATTGTACATAATTGTTGAATTTGAGTATGCTCTAATAAATGCAATACTATTTCAGTAACTTTTGATAGATTTTCTCCTGGAATTCTGTAATTTAGTTTTTATTGAGAAGCGTACGTAAGTCTAACTTTAGGAGACTATTGTGGTATTTTTTAATGTGTAAAGTGATGCATGTCATGGCTTGGCTATCATAAAAAGTAAAAGTTACGTTATACAAAAGGGTAATTGAAGCCGAACCATTTAAGTTTGTGTAAGAGTTGAGAGTTGACATGTTAGCCTACTCGATGAAAAAGGTAATGGTGACTTGTCTCTAGATGGTCGATGTAGGCCTTAGCCAACAACAATATCACAGTGTTATAGAAAAAAAAATATTTGCCTGAATAATGGCACCGAGGACGACGACTGTGGCAATTATTTACATTATTGTTTTTAAAGCTATTGTCTTTCTTACGATATAAAGCAGACGGAAAAGTAAATATTTGTTTCAGGTTTAAAAAGACACGAGAAGGGGTTGGCTTGGGGAAGGTGTAGAGTAAAAGATAAAGGGGTGTATACCCCCCTTAGGAATGTTGTGGTGTTGGGGCAAGGTAATCTAGGGTATAGTCTATATATTGAGGGGAGCACATCCCCATAAATTAGCTCAGTCACCCATCACATCTCTCACAAGATTACATGCAACCGACACGCCATCGGTGTGTCATCTCTTGGCCGCATTATACTTCATCTTCTTGACTTTGTGAGCGTGAAGGGGAGAGGGAGGGGGAGAGTAGGAAAGGACCGGGATAACGAGGGAAAGTGGGTCTCTCTCTCTCTCTCTCTCTCTCTCTCTCTCTCTCTCTCTCTCTCTCTCTCTCTCGTAGACATGGTGGGTGGCCAATTCGAGAAGGGGGGTAAAGCTTTAAACAATTAATATTTTCTACGTAAGATTAATCAAGGCATAATTTTATTTTACTTATAATTATTTGAACCCTTTTTGTTCTTTTTTTTTTTTTTTTTGTAAACCACAGTGTACGATCACATTTATGTTAACCGAATTAGATTATTTATCAGGTCATTTAATACTGAATGTGAAACGTTGTAGCTTCTCTTTTGAAATGCCAACTACTTTTATTTATTTGTATATGAGCTCGCATGATTTTGTGGCCGCCCAACTTCTTGTACGGTTTATTTAAATGCGCTCTCTCTCTCTCTCTCTCTCTCTCTCTCTCTCTCTCTCTCTCTCTCTCTCTCTCTCTCTCTCTCTCTCTCTCACACGGAAACAGGTATTGGCAAAAGATCTCAAAAGTTAATTACTGTGTTAATTATTTAACGATAACCGGATATATTTTTTTTTCTATTCCCGTAAAGTATTTTATAATTTCTTAACATTATTCGTGAAGTAATTCAATTTAATAACGAGAGTAATTAGGCAATGAATCTTAATGCGTTTCACTGGCCAGATTTAAGAGAAACAAGTAATGCAATAATAGTAATGAAACTATGAAGGGTACGGTGGGAGAAAACAGAAATCCTGTATGTTGAAGCGGAAGGAAGATTCAAAAGTCTTGACCGTACAGAAAAAGTCGCCAAGCCTACCAGTTTTAAGATTGCTGTTCTCCAGAATGGGAGATCAGTTTATGCCCTTACTGGCGTAGTTGGAAAGGGAGCGGCCACATTTTATTAGCTGCACAGAACAGTGTTCCAATTAAAGTATAGAAAAGCTAAAAGGCCGAAGTGATTGAGGAGAGAAAATTAAATCAGATGAATTGTTGTTTGGCTGAAGATGGAAATGAATGAAACAACACAGTCAACTGTTTGAGTAATGTCCCAGAGTCAGGACAATCACAAGTAAAGCTCAAGTATTTGCGGAGAAGTAAAATATTTGGAACGTCGATTTTTCTTTTAAAGGTCGTTTTAACCATTTTAACATGTCATCCCTGCGGGACGTAATTGAAGTAACCTAAACACCCAAATTGTTGTTAATAACGAGTGTATGGACTTAAATATATACATCGTATTGTAAACGAGACAGAAATAAGTAGAAATTGTGTTATGCATAGACTGAATTCAACTTAGTTACTAGATCATTGTAAGGATAACCGAAGAGGTAATCAAAATATAAAGGTACTGTCAAGTACAACAGGCAGGAACTCCCAAGAGCTTGGAAACGAATACAGAAAGATGGAACAAAAGCACATGCATGTAATTTGTGTAGAGATTCTTGTGTCAGAATATTTCAAATGCCTATCATACAACATACATTCACACATACACACACACACACACACACACATATATATATATATATATATATATATATATATATATATATATATATATATATATATATATATATATATATGTGTGTGTGTGTGTGTGTGTGTGTGTATGTGTGTTATTAATTGATTGATATTGTCTTTCCTTCAATCATTCCCCAGTCTTCCAGCAAAGACTAGTTTGTAATATAGAGAAAATACCACGGAAGTGTTCTGCTAAATGAAAGCTGTTGAGATTGTGATCATCATCATCATTCCTCCTACGCATATTGACGCTAAGGGCCTCTGTTAGATTTCGCTAGTCGTCTCTATCTTGAGCTTTTAATTGAATACATCTCCATTCATCATCATCTACTTCGCTCTTCATAGTCCTCAGTCCTGTAGGCCTGGGTCTTCCAACTCTTCTAGTGCCTAAATAACATTTTGATTTTTAAAGTTATCAGAATGTTTTAAAGGCTTTCACCACCAGTCTACTTTATTCCCTTTGATATAGACTAGACTATTAGAATGTATTTTAATTTTAATCAATCATTATGTTATGCTATCGGGAACGATGTTGGTTTTTATGGCAGCCAACATAACATCCGTTAGTAAGAAAGACATTATTGGCTTTTCCATTTATTTCGTCGAAATGAATTATTTTTTTTGCAGCAGGGAGATGAGAAGATTAATGTGAATATGTGAGGAATGTCGCTGTGTATTTTTTTCGAAAAGGGTAACATTTTCAACTCGGTCATGCAGGAAAGATGACCTCTCCCTGTCAGCCAAGTATAAAAGAATTACAGGGTGTTTTGGCTTTTGTTTTCCCTGTTTGAGAGAAGTACCGAGATTGTTGTAAGCATTCTGCGTGTTGGGTACTTACCTAGGGCACACATTTTAAAATGTAAGTGTACCTATACTATAACACGGCACGTAGTTAGGCTCATTTCAGTTCTGTTCAAATCAAAATGATGAGCAGCGTATGATCTGTCGCTGAATTTTTAAGAGATGATGCAGTTCAGAACCATTAACGATTTTAACGCAATTCACTTTCATGTTTAGTACAGTTTTACCAATTTGGCATTTATCATTGTTTTCAAGTAATGTGTGTGAATGGAAAGGTTGGGTTATGTAAGTAGTTTATAAATGTAAACTAAAATGTTATTTTAAATATTATGTTCGTATCTTATTGTGATGATGAGCTAAGCAAAATATTTGGCATGGAAGTAAAGTATTTTTTTTATTATTACTTTCAATTGTTATATTTGTTGATTAGTACAATATTTGTGATTTTTAGCCTTGGTTCAGTCATATGGTTAAGCCCAACGTTCGTATGTAACAAAACACGCCAAATCCTATTGTTTTTAATAGGATTATTTAATAATTCCCGTAGGGATATTTTGGTGTTACATCTATCGGTTTTAATCAAATGTATATATTTAGTTTCATATTTAGAAATAATTGTTTTGATACCTGTTATGGGGCGGGAATATTTGATCAAATACAATATTTAACATTGTCAATTGTTTTTATAAAACATAATCCAACGAATACTAATAGAAATAAGATATAAATGTAATTCTTAGAAAAAATATTTTGTTAATGATTCTTTTGTAATTAGTGACAACTGGGAAGGAAGTGAATATCCTTATCGAGATAGGTATGAAGAAACAAGTAAAGGAAGGAAGAAGTATTACATAGGCAAGGAGTCGACTAAGGAGTATAGCATAACCTAGAAGTGAAGAGTAACTGCTAATGTGTCTTTAATAAAGGGAAAAATGCGTCATCTGCCCACCGAGATAGTTTCTTTGATAAAGGGAAAATGCGTCATCTGCCCACCGAGATAGTTTCTTTGATAAAGGGAAAATGCGTCATCTGTTCGCCAAGGTAGTGTCTTTAATAAAGGGAAAGTGTATCTTCCGACCTCCTAAGTAGTGTCTTTAATAGAGGGAAAATGCAGTGTCTTTAATAAAGGGAAAATGCAGTGTCTTTAATAAATGGAAAATGCGTCATCTTTCCGCCAAGGTAGAATCTTTAATAAAGGAAAACTGGGTCATCTGTCCACCAGGATAGTGTCTTTGATAAAGGGAAAGTGCGTCATCCGTCCGCCAAGGTAATGTCTTTAATAAAGTGATAATGCATCATCTGTCCACCAAGGTAATGTCTTTGGTAAAGGAAAAATGCGTCATCTGTCTGTCAAGGTAGTGTCTTTAATAAAAGGGAAAGGGCGTCATCAGTCCGCTAAGGTAGTATCTTTAATAGAGAGAAAATACGGCATCTGTTGGCCAATGTATTGCCCTTACTAAAGGAAAAATACGACACATGTTAGTGCCTTTGATAAACAGAAAAAGCATCATCTGTCCCCTAAGGTAGTGCCTTTAATAAGAAGAAAATGTGTCATCTGTCTGCCAAGGTAGTGTCTTTAATAAAGGGATATAGTGTCATCTGTCCGCTAAGGTAGTGTCTTTAATAAGGCGAAATTGCGTCATCTGTCCGCCAAAGTAATGTCTTTAGTAAAGGGAAAATTCTTCATCTGTTCGCCAAGGTAGTGTTATTAATAAAAGGAAAGTGTGTTATCTGTGCGCTAAGCTAGTGTCTTTAAAAAAGGGAAAATGCTTCATCTGTTCTCCAAGCTAGTGTCTTTAATAAAAGGAAAGTGCGTCATCTGTCCGCCAAGCTAGCGTCTTTAATTAAGGGAAAATGTTTCATCTGCTCGCCAAGCTAGTTTTTTTAATAAAAGGAAAGTGTGTCATCTGTCTGCCAAGCTAGTGTCTTTAATAAAAGGAAAATCCTTCATTTGTTCGCCAAACTAGTGTCGTTAATAAAAGGAAAGTGCATCATCTGTCCGCCGAGCTAGCGTCTTTAATAAAGGAAAAAGGCTTCATTTGTTCGCCAAGCTAGTGTTTTTAATAAAAGGAAAGTGCGTCATCTGTCCGCCAAGCTAGTGTCTTTAATAAAAAGGAAAATCCTTCATTTGTTCGCCAAACTAGTGTCGTTAATAAAAGGAAAGTGCATCATCTGTCCGCCGAGCTAGCGTCTTTAATAAAGGAAAAAGGCTTCATTTGTTCGCCAAGCTAGTGTTTTTAATAAAAGGAAAGTGCGTCATCTGTCCGCCAAGCTAGTGTCTTTAATAAAGGGAAACTGCTTCATCTGTTCGCCCAGCTAGTGTCTTTAATAAAAGGAAAGTGCATTGTCCAAGCTAGTGTCTTTAATAAAGTGAAAATGCTTCATCTGTTCTCCAAGCTAGTGTTTTTAATAAAGGAAAGTGTTTCATCTGTCCGCCAAGTTAGTGTCTTTAATAAAGGGAAAATGCTTTATTTCTTCGACAAGCTAGTGTCTTTAATAAAATGAAAGTGCGTCATCTGTCCGCCGAGCTAGTGTCTTTAATGAAGTAGAAAATGCCAAGGTTCGATTTGGGATATGTTTTCGAAATTAGATATTGCTAAAGGGTATATATGCTTCCAATCTCACTTGGGTATCAAACTGCATGCCGGTAATGTCCATGCATACTATGATGCTCAGTCTACATCTCCAAAGACTTACGGATTTAGATTGAGGCATCTGTTGCATAATTTGAATATTTCCAGGAATGGAGTTTGACTCTTCGAGATATGTCACCACTCATTGGAAGTTTCCAGATATCTCCTTTAGTCGGTACTTCCCTTGTTTTGAAAACAACTTAGGTGATATTCAAATGCACATAAATAATGACTCGGTGTCGTTATCTAGTAAAGTTCGAGATCTAGGTGTATTTCTTGACTGTAACCTGTCTCTAAATGCCCAAATAAGTAATGTAATAAAAACTGTTGATTATCATCTAAGAAATATTGCTTTTATAAAAAAGTACCTAGACGAAAATTCTGTAAAGAAACTTGTGATAAACTGTGTTATTACCAGGATTGACTATTGAAACTCTATCTATTACAATTTACATAAAGTGCAACTTAAGAAATTACAAAACATAATAAACAGAGGAGCAAGACTGATAAAAGGCGTCCCACCTAGAGAAAGGATCACCCCTATATTAATCGATTTGCACTGGCTGCCGATTAAAGCGAGGATTGAATTTAAAATATGTACAATAACCCACCAAGAACCGGGCGTCCAAAATACTTAAGAGAATTGCTACATATTGCGCAGCCAACAAATCGTGTCGACACGAGAATAGTTACAGATGCCTTCTAATTGTTGGAACCTAGATATATGTCTACTTTAGGCTCTAGAGCCTTTAAATATGCGGCCCCGAGACTATATAATAAGCTCCCACAAAAAATTCGAATGATTGAAGACATTAAGGCTTTCAAGAGGAAACTGAAGACTCTTATTTCACAAGTCTTTTGACAGTGACGATTTAATAGTAAATGAAGAATACAAGACATGAAACGTTAAATACTCTGAACGAATAAGGTAAAACGACAGTGGAGGTCCTGTAGAGAGTGGGGTTCCACTGCTGTATGGGACCGGAAAACAGGCCATCAAAGTAAAGTAAGTAAGATAAAAGAATAAATAATTTCTATACTTTTTTAACATACCCAAAGACTTAAGGTACAAATTTTGTATACATACATGTATGTATATATATATATATATATATATATATATATATATATATATATATATATATATATATATATATATATATATATATACACACGTATATATATGGGTCCAAATCCAATGCTATCGTTTTATTCGGAGTAAATGATAATTCTTTTAATTGCAGAGGTGTGCTTTTTAAGCTTTATCTGACTTTACAGCAGACATGTATGATATTCGGACTGCTACTAGAAAAATAGCGATGATGACAGTGTCTTACAGGGTGTTAACTAGTTTTGATTAAACAATTCCATTGATTTTGAAAATATCAAGAATGACTATAATTTTTGGAATAGGGTATAGGAGTAAATCTTTGCTGATAGTATTTGTACGGGGAAATAAAGAAGACAAAGTACCAAGTGTTTGCATTAGGGTTAGTAACAAGAAGATATTCTCTTTCGTGTAATCACTTCATATCTGATATCAAACGATCTACAATATGTCTGGCAACAAGATTTGAATTCTGTGGATCGTACTAAGATGAGAGATCGCAAGTGTTGTATATTCCTGGAGGTATAATAACATAAGTAGGAGGTGGGAGACTGTTATTTGTTGACTCAGCGTTAGGCACACTCTTATAACAGACGAGTTCTTAAAATCCCCACCAGGATTTTGGAAGAAGTTTTAATAGGCATTTTTAAGTTTATGTCAGAAGCTGGTCTTCTTTCACATTTTCAATAATTCTATTTACCGTATATATTTTAATTGATTATTTTTTATCTACAGTTATTAGTTTTGCATCAATTTTAGTGCGATCGTCATATAATTCTCAATTATTCATTCGTAAAAAAGGATATTCTTCATTTGTTAAACGACCGTTACGGACACCATCAAACCGGAGGTAATCCTTATCGTACGGGAGTAAAACCATTGAGAAATTATTATTATTATTTTTTTAAAATGTATATCTCCATATGTCTCGCACACAGTGTCTGGGTTTTCAATTTCACAAATTAGTGTTTTTGAGGTTTTTAAATGTTTGTTTTCGTTGTACGTTATTATCTTGC
>NC_090751.1:67417517-67452517 GCF_036898095.1 Palaemon carinicauda
CCTACTACCTAAAAAAAGAAGGATGTGGTTTAACTTGTTGCTTTACTCTGAAGCTTCACCTTGTTATGATAAATTGCTCAATGGTGACCCTATGTGTGTGTGTGTGTGTGTGTATATATATATATATATATATATATATATATATATATATATATATATATATATATATATATATATATAATGTGTGTGTGTGTGTTTGTGTGTGTTGTGGATTGTTATTAGCTCTAAGGGAAAGACATTTGGAGATCAAAACAACATTATAGTCTTGGAGAATACCATGACTTGCCTCAGTCTTTGATGAGAGCTCTCTCACTTGAGGGTACATATAAGCACACTTTTCATTCCCAAATTGGGAGATAATATGAAAAATCCCAGATCAGTGAGTCCAAGACTGCATCAGCTTCCATTTATCGACAACATGGTATTATTTAAAGATCGTGCATCTACCTCCAATAAGGATGATATTCTGTAGTGTTTAGAAACATCAATGCATGCTACTCATCTCACCGAAGATGGAGGTAGTGTTTTCGGCCTTTCGTTATAGTTCTGTATGATTATTGTCTGACATCTGCAGTATCTTCAAAGTGGATCAAAATTCGAAAAAGAAAAGAATAAATTGATCAATACCAAACTTCAATGTGTGTTGTAAAAACAAATATAATTCCACTGATGTTATTCTGTTCATCACTATAAAGTTGCTTCACTGTTGCACATTGGGTATAGGTCTGTATGAACTCCATAACTTCACGTAAATGATTCAATATTTTATAGTATTTTAAACCAGTGAAAATTTTCGCTCATTTTGAAAAAAAAAAAATTCTTAGCTAAACCCTTGAGCAGGTGTTTGTTATTACATTCTTTTTCCATATCTTTTGTTATTACATTCTTTTTTCATATCGTTTGTTATTACATTCTTTTTTGTTTTATTTTGAATTTGTATTGATTTATTTCATAAGAATTATCGAAAATAGACCCTGATTGCTTTGATCTCTATTATTGTTTTGTTCAAAGACGAATCATATGAAACTCCACAAGTAACTTGATCAAAGAGTTCGACCCTTTTCATGTTGATCGACGTTGTTGGTTACAGACGATCAGTGACTCGAGGGGGGAAAATTTCACTTTGTAACTCTGCAATCCAACAAACGATTTGTTTTTTCTTAAAGGAAAGTCTTTCAAAGGGGCCGAAGCTCAATAACCTTCACTTGGTTGTGTGAGCAAAGAAGTAAAGTACATGAAACAGATTCTGAGTGACTGTGGCATTGAAGAGAGATGTTTTGAATGCCCTATTGTTTAGTATTTTGTTTGTATTTTTATAGCAATCTTTTTCAACTGCATCCCTGAACTTTATGAATATGCCGAATTTTTTATTGGAATGTTACGCAATTATAGTGAGTTATAATGTATTTAAGATGTACTGAGTTAGGATACGGACAGGTAGGATAGAATAAATAAACACCTTTCAAGCAGCTGCTCAAGTAGAGACGGAGAAATAATGACAACGAATTATTACTTGGAGGCAAGTGCATGAAAAGGAGAGGAAAGGTGTCTCCTATGAACTGAGCTTCCATGGAGAAAATTATCATTACTATGGTTTTCGGATTCGTAAACCAGTTTTTTTAATGAGATTAAAGTTATGCATATTAGTAAGTTTGATAACTGGGAATAAAATTGACCTACATTGAAGCAAAAAAAAAAAAAAAAAAAAAAAACATCATCCACAGCATCCAGAAAAGGCAAATAGGTATTTCATTCTGAATGTTTTGTGTAATGACTTTGCTGCTCCCTGTAAAATCTGCTGTCTATGACACACGAAATGGTTGGGACACTTCTTTATTTATCTGAGTATTGTGATAACTTTAAAAACAAGTTTTTTTTGGGGGGGCGGGGGGGGGGATTAACTGGTTTGATCAACTGTCTGTGCATTCGATTGTTATGAAGGATAAGAAAACTTTTGTAATGAAGCATACAAATGAAAAAATTGGCCATCTGGGAAGAGGTATTAATCATTAGATTAGGTATTAAGGAATCCTATTCATTTAAACATGAGATCGATCGACAGATTTCATCAAGAGAATAAAGTGATAACTGTTGATCGTGATCATAAAGTTTAACATATATGTTGTAAGAATCAATTTTACATAATCTAAAGACAAGAATTAACTATTATTGAGTGAGATGGTTATTGCTGTCATTGCCCCTTGTACTTAATTGGTCTTTGCAGTGTCCTTGCGGTCCCTACCAGCATTCTCCTTTTCAAAAGCTTTCGGCTGGTCTATCGATCCTTTTTCCTTTCTTCTATCTTGCTGACATGACACTTAATTTCAGTTACATACCTTTGTTGAATGTCCTCCCACTCATCAGTTCCTGTTTTTGTGGCACCAAATTCTTAAATCCAATTCAATCCATAACACTTTCTAAGCTATCCTACCACAATTTCTCATAATGAAACTTCATTATACTATCAAAATTGGTTAAATTCGAAATTGTACAAATATTTATTGCAGAAATTGTCTCGTGAACAGGATTGTAAAGATACGTGAGATCACTACAGGACCTGTGCTCTGTTTATTTTTTGAAAGCATAAAAATACACGGAGACGGCCGTTTGTTACCCTGCGGGAACAATATACTGTATAAACCCATCAGCAGATACCATGACAAATAAGTTGCTTTGGGTCATTAAGTATTTTTATTGGTGCCCGGCAAAGAATTCCAAGTGCTTCCAGTATTTAACCTCTTCAGTGTTGTATCCAGCAGCTATATCACATCAGTGGTTATGGAAATGGAAATATTTGTATGTCTAAATGTGAATAGCATACAATATATATATATATATATATATATATATATATATATATATATATATATATATATATATATATATATATATATATATATATATATATTTCCTGTCGAGTATTTTACATGCTTATGATGTACCTTTATCAACTCATACTGTTATTGAACTCATTTGTCTGTTCATTAAAAAGTGTAAATTTAGTTTTAATGAAGATTACTATGAACAAGTTTTTGGTATGGCTATGGGTAATCCTTTGTCCCCACTTTTATCCAACATATATATGGAGTTTTTCTAATCTAAATTAATTCCTTCAGTGTGGTCTTCCCAAATTGTTTGGTATCAATATGTTGACGATGTTCTAGGTATTTTAGAAGAAAATTTTAATCTTGAGGGTTTTGTTTCAATCATTAATTCATTAGTATCATCTATAAAATTTACTATAGAAAATGAAGAAAATAACCGTATCTCATTTTTAGACGTTTTAAACGGTAGACAAACAGATAAATTTAAGTTTTCCATGTATAGAAAGCTTACCAATAATTTTTCATATGTACATTTCTACTCTGGTCACTAAAAATATAAAGCTTTCAGTTTTTTCCTCCATGTACCTTAGGGCATTTAGAATTTGTAGCCCTGAGTACATTGAGGACGAGTTCACTAAAATAGAGAAAATTACAACAAATCTTTGCTATCCAAAATATTTCTTAGAAAAATGTATGAATAAAGCTAAGAAAACATTTTATAGTGTCCAGTGAGAGAGGAAGGAAACAATTAATAATATACTTTGTTTGCAATTTCATGTTTGTTTTTTAGATGTTTTGAAAAAACTAGACACTGGTGTAGTGTTTAAATATAATTGTACATTAAAAAACATGTTGATTAAGAATAGTTCGGGAAAGGATAATTTTGTAATATATAGCATTCCTTGTTCAGAGTGTAACTTATTCTATGTCGGCCAAACATCCGAAGGTATCTTAGTCAGATTAAAACAGCATTAGGTAGCCGTCTCCAGGGGTTCTCTTAATAATGCCTTGGCCTCCCACTGGTTAGGGTCAAGTCACAGAATTGGATGGTCAGAGGCGAAAAAAATAATCCATGTAAATGACTATTTCCAAAGGAATATTGTTGAATCCTTTTTAATCTCCTGTACCAAAGGTAGAAATTTGAATCTAAGCCCAGGTCTGTTTTCCGTTAATCCAGTATTATCCTTCCAGAATTATTAAGAAACTAACAGCTGTTGGATCCCCTTCTCCTGTGTAAATACGATGTCTTTGTATATGTATGCTCATTGTTGAGTTTGTTGATGTCCCTAATGGACGAAAGTACGAACTCCAATCAAGTCTTTTCATTTTCTTTTCGTGGCTATAATACATTTTATATTCATCATGTGTCAGCTTTCGTGATTTCTACACACACACATTATATATATATATATATATATATATATATATATATATATATATGTGTGTATATATATATATATATATATATATATATATATATATATATATATATATATATATGTGTGTATATATATATGTATATATATGTATATATATACTGTAATACCTATGTATGTATGTACATATACTGTACTTAAAATTCTTACCTTCGTATAAAAATGAATTTCTTTTGTCTTTCTGAAATAGCGTTATTTTAAGAGTAAAATCTTCAAGAACAAGATGCAATTGCCAGTGTTGCTCTAAAGCAGCACTTATCAGGTCTTTTTTTGGCATTTGGTCTATTTTTTATTCTTATTTTATTTTTAACTATATATTCTTTTGAAAAAACAGCATATATCCTGTATATTGTTTCAGAAATCCTTTTACTGTAACACACCCGTGATTTCTTTGATGAAAATTTTTCTTGTGTACATGGATTTTTTTTTCTTTTTGCTAGTTTACTTTTATCAACGACAGTAGAAAAACATAATTTGTTCCCACGAGTGCTAATTTTAAAATATGTATCCAAATTCAACATCTAAATTAGTATATATGGATTGGTGAGACGAAACTATATAATTAAATATTTCAGTGTCGTGCAGATTTAGTGTATTGGACTTTTCCTGCCATGTTTAGAGCATAGTCTTTAGTTCATAGTTTTAATAAAAATCAATTAAGATCGTTATGTCGGATACGGTGTTTGGAGGGGAAGGATTCTTCGTTATCAAACTCCTTTCTCGCTATAACCCGGTTTTTTATGTTTCCCATTAACAAAGAAAGCGTCTTATGAGGGCTTATGGTCTCGTTGTAGGTGTTGTTGTGTCGAATGTAGATAAGAGGATCCATGTGGCCCTTCGCTTGACAGGTGCTCACTCTCCCTCCACCATAGTCATATCTTGGCCTCCTCCCCCCTCCATATCCTTCCCCCAGATTCTTCTCACTCCAAGTATTTCCTGTAGATTGGTTTCCTCCCTTTAGTCTTCCTCTTACTTTCAGATTCTACTGTTTGTTTTTCTGTGAGCCTAATTATTTATTTTATTTTCTATTTTTACTTGTGAAAATAGAGAGGTTAGTTACTTTGCTTGTCGCTTGATTGTAATCTTAATCACTAAATTTCTCTTTGGCGTTTACTTGGCAATTTCTTTGCGAATTTTATGCTTTGTAGCTATATCATTTACAACATTTATAACTAATTGATTGGCTTAAGGCAAGTACTATAGCTAAACTGAATAACTTTTGTTTTAATAAGTTTGCTTACAGAATTTAACACTCCTAAAAAGTGGAAGAGGTATATTACTCCCGAGTCTTAACGAATTGACTATTCGTTAAGACTCGTTAGTAGTGTGTTAATTCTATACATATACTTATCAATAAACATTCTTTCCCTTCCATTTCTTCCTTCGTTGTTATCTTCTGTTATCGTGTTCCCTTTCCTTTCGTAATCTTTTCGCTTTATCGTCTCCATCTCACGTTTCATATCTTTTTCACATCCTTTATTCAATTCGTACCCACTTCCTTCTTCCCCTCGTTGTCTCTCTTCCACCTTTCCCTTTATAGTCCGTGTGGTCTGGCGAGGGGATAAGCAGACCGTGGGTAAGAGATGCTTGCGTTGGAATTAGTGGGCAATTTGTTAAATTTTTGTTTGTTTATTTGCTCAGGTGCCTCGTTATTTGCGGCTGAGCCATACAGTGTTCACGATGGCTTAGAAGATTTATGATATTGTCTCCCATCTTTCTTCGTTGAATCACTGATATTTACGGGTTCGTTAGAATTGTATCGCTACTGTAATGTGCTTTCATATCATATCTGCTAAAATGAGAACTAATGAATTTAATATTTAATTTTTTGGTTAGAAGAAAGAGTCCGTTGCCATATGAGTAAGTTTTTCAATTTTTTTTATGTTTAGTAAGTGTTTGGTGCTTGTTATAGTTAAATGTTCATATATTTTAACTTAAAGAATCATTAACCTTATAAGAGAAATCATATATATATATATATATATATATATATATATATATATATATATATATATATATACATATATATATATATATATATATATATATATATATATATATATATATATATATATATATATATATATATATATATATATATATATATATATACATATATATATATATATATATATATATATATATATATATATATATATATATATATATATATATATATATATATATATATATATATATTCCATTTATGTATATATACACTGCACTTTCACGGGTTTATAACACATGCATACTATTATGTACTTTGTGGAGGTAATCGCATGTTCTATACTGTTATAAATTTTTGCGTGATTACAATTAGACACGCTTAGTCTTCCGCTTATGCATATCTATCTAATTTCATCTATATATATATATATATATATATATATATATATATATATATATATATATATATATATATATATATATGATAAATTTTGCACATTTAGATGTGTTTTTCAATAAGCCATATATATTTTTGATACATTGATGTCTGGATTCTCTTAACGACCTCGGGATCAGAGCCCCAGGCGGAATCACACGAAGACAAGAGCTTGTGACCGTCCGGGAATGGAACCCTGGTCCGGCAAGCTTGTATAGACAGTGACTACCACTTGGCCACGGAGAAAGATAAGCTTGCCGGACCAGGGTTCGATTCCCGGACGGTCACAAGCTCTTGTCTTTGTGTGATTCCTCCTGGGGCTCTGATCCCGAGGTCGTTAAGAGAATCCAGACATTTATGTATCAAAAATATATATGGCTTATTTGGATATATATATATATATATATATATATATATATATATATATATATATATATATATATATATATATATATATACACGATGTATATATTTGTGTGTGAATGATTTATTCAGTGTCTGATGTAGACACCGACACATTACTTAGATTTATAATGATTCGATTTATTAGTTCATTTCTGTAGGTTGATATTTCTGTAATTTGTCATTGACGCTCGAATGTACTTTTCTGTATAATTACTTGATCAAAATTTTCGCGAATAATTCATCCACTCCATAAATGATTACGGACTATTTTACATTTAAATCTTACTCTTGTGAAATAACTCTTGACGTTTTTCTAAAATTGTGATGATGTAATATTTTTATTTCGAACACAATAAGATTCTGTAAAGAAAAATTCAAAATGCTGCAGCGCATTTTGATTAAATGATTAGTAGATGATCGATAAAGAAAAATTATGATTTCTGTTATAAATCTGAAGAGCTGTGAAAAGATGATTTACATTGAAAGAATGAAATATTTAATACAATAAGGAAAAAAAAAGATTTCCCGTAGTATTATGGCGATTCCAAAATCAACTTTTAAATGTAAAGAAATTGTGTGTGGACCTTGTTCGATTTTCATCCTTTCTGAAGTCCTAGTGTAATTTCTACAAGTGTCTCGTCATTTATAAAATGTGAGCTAACAAATCAGTATAATGTTCAGTAGGCTACAGCTTTAATTGATCAAATTTTGAATCTTGAACTGAATGGTCTTTCACGGGTCATTTAAAAGAAAAACAGCTGACTTTCATTGAAAAAAAAAATGTGAAGTAAGAAAAAAAAACTACGACAACCGTGTTGACATGTGGTACACCTAACTTGACAAAGAATGAAGAGGCGAAAGAGCAGTTCGAAACCACATTAATAACATGGCCCACCCAACGTCCACGCCCACACATGTGAAAGAAAGAAAGAAAGAGAGAGAGAGAGAGAGAGAGAGAGAGAGAGAGAGAGAGAGAGAGAGAGAGAGAGAGATTTTAGGGACAGAATAGGTAAGAGAGGTGGGGGTTAGCTTGACATTGACGGGAGGTATGTAGCGTTACGGAGGGGTTGTTTGGGGTTGGGATGGGGTTCAGGGGTATGATATGGGGACTTGAGCTGTCAAGTTCCCTAACCGTTATTTTCTGGCTGCTTTGATCTTCACTCACCAGCTGCCTTGAGATGGGCTCTACTTGTCTCTTCCTTCGAAATTAATCTTTCATTGATTGTTCAGCTGCTTTCAAAATTTTGGATTTTGGTTTCCCATTTCGTGATAAGTGATTATGTTGTTCATGGTCAGTATGTTTGGTAATGACACGGATGTAGTAGTGGTGTATTGTTTTTTTTTTTTTTTTTTTTTTTTTTTTTTTAATGTTGTTGATGTGGGTTTCATTTAGCAAGAGGTCTGACTTGTATTCTGCAAAATAACAAACCTAATGTGGGTATCATCAGCTGTGTTTATAGGTATTAATGTACAAACTAACGCTTAGTCATGTCATGATCAGTAATGTACTTACCATTTTGTATGTTTATTCTTTCACAGGTATTGCATGGTTTGATTATAATAAGTTTTTTGTAAGCTATTTTTTTTAGTTGCACTTATCTCTCTGCTTGTTACTTATTTCCTTATTAAAATCATAGGCTGAACATTGCAGTTTGGACTTGTTAATATTTCTATAACTTGTTTTACCCATACCTCATTATTTTGTAGACCTTTTCCTCTTTTCTTTGCTTTGCTTAAAGCTTGCCTTACTACGTTTGTATAATGTTACTCTCTCCGTTAGACAGTTGGTTTTCAGCTAACATGTTCATTAAGTGACTTTTAGGACCATATCTTTAGAAATATAGATAAATCCATTATATTGCCACCAATAGCATCAGGTACCAATAATATTGGGTTTAACTAATGCCCCTTGTCCATTGTAAGAAACAATAGATATGTTTAGTACATACTATAATGATTTTTATCATTATATGACTTGCCAGTAATAACCTTTAACTTTATCGTAGATTAGTGTGCATGTTACAATGACAACTAAAAAATATTTAGTTCAAGAAATCTCTCTCTCTCTCTCTCTCTCTCTCTCTCTCTCTCTCTCTCTCTCATTGTTGTGGAAGAGTGGCACGTTTTAAGGCTTGTTCACACGTTGAAACGGTTTCGTGTAATTTGCAGAAATATCATAAGCCAGTGCGGGTGAACCGTTCACATGTTGCTTGTGTATTCTGCTGCTGCTTCTCTGACGTCTGTTTGTTCACGAGGGAAGAATAGCGACGGATGTAGAGAGATGACGACCTACTGATAATGTTGTGTTTTGTAAATAGATAGGAATAGGAAAAATAATAGAAACAATTGTAATGTCGCCATTGGTTGAGAAGAAGGAAAAACCTGAAGTGTTTACTACAAACTTTTGCGGGAGCTTTGCTTGGAAAGACATAAAAACCCTAGAGTTTTACAAGACTTAACCACACAATAAATTTTGTTTCCTCAATTTTATGAAAAGATTATACAGGAGTTTGTATAAAACCCAAACGTGAATACAAATTTCAAATATTTCCTCCCGCATAAAAATTATGTATTTTTATCCAAATCAATTTGAAATATTAAAATTACCAATCAAAAGGAATGTAACAAATTTTATCAGATTTAAATGAATGGCAGTATTTCATTTTGATTGTTCTCCACAAAAATTGCATAGTTTTCGTGAACAAATTCAATATGATAGGCTTAGGAAAGACCCGCAAAAATAAGGATATCGGTGAAAATTGTGGAATTGAGAAAATTTTCAACGTGTGAACCCGCCCTTAATATTTAATTAAGCAAGTCTATTTCAGCTATGTTCTTGGTAAATCTGTATAGAAGCTTTTACTAACCAACTTTTCACTTGGTCAGTTCCTGAACGTTTCAACCTTGTTCAACTGTCAGGTGCTCAAGTACCGTTACTTAGAACATGTTATTTTGCCTACTCTCTTGGTATTGTACTCTTGACATTTTCACGCTTTATCCATAGTATTTTAATGGTTGGGCAACTCTAGTCTGTGTGATGCCTACTTCTGTCTTTGCGACAGACTTTTTGTTCGATTGTCTCGTACACCCAGTTCCTCTCGTATTGTCCAGATGATGATGAAAGAAATTTTTTTTCTCCCACAAATGAAGTGGATAGTACATCATTATTTCCATTTAGCTTCTAAAATAAATTCTCCCTTTAAATTCTTGATTTTTTTTTATATATAAATATGGAAAGGTTTATTGCAAGATTTAGTTTGATTTATGGATAATTTCACCTTATTAGTCAACTAAATTTTCCTTTATTACTCGCCTACCTGTTTATATGTGAGATTTATGCTTTAGTGCATTGGAAAACCTATCACGATTGTTTTCGATAGTATTTCAGTGAAAAGTTTGTATGGTTAATAGGAAATATTACAATAAATTCATTTTCTGATTAACATTTCACGATTTTTTGCAGGTTATAAGCAAAAGTATTGTGGTGACAGTTCACATTACGGAGCGCGTATTGCCTTAGTTCGAAGATTAGTGTGAATTTATTTTTATTTCTTGTACTTAAGGTTTAATCGGTAAGCAAGCAAACAGTGTATTTTACGTGTTTACCAACCAACATGCAATATAACTTATACTTATTTAACGAATATATTATTGCACATCGAAGATGATCTGCCGGTGATATTTTCTTAAGCCTATTTCATTCCATGTGCAAACTAGCTAACGTTATATATTTTTTTTATCAAGTTTTCTTGTCAATCTTTCCTCATAATGTTTTGCTGGTGGATAAGAGGCATCAACGAGAATAATGTGCTTCGGCCAAATCCCTTTGAAGTTATATCTTAACAGTATAATGTTCTGGTAGAGTCATCCCAAAAATCTTTTGTCACGAGCACTTTATGATGGCTACAGAAGTTTCTCTGTATTCTGGATATTTGTCATGACTCGGATCAATTACCTCACCCTGAAATATTGATTTATTTCTTGAACTGCGTATTTGTTTCTTAGGAAAAAATGAGGAAATTGGAAAGTTCTGTAGGCAAGACCCTATGCTATTGTCTCAAGAATTCATTCGTGGTGTGTTGTTTAAACAAGATTGTCAAGTAAGAGAATAATTAATAATAATGAAATACCTTTATTCCACAAAACTTATAGTTTGTACTAAATAGGGTCAAAATTTCAATGGAACAATGATAATGGGGGAGATATAACCATGAGTTATTTCTTTATACATCATTAATAATTGTAATTAAAGGCCATGGCAAAATCAATTTTGTAACGTTTCCATGGCTGCAAATTTAGGTTGTTTTTATGACTTGTCGACAGTTTTTTAAACATGGTTATTTTTTTCTTCAATTTTACATATTTCGCCATCTCAATGAATTTAATTTCATTACAAAGTACATAATGGGAAAGTATCTATATCGTGATGAAGAGTAACACCTACTTTGATGGTAAATTTTATAACCGTTATTTAATTTTACAAATATGAAAAACTTTTCTGTTTTCTATTTTCTTATTAAGGCAAGCATACATCTACTTTATATACATACAATAAGTACTCTTTTAAGTTTGTTTTTAAATGACATCGTTTTGTTTTCCAGTTTTGTGATTTCAGGTAATTTATTCTACTGAATTAAGTCTCGCGGATAAAGACCTATCGGGATATTTTATCCTATGGTTGTAGGTAACCACGGTTCACAGTCCTGCGATTCTTTCATGAGAGGGACTGGTAATAGCCATGTTGGAGCTTGGTTAGGTACTACTTTGAGCATGGTAATTGAATTATGATACTGCAGCGTTTCGTGAACTTAAGCCAATCTAATTTCTTAATGAAAGGTCTAGCATGGTCACGTTTTTGTCCATAACCCACAACTACCTTGATACAGATTTATGTAAATTTTGTAGTTTATTTCTTATGCTGGTGGTTCAGTATGAGAAAAGACTTACGACTAACGCTTCGACAATTTTCCTGGTTTGAGCGCCAAACGTATCTTTATTTGTCGTTAAAAAGAAAAGTAAGCCGTTTCCTTTTGTACAAAGTAGTTCACATACTTTTCAAAATATCGGTAACACTCTAAAATAACTCTGAGATCCGTTGCCGGATCTTTGAGCTTATTTCGGAAATTTTCAACCATAACTTTTGTGTCATCTTAACTTCTATGTCATATGGTATGAGGTCAATGGAAGTTATTGGCCAATGAAAATTTACAGAGTTGTTTTGTCTACTCTAATACAATATCTCGTATCTGAAACTCAAAAAATCTTGAAGTAAGTATGGAATGCATAGTTAAAACTGATTTTGTAAGTCAGTGATAGTCGGGATGATTTATAAAACACCAAGAAATTAACCAGACATCTCTTGCCTCATACGTAAATAATGGCGGAGAGAGAGAGAGAGAGAGAGAGAGAGAGAGAGAGAGAGAGAGAGAGAGAGAGAGAGAGAGAGAGAGAGTTGGATATCATTATTGTTTGCCCATAATGCATAGATTGAAGCATAGCATTTGTTGTGTAAAGTATAAAAAATCAATTAATGGTGGGTGGTGGGATACAAGTCGAAAACGTTTTCGGCCGAAGCGAAGATGTTCAGTTAGCCAGGATGTAATCAGTAACCGATTTAAGAGCGACACAGACTAGGGGTTTTATAAAATTGTATTTAGGTTACCATTGCATGTGTCCTACACATAAATATATTACGTACACATTAAACATCCCTATGGATTTTTAGTCATGATGATGCTTATCCATTGTCTGTTTGCACTAGCAATTAATGGGATATCCTCAGTCATTCCCCGGGACGTTCTCTCAACACTATTTGTGGATGATCTCTCCATATCATTTGCAGGAGCTAGAATGGCACTGGTTGAGAGAAAACTACAACTTGCAATGGACAAAATTGTACATTTCTGTCGTATCCTGGGAGTACATCCAGACCCGGATATATACATGAAAGGTCAATGGATCCCATGTGTAGGTGAAGCTAAATTTTTAGGATTGATTTTCGATTGTAGGTTGACATGGGTTCCACACTTAAAGGCGTTAAAAGCTATATGGCTTAAGGCTCTAATTCTTTTAAAAGTATTGTCTCATATTATTTTGAAATTATACAATCCCTTAATTTTTCCCAAAATTAATTATGGGTGTGAAATTTACTCCTCAGCCACCCCAAGCCGATTAAAGATATTAGATTAAATACATCATACTGGTATAAGATTGTCCACAGGAGTGTTTAGGACCTCACCTATCCCAAGTCTCCTTGTTGATATTGGAGAGTTACCTCTAGAATAGATCATTACCGAATCTCTTCCATTTTAGGGCTCAGACCATGTCGTCCTGATGGAAGTTCCTATTAGGTAGCTTTCTAGGGTATATTTGACTACAGTGATATTCCCAGAGAATTTTACCTTAAGGTATCCAGAATTCTACCTCCTGGAGCGAATATCCCTAAATAATCTCACAGGGATATCGCATAATATCAGAGGACGTATTCTTGACACGTCACATAGCTATCTTCGCCCCGAACAGTATTAACGCTTCGAGGGGGTATAGTGACGAGAATCTGAAACGAGAATGAAAAGAGAGCCGCTCATAAGGCATCTCTCCTATTCCGTTTCCAGTGTGTATCTGATGAAGGCGGTAGCGCCCTCTTTATTCCTTTTTGTGTAGCTCTACTACTCGGTGTTTTCCCTTGAGTTCTCTCGTTATTTTGGATGTATTTCAACATTTTGATGACTTCTCCGGCCTCTTCTGCCTCTAGAAAGTTGAGTATTATCTTTACTATACATACATAAATGTAAGCTCTTGTCGTTTTGAATTAAATCAAAAGTGATTTTAACGTAAACAAGAGCTGTTGCCTACCAGAGGCATCCTGGATGCTATCGCTCGCTCTTATGGGTCATTTAGTTAGCTGGAGCGACGTTCTCGGTTTGTTACGCTTTAATAATTTAGCTATTTAGCACCGCTAGGAATGCTTATATTATACCGTCAGTTTTAGCTCGGTGATTTCGACACGGGTCGAAGTACCGATCTTGCCTTTCGTGAGGCTTTGTAGCCTAGACGTCTGGCACTAGTACAGTACTTTCATGCATGATATAAGTTTTTCCGAATGTTATATTATTGAAGCTATAGGCAAATATTTTATGCATGTAAGATATTGTTGAATGCTTTTCCAAGATTGTATACGAGAGAGTTTCGGTGATTTAGGTAATCGATTCTCATCTTAGCTAGTCTAGTATTCTAGGTACAGTAGTATACTTTTGCACATCCCCGATTGTTCTTTTCTCCTCTCGATTCTCATCTTACCTAGTCTAGTATTCTAGGTACAGTAGTATACTTTCGCACATCCCCGGTTGTTCTTTTCTCCTCCGGAGGCTAAGTTCAATCCCTCTCTCCCTCTTTAAGCCTTCGGCTTAATCCTAGTGGTTCTATCTGTATAATAATTCAGGTATAACTATTCTAGGATATGTCTGTCCTGACCTGATAACCAGAGTGACTGGTTTTTTGGGTTAGGGCAGAACATCAGAGTTTCTAGTGTGTGGTCTGCTTCTTCCTAGCATAGAGAATGAGTCTCCTTTGCTAGGTTAGGGGCGGACACAGGAAGCTTTGCTTCCCTAGTCCATGTTGGAAGGATTCTGTAAGAGATGATTCCTTCCTCTAGTGGCCTAGCAGACTGTCCTGTGTTGTTTTTCTCGGGATGGAGAATGAGTTTTCTCTGTTGCCCGGTGAAATAATTTCACCCAACTTTGTTCTGGTTGGGAGGTTAGCAAGTATTGCCAGTCTTCCTCCCTAATAGACAACTCTTGGTTAGGATGAGCTTCCCTAACGGCTGAGTGTGTCTCCTGCTAGAACGAAGTCTATAGGACCCTTATCCCTTCCCCACCTCTCTTTCTTTATTTTCTTTTGGCCGAAGTCCTACTTCCGTACCTAGTATAGGTTAGGATGGAGGACAGGCTCAGCTCTCTGCCGGCTGGCACTACGTGTCGGCCGGCAGAGACCCTTTATTCTTTGCAGAGTGAACCCCAGACCTCCCTTGAGCTCCCTTCCATGTCTGCCGGTAGAGCCTGGCAGGCTATGGATTCTTTGGAAGCCTGAATGCTACATTCTCCCCTTCCATAAGTTCACTCTTTCTGGATGGAAGGTTATATGGCAATGCCGCCTTATAGCCTTACATCCATACTGTTTCTCTGACTATTGTGTTGCACCCCTAACCCGGCTGCCGGCTTAACAGCCGACAGCCGGGCAGGTGGAGGTTCCCTGGTTCTTGGCTACTGTCGGCGAGCATGGGTTTTATTACCTTTGCCTTCCGGCAGGGGGAACACAGCCCGATTCTGCTGGCCACTACAATTAGCGGCCGGCAGCCGGGTATTAGTGTTTTCAGCCATCGGCTGGCAATGATTGCCGGCCGGCACACAGTCACGAATCAGTGGGCTGCCGCCTATTAGTTAAAGATATATCTTTGAACTGTACAGGGGTAGATGCCGACCGGGACGTGCAAGCGCACGCCGTCACGTACCGGCGCGTGCTAGCCGGCACAGCAGCATGCGATGTACAGTAGTTGCTGTATTCGTAGTGTAGTACACACTGCATTATCAGAAACTGCTGTACAGAGCTTGTGATAACACTAAAGTTCTTCATCATACTTAATGTTATTTTGTACAGCCTTTTATTGAGACCGTACAATATATAGAAAGTAAGTTCTTTCTGTATTCTTTCTATCCCGTATATTAAAACTTTATCTCAAGGTGTGAATTACACCTTAAATTTCCGTTTAGGAAATTACATAAGGTTCTAGAATAGAATTAACCTTAGTTTTAATATCTCGGGAGGTTTCAGCAATTGACTGGACAGGAAATACAAGTATGTGTCTTTCCTTCTTTATTTAATAGCTTTTCTATATAAGCTAAATGTCTCAATATAAGTGAAAGCCTTCACTTGATACTCATGGATTTTTCTTCTCTTTACAGGAGGACCATCCGAAGTGCGGGAGTGTGTTCTGTAATGTCCGCAGTAAGAACTTCTGTGGACATCAATATTGCAGGAGGCACGCAGCATGCGCAGCCTCCAGAGGTGATCTCTGCTATTGGGACCCTCAGGTGTGTACAGTTTGTTCTAACATGATTACCGAGGCTTTTGACGACCCTAAGTCAACGGAGTCAAGGGATGCTGCCAGGGAAACGTTACGATCCTGGTTGAGGGGTTTTCAGTAAAACACCTCAGGCCCCTACCTTCCAAATGAGAAGATGAGGGCCTACCTTTTCCCTAAAGCATCGGCTGATGCAATCATCCCCCAGCCTCAGGTGGAGATGCCATCTGCCCAGAATCCGGTAGATTCTGAAGTCTCGGCCGCCCTTCAAGACATCCAATTGGACGATAGGATGTCGGAGGTGTCGAAGTCTACTGAGAAGGACCTTCTAGGAGAAGGTCAGGAGGAGGAGCTGTTCCAGGCTCCTCAAGTAGAAGAGCAAGAAATCGACGAAGTGTCGGTTACATCGGTTCCGGAACCAGAACCTGTTCCTTCTACATCGTCTGCTATCCCAGATGAACTGGGAAGGACTCTTTCTTCCATTGTTGAGATGATCCAACAAATTCAAAGGAAGAATGATGAGAAGAAAGCTGCAATGAAACTGGAGATACGTAGACTTGCAGCATCACGTGGGCCCCAGAAGCGGCTCAGCGTGAAGGATCTTCCTTTGTGCTCGGATACCAATCCTTGGAGGTATGCCGAACACTTGCCAATGACAACCGGGAAGATCGTGATCTCAGAAAAGTTGGGAGCAATTCCCCTGGAAGAAGTGGAATTTTGGCCCAACAAAGATTCTTATCCGGACTGCTATGTTCGTCTTAGGAAGGAGCCAGCCTCAAAGGAGGAGACGGAGCCGAAGGAGGTCATAGTTTTTGACCATAGTAAAGCTCAGACGTTACTATCGAGCTCGATGAAAGAGAGGGGCTTCACTAACTCAAAGGTGCCCGCCTTGAGTAAGAAGCTTCCCTCCTTTGTGGCCTCTCCTACCAGAGCTTTTCCCTTCTTGGAAAAGGGATATAAGGCAGCCTTTAAGGGGGCGGAGGCAGCGAAACCATGCCCCTCCTTGGAGGAGTGCAAGCCATTATCTCTGTCCTTGCCCTTGGACCAAGAAGACTGGAAGGACGTACACCTCACCTTCTCAGTCGGGAAGCTGGAAGCTGATATTGCTGAACGCCAGTTCGGTGAGGCACTTCCAAAACTGTCGGAGGTTCTCTTGCGTAGAGAGCAAGAGACAAAGGAAAGACTTGCGGCATCGATGTCGTTGCAAATGACACTAGAAACGATGGCAAGTGACCCCAAGAACCAGGACATGTTCATGGTTGTGGCCAAAACCCATCTGGCCACAGTTACGAAGGATTTCTATAGCTTTATTAAAGCTAGGAGGGCCTGTAGAGAGTTCGTGTTCTTGGCTGCGGTGAGACACGAACCGAGGAAACTGATCTCCTTTCGTATTTGGGGTAAAGACCTCTTTCCCAATGAAGTGGTTAAAGAGGTGGTAGACAAGGCCGCCACAGAGAATAGGAACCTTCTCAAAAAGTGGGGCTTAGATCTCAGGAGAAAGTCTTCTCCGAATGAGGGTCCCCAACCCAAGGGGAAGATAAAAAGGCCTAGGCCATCCTCTCGGCCGGCTAAACCCTACCGACAACAACAACATCAACTTCCTGTGACCGTAGTGCCTCAGGTACCAGCTGGTACGTGGTTGTACCAGCTGGTACCTCGAGAGGCAGACTTCTTCCTTTCATTCGAGAGCTAGAGGAACAGCCAGAGGTTCTTCTAGATGCCCTTCAAGAGGAAGGGGATACAGGGGAAGACGCGGTCAAGGAGGCAAGGCCTCAGGTCCACAACAGCAGAAGTAAGATACTTCCAGTAGGAGGGAGACTACAGCTATTTAGGGATCGCTGGACCTTCGATCCCTGGGCCAACAGCCTAATTAAAAATGGACTAGGTTGAAGCTGGAGCAGTCCTCCACCTCAATTTCCTCAATTCTTCCAACACTCATCCCCCGTTCTGGAAGAATATGTCCGAGAACTCTTAAACAAAAGAGTAATCTGGAAATTTAAGTCCATAAAATTCCTAAGAAGGCTGTTTTGTGTTCCAAAGAAGGACTCAGAAAAACTCAGAGTCATTCTAGACTTGTCACCACTCAACAAGTTCATAGTGAACTACAAGTTCAGAATGCTCACGCTTCAGCACATAAGGACCATACTGCCCAGAAGGGCATATACTGTCTCTATAGACTTGTCTGACGCTTATTGGCACGTTCCAATTAATCGTCAACTCTCCTCCTACCTAGGCTACAAGTTACATAGAAAACTTTACGCCTTCAGAGCCATGCCTTTCGGGCTAAACATAGCCCCAAGGATTTTCACGAAGCTCGCGAACGCAGCCGTCCATCAATTACGCCTAAAGGGGGTCCAAGTAGTAGCCTACTTTGACGACTGGCTGGTGTGGGCAGCATCCAGGACAGAATGCATGCAAGCTTCTAAGATAGTGATCCAGTTCCTGGAACATCTGGGATTCGAGATCAACATCAAAAAGTCTTGTCTTTCTCCAGCTCAAAAATTTCAGTGGTTGGGAATCCACTGGAATTTGGAGTCACATTGGCTTTCCATTCCTAGTAAGAAGAGGAAAGAAATAGCAGGATCTGTCAAGAGACTATTGAAATCCAAACGGATATCAAGACGCGAACAGGAGAGAGTTCTGGGCTCTCTACAGTTTGCTTCAATAACAGATCCAGTGCTAAGAGCACAGCTTAAGGATGCAACAGGAGTCTGGAGAAAATACGCATCAAACGCGCGAAGAGATCTAATAAGACCACTACCGACTCGACTGCGAACGCTTCTCAAGCCGTGGTCCAATGCCAAGCAATTGAAGAAATCAATACTTCTTCAACCTCCTCCCCCGTCAGTAACTATCCACACAGATGCTTCAAAGGAAGGCTGGGGAGGCCACTCTCATCAGATGAGAGTCCAAGGAGCTTGGTCCAATCAAGTCATTTCACATCAACTTTCCAGAAGCCATGGCAGTACTTCTGACACTGAAGAAAGTTTCTCCTCGCCACTCAACCCACATAAGACTGGTTCTAGGTAGTGAGATGCCTGAATCGACAGGGTCGAGGTCACCTCAAATCAACCAAGTGATGTTGGCCATATTCCGTTTGGCGGAAAGGAAGAAATGGCACCTGTCAGCAGTTCACATTCAAGGGTTCCGCAATGTGACAGCGGACGCTCTATCCAGGTTTACGCCTATAGAGTCAGAATGGTCCCTTGACGCAGGATCGTTCTCCTTCATCTCGAGTCAAGTCCCAGAGCTGCAGATAGACCTCTTTGCGACGAAAGAGAACAAGAAAATAGATCGTTACGTGTCCCCTTACGAGGATCCGTTAGCGGAGGCAGTGGACGCTATGTCCCTGGACTGGAACAGATGGTCCAGTATCTAGGCCTATCTGTTCCCTCCGCACAACCTCCTTTTGAAGGTCCTCGATAAGCTGAGATCCTTCAAAGGGAAAGCAGCAATAGTGGCCCACAAGTAGCCAAATAGCATGTGGTTCCCTCTGGCATTGGAACTACGACTAAAATTCGTACCGCTACCGGATCCATCCCTGTCTCAGCAAGTACAGAAGTCGACTGTCTTCGCTCCATCACAGAAAACACGGAACCTACATCTCATGATTTTCTCTCCTTAACGATGAGAAAAAGATTCGGTGTTAAAAAGTCAGTTTAGACTTTTGGAGGAAACCAGATGACATTATGAGGCCTCAGGGAAGAAATAGCTATCCTTTGTCAAGGCGAAGAAACCAAAAGAAATCCCGACAGATTCCTATTTATCATTCTTCATTCACCTTCATGTGCAAGGTTTAGCAGCCAACACAATTCTATTGTTCAAGCCTGCCTTGACAAGTCAGATACCATATGCCTTACAGGTCGACCTTTCTAACGACGTTTTTAATGAACTAGCCCTTCAGCGCTTCCAAAGACCCTTTGCATGGTCATTAGATATGATTCCTCATTGTGTATAAATAATGAACAATGAGGAATGTGCTTAGAAGGTTTTGAATTTAAGTCATATTTCTGTTTGTACTCGCTTTGGGGGCCAGAGTTAGTGAAATAGTGGCTCTCTCTAGAGAGGAAGGTCACGTCCAGTTCTTGGAGGGAGAACTGAATCTATTTCCAGACCCAACGTTTCTTACCAGGAACAAGCTACCCACCAACAGGTGGGGTCCCTAGAGAATCTGCCCTCTGAAGGAAGATGCATCTCTATGTCCAGTGGAGTGCCTAAAGGTCTATCTTCATAGAACTTCAGACTTTATGGGAGGACACCTGTTCAGAAGAGAAACCCTGGGTTCAAAGTTATCTATAACTAAGGGAGAAATTCACCCGTGTTATTCGCAGAACGGATCCAGACAGTACACCCGTTAGTTATGATCCGAGGAAAGTTGCCTCTTCCATAAAATTTCTTTAATTATATAGACTCTGAACATCCTTGTTTGCACACCGGCTGGTAGTCATCCAAGGCGTTCTTTATGCACTATGCGAAGCAAGTGGAACAACTTATGAGAACTGTGGCAGCAGCAGGTAGAATTCTTTAACCTTCTGTTTTAAGTCTGCGAGGAACAGAGTAATTAATTTTGGACGATTAATTAAGAGGGTGCGTGTGTAGTCACTGTATGTTACTACACGCTGAGCGATAGGCCACAAAAGTGTCCTTACGAACTGTTCCATTGACGTCGGTAATCTATAGCATAATACGGACACTTGTGCCAAGCGTTTTTTACGCCAGTGTATATAAACAGTATACAGACTATATCATTATTATTAATAATTCAATTGAAGTGGCAAATCTGTTTCCTAGTAGATGAAACAATATTTTCTGTTGACTGTTTTTCTTTATGCTTTAACGCATATCATCCACATTTTATAAATTTTATAAATGTTGATCTGATGTGTACGTTTATTAAATTTTAATAAATGAAATATACTGAGCATTAAGATTAAAATATGGCTGTTTTATCATGGTAGGTCTTTCGAGACTGTTCCCTGATTCAAGCAAAAGTCCACTCACTCTAACCCTTCCTTGGAAGGGTTGACGTGGTACCCTAACGGGTTGGTGGCAAAGAGGCAAAATTTGTTTCTATGCGGATACAACCATTATCCAATAGTTTATAAGAGTAGTCACATTGGAGAAGGTGTCACAAATTCATTCTGACATTGGTGACTCTTATACAAACTTTGCTTTATATTGTATTGGGCGAGACCACTATACAAGCTTGTCATTTTGTCATCCATAAATTTTTATGCACTCCTCGAGACTTTTTCCAGAGTCTAGTACGACACTTCCCTGTAGGGGGCAGGAAGCACTAACATAGTTCATGCTTAGATGAAATGATGTATGACGGTAACATCATAGGTCTCTAGGTCTAGACGGACCAGGAAAATACTTTCTTGAGAGTACGGCACTGATTGAGAATCCACAGATACAGTAATGCTCTGGTAAACTTCTATCAGGACGACATGGCCTGAGCCCAAAAAACGGATTTTGAGCGAAGAGAAAAATCTATTTTTGGGTGAGGTAGCCATGTCGTCCTGATGGACCCGCCCTTCCTTTTATTGTAAAAGGGCCTGTTGATCCCTCCCTATAGTACAGTATCTGTAACACCTCGTATATCGCTACAAGGAATAAAGAGGGCGCTACCGCCTTCATCAGATACACACTGGAAACGGAATAGGAGAGATGCCTTATGAGCGGCTCTCTTTTCATTCTCGTTTCAGATTCTTGTCACTATACCCCCTCGAAGCGTTAATACTGTTCGGGGCGAAGATAGCTATGTGACGTGTCAAGAATACGTCCTCTGATATTATGCGATATCCCTGTGAGATTATTTAGGGATATTCGCTCCAGGAGGTAGAATTCTGGATACCTTGAGGTAAAATTCTCTGGGAATATCACTGTAGTTAAATATACCCTAGAAAGCTACCTAATAGGAACTTCCATCAGGACGACATGGCTACCTCACCCAAAAATAGATTTTTCGCTTCGCTCAAAATCTGTTTATTCCGTATTGGTTTAGGTTACAAAGACTCCCCAACTCTTTAGCTTTTCAGACTGCAAGCCTTGTAAGGAACTCAACATACTTTGAGTTGCACCCAAAATCTCCTCAACCTAATGGCTTTCGAGTAAAACAATTGTTAAAGTCTTGATAAAATTACTTCCATTTAAGATACCATCAACCCCTCCGTGGAAATTACCAGTGATATCTTTCTGTAAATATTTTATTGGTGTTAAAAAAACATGACTGAATTAAAAGCTAGGTCTCTTTTTATGGAACATGTTGAAGAACATAGGGAATCAACTTTTATATATACTGATGGCTCCAAATCTGATGCTGGCGTTGGATTTGGAGTATATAGTAGTTCTTTTAACCGTAGAGGTGCACTCCCTCCAATATCTTCTATATTTACTGCTGAATTATATTTGATACTAACCGTTATTGAGAAAATAGCGTTAAAAGAGGAGGGCAATTTTACCATTTATACTGATTCAAGAAGTGTTCTTCTAGTAACCCTTTAATTTTAAAGATTTTAGAGTGGCTATTAATTATTGGCCTAAAAGGTATACCAGTTCGATTTTGCTGGGTTCCGACACACGTAGGTGTGTCTGGAAATGAAGAGACAGATTCACTGGCAAAGAGTGCTGCCGCCGAGTTGCTACCAAGGTCTCCCATTCTTTTTTGTGATGATTTTTTACCTGCAATTCGGAATTCTATAACAATGGGCAACAGCATTAGGATAGTTAAGCGAAAATAAGATGAGAGAAATTGCGATTGGTATATCCCCTTGGAGGTATAATGGGATGCCACGAAAATGGGAGACTACTCTTTGTCTCCGCGTTGGCCACACCCCTATAACACACGAGTTTCTTCTGGCTGGGCAACACCAACTATATTGCGACGATTGTTTGATACCCTTGACAGTGAGGCATTTGTTGACTGAATGCCCCACATATAGCACTGAAAGAAATAGATATCTGTTTGAGGCTCGTGGTGAAGATGGCAGGTACATCCTTGCCAAGATCTTTGGACATGATATGTCGTACAATGCCAGTGACATTTTTAAATTCATATCAGAAGCAGGTCTTCTTAATGCTATTTAACTTGTATATTATATTAACTTTTAGTGTAATTTTTAGATTTATATCAGAAGCAGGTCTTCTTATTGCTATTCAACTTTTATAACATATTTACTTCTCTGGTTTTAATTAAATATTCTTTTAATCTTTATTTATGATAAACGATATCGGCGTCAATGACCTTCGATGTCAGGATGCTGGAGAACTTCAAATCAATCAATCAATCAATGCTTATCCATTGCTAGTTTCTAAGTTATATTCTCACATTGAGAACGAAGAGTGAGAAATAAAGGCGGTGGGTCTCATCGATCATAGGTTAATACTCTAGATTCCAAATCAGCTGTCAGTTTAACATTCTGTGTAACTTCTTGCTTGACATGGCGTCTTGAGGATCAGTTAAACGCTCATGCTCCGGTCCATTGAATTATTCCGCCAATTGATTATTTCTCACATCTGATGAATTCCTGACATACGTAAAACTAAACGTTTCATACAAGTTAAATGTTCAGATGTTTGGAGATGTTCATAAAGTTCCGGGATAGAAATGTCGTCTGGTCTGGCGATTGAGGAGAGCACGTAATTTTGCAGCGAAGCTTAAAGCTATCTTGAAATGGCTTGCCACTTTCACGGTCGGAGTGCGTCTCTCGCCCACAGAAATATTCGTCTCGATGAAGTGACTGCAATTTGCTAGTATCTCTCGTGGGAGGTTAAGTTTATGACACCAGATACTACGAAGAAAGGACGACTTCTAAGGGCTCGGCTCATATTCTATCTTTTGATTTTCTCTCTCTCTCTCTCTCTCTCTCTCTCTCTCTCTCTCTCTCTCTCTCTCTCTCTCTCTCTCTCTCTCGAATAATATATATATATATATATGTATATATATATGTATATATATACATGTATATATATATATATATATATATATATATATATATATATATATATATATATATATATGTATATATACACACACACATACATATATATATATATATATATATATATATATATATATATATATATATATATATATATATATATATATATATTTCTCGTGGGAGGTTAAGTTTATGACACCAGATACTACGAAGAAAGGACGACTTCTAAGGGCTCGGCTCATATTCTATCTTTTGATTTTCTCTCTCTCTCTCTCTCTCTCTCTCTCTCTCTCTCTCTCTCTCTCTCTCTCTCTCTCTCTCTATCGAATAATATATATATATATATATATATATATATATATATATATATATATATATATATATGTATATATATATATATATGTATATATATATACATGTGTATATATATATATATATATATATATATATATATATATATATATATATATATATATATATATATATATATATATATATATGTATATATACACACACACATACATATACACATATTCATACATAGCCTATATATGTATGTGTATATATATATATATATATATATATATATATATATATATATATATATATATATATATATATATATATAAAATAAGCCCTAAGTATTCTTTAGTAACGAAATCGCTCAGACATGAAATCTCAGATCCTCTCTTTACAGCTAAGTGGCCTGAAAGTCTAATGTTTTCCCTAATCTTTTTTGGCCAGTCAGAATTATTTGTCACTAATAGAAGTTTCCTTATAGGCCTGAGATTCCGTGGCAGAGAAATTTCTATATTAAAGAGTATTTGTGTCTTATTTGAAAGGAAAAATCGCGAGTGTTAGTGAGAAAATTATCACATAAATATGATTTATATATATATATATATATATATATATATATATATATATATATATATATATATATATATATATATATATATAAATATATATAAATATATATATATATATATATATATATATATATATATATATATATATATATATATATATATTTATATATATATATATATATATATATATATGTATATATATATATGTGTGTGTGTGTGTGTTTGTGTGTGTGTTTTGTACTAGCCTCCTAGCTAGTACAGTGGTAACGTGTTCGCCTAGCATTCGCATGGCAGCAGAACGATCCCAGCCCGGGACTGTGAGTTTAAGCTGTTTTACTGGGAAGGCTATTGCTTTGGTTGGGCTTGTCTGGCTGATGTTCTGGCGAGTCTCTTTTCTGATGAAACCAGACACCTTTATTATGCACAAATAAACGAAGTTTACTGGTGATTAGGTACTGTAATGTTGAACATTTCGTATTTGGTTTCAAAACTTCCGAGAAAAGTTTCTGGTAGAGGAAATTCTAGCCAAATTGAAAATGAATTGACATACACATGATGTCGACTTTAGTTTTTCTTTATTAAATGAACTACCTCTTATGGTGGTTCACAAATAACCTTTACTGAACATTCAGCATTATAATGGTTTATTCCTGGGTATATAATAGTTTTTCAGGTGAATATTCTGTTTATTCATATAATTCATTACTGCTTTTGTATAAGTTTTTGGCCCTTGAAGTTTATTGCCCCCTCCCATATAACTTGGAAGATGTAGGGTAAACTTATATGTTGGAAAACCCTCAATAATGAAAGGAAAATTTTTTAAAGTGTCACCTTATTACAGACTCTCGCGTCCCCTTATTCCCCTCACAAGAAAAAACAAAAGTATATTACATTGTTACGATAGATTGCATTCTCCCTCTCTCTCCTCGAGCTGAGTTTATTGCAGCAAGGACAGAAGGTTTAGTCAGTATAGTATTATAAAGATTATCACAAAGTAAATAAGGGTGAATTCAACTAAAACCTGGTATATATTGTCGTGTGATATAAATGGCATTCGGCATATGAATATAGAATATCTCAGAATGCTGCATCAATTTAAAGATGTTAGATTTATTATTATTACACAATATTTTGAGTTTTCTTTAATAAAAGAATCAATCATTATTTTATCAGCCGAGGTATTTTTGCTTTGCATTTTTACGTAAAAGTGAGAACTTACTTTAATTGTATTTGCTTTCTTGTCAGTTTATGGTATCTAATCCATGTGCAGATATTTTCCTTCTTGAGACTTACGTTCAATTACCAAGATTACCTTTTTTTTTGCGCACATTTACTCTGCTGTATCCATGGAAAAATTACCTCAACTAGGACATTCACTATCGTTGATAGTGTTTCAGTGTCCCTGATTTATTGAACAGATTTTTTTATTTGAATAATAATAATAATATCATGAGGTCCTTCACATCGCTAGTTATAGTAATACCGCCGAGCTAATTAAGTCGTACCTGCATCACGAGCAATAATGTTCGATGAAACCATTTATTTCTTCGTTATAACAGATGTCGAATATGAAAAATAATTTCACTGATGCAAGGTGTAAGTAAGAGAGAATAATTTTATTCTTGGAACTTAGGTTTTTTTTTTCTTTAGCTTTGAGAGGCATTGAAATAGGATTTGGTAATTTCCGTGAAGATGGTTCTGAAGAGGCTGGTATTGAAGATCTAGCGTCTTTTCTCGATAGTAGAAATCTTTATAATTCAAAGCATTTACGATTAGAATGTGAACTGCAATTTCCCCCCGACAAGTTTTGATCTTTCGTCGACCGTCGTAGATCACCCCATATCTTGAATGCAGAAACCCCCATCTTTGTAAAAACTGAGTTTTGTATCCGAATAACTGAGAGGTGGGTGAGTTTTTATCCTTCCTTTTACGTGGGAAAAACTTTGCTTAGTCGCGTACGAAATAAACAGCGGGAGAAGTGGTGTTATCTCGATGACTTTTCTTAGATTTGACGTTAGATTTACGTTACTGCCTTCCGTTTTGCTTTCAGCTTCCTCCCAATTCTGTTTGAGTCACATCTTTGAGTTTATAAGTGTCGCCTTTGAAGTGTTGGAAGGTAGAAACTGTGTCGTCCATACTTTGTCGGATTTTATATAGGCTTTTAGATAAAGATTTGTTTATTACCTCTTTTCCTACTCTTCTTTTTACTTATTTTATATTTTATATCTATTCGCGCTTGAATCGTAATTTAACCTTTATTTTCCCACGACCACACAAATTTACATAACAGAATCCTAATTACAGTTTGTTTCTAGTTTCCTTTCAATGTTTTACGTTTAACATCCTTTATAGCGTCAGTTAGAATCATACTGAAATGAAGTTATTCATGGAAATAATATCAATATTCCACTCGTATATATATATATATATATATATATATATATATATATATATATATATATATATATATATATATATATATATATATATATATATATATATATATAAGAGCCTTTAGACTTCATACTTCATGGGCATTCATTCATTCATGGGCTGTGTTGAATATCCCATGGCCGAATACGGTAATCATAAACTAAAAGTAAGGGTCATCAGTTCCACAGTGATACTTTAAAAAGTGGAATTATTAATGATTTCATTTACTCATCTTGAAAGTGACCTGATATTAATTTTTATTTAATTCTATAGGCATATTATTGGTGGTTTATTTTATGGGCTATTTATCTGTACGTTTATTTTTCTATTGGCATTTCTTGTGAAAAGTTGAGCTCATTCTTTTTGGGGGGGTTGTTTCATTGGATGATGTTCTTATGTCTTTATTATTTTATTTATTTTCCCCTCAAATTTCAGCTGAATAGTTTTTAATTCAGAAATATTTTCTTTGACAGTTATTTCAGTCGCAATAAATTACAAAATCCTGTTTAGAAAAGATTGAGAAGTATTTATTTTTATTTATTCTACTTATAATCATTACAAACAATATTTGATGCAATGTCAGTGATCGACATTTGGATCAAGAATGATGTTTTAAATGATTTATCACATTTTCAGGTTGTATATTTTAAATATTCGTATAGAATAAACCTGCAGCGACTTGCCATTTTTGTGTCAATGTACCCGTTACTATTCATAAAGTGAGTGTGGTCACCACAATTATTATTGTTATTACTAGGAGCTACAGCCCAAGTTGGAAAAGATGCTGGAGGCTATAAGCCCAAGGGCTTCAAGAGGGTAAATAGCCAATGAAAATCGAGAATAAATAAACTACAAGAGAAGTATTGCACAATAGTAATGAAAGATTTTAAGAACAGCAATATCATCAAAATAGATCTTTCATACATAAACTACAGAAACTTAGAAGATAAGAGGAAGAGAAATAAGATAGAACAGTTTGCCCGAGTGTACCCTCAAGTAAGAGAACTCTACCCCAAGACAGTGGAAGACCATGGTACAGTGGCTGTGGCACTACCCAAAAAAATATATAACTGTGGTTTGAGTATGGATTGTCCTCCTAGAAGAGCTGCTTGCCATTGCTAAAGAGTCGCTTCTACCCTTACCAAGAGGAAAGTAGTCCCTGAACAATTAAAGCATAGTAGTTAACCTCTTGAGCGTAGAATTGTTTGGTAATGTGAGTGTTTTCATGTGTATGTTGACAGAAGAATGTGGAAAGAATAGGCCAAACTAATTGATGTACGTGTAGATAAAGAAACAATAAGCCGTAACCAGAGAGAGGGATCCATTGTAGTACTGTTTGGCCAGTTAAAGGACCCAATAAGGCAATAACTCTAGCGGCAGTATCTCGATGGGTGAATGATGCCCTGGCCAACCTACTACTTCAAATCCTGAAAATATCTTATGTTATGGACCAAAACTTCAATATTAGAGCTTATAACATCATCCTCGTATAGAGCGTCACGTTTCTGAATTTCTTATTTTAAAAAATCCAAGAAGAGCTGAAAGATAAATAAGAGAGTTGGGATTTTTGTCACTAGACTTGGAAAATTGTATTATTATTGCTATCATTATTGTCACTGCCATACTGTGATTGGTCTATAAAAAAGAGATAGTGCTTGAGGTGGTCGGTTGGTTGATGAGTATAAACAAGAAAAATCATTTGGTTACCATCAAAGAGGGATTTTGGTAACACGTTTGTGGTATCATATATATATACACACGCACACACATATATATATATATATATATATATATATATATATATATAGAGAGAGAGAGAGAGAGAGAGAGAGAGAGAGAGAGAGAGAGAGAGAGAGAGAGAGAGAGGGGGGGAATGTTACTAATATGAATCTCTCTCTCTCTCTCTCTCTCTCTCTCTCTCTCTCTCTCTCTCTCTCTCTCTCTCTCTCTCTCTCTCGAGTAATGAAGGCTGAAAAGAATTTTTTGCATATGTAAACAGAAGAAAACCAATAAAAAACAACAGTAGTCCATTAAGAGACTCTGAGGGTATTCTTATAACAAATGATTTTGGAAAGCTGAACTGGTGAATGCTTATTTCACAACTGTATTCACTAGGCAAAAATCAATGACCCTCCCCGAACCAGCTATCAAATTTGAAGGGCCACAACCATTAAATAGAATCACCTTTACAATGGGATGATGGCAACAAGAAATTGAAAGAACTCAGTAAGTCTAAGGCACCAGGTCCAGGTGATATTCATCCAAGAGAGATTATAGAATTAGAAGGCGAGATAACCCCACACTTACAAAATGTCCCGGAAGACAGCCAACGAAAAGAAGGCACTACAAGGATGGAAACTAGATAATATTCCTCCAATCTACAAGACGGGGCCAAAAGAAGAACCTGATTACTACACACTTATGTATTTAACTTCAGTGCCCTGCAAAATATTTTAACCAATCATAATAGATTCAATAGTAGAACGTATAGAGAAAAACAATTTCCTGATTGACAGCCAACATGGTTTTAGACAAAAGAGATCATGTGTGACAAATCTGTTGGACTCTTTCCACATGTTTAACATTTATGACAAAAGCAGGGCAATAAACATCATATACCCAGACTTTCAAAAGGCTTTTGATAAAGTTCCTCATAAAATATTAATGGTCTGAATTAGAGCACTAGGCATCATTAACGAACCAGCTGAATAGATCGAAGAGTAACTAATAAACAGAAAACAGAGAGTTGTAGTCAATGGAGAAGCTTCAGAATGGGCTGCTGTTACAAGGGGAGTACCCCAAGGATCCGTCCTTGGCCCATTGCTATTTCTGATCTACATCAACTACGTAGATTTAGGATTAACTAGTAGAATAGCTCAATTGGTCGATGATACTAAACTAAGCTTAAATGCTGTAAACTCAGAAAATGTAGAACTCTTAAGAGAGGATCTAATGAACCCAGGAGAATGTCCAGAATACGGCAAATTTCTTTCAACTCTGGGAAATGTAAAGTTTTGCACATAGGTTGTAGTAACCCACCATCAGATCATTCATTGCTGGGTAATGAAATAGTGTGTGGACCAGGAGGAAGATCTCTCTATTATTATAATCAAGGATTTAAGTTCACCAAACAAGGTTCTTATTCAGAAGGATATAGATAGACTAGAAGCAGTACAAGCTAAGGCCGCCAAGCTAGTTTCAACCCTAAGTCAATTTAAATATAGACTGAGGATGGAACGTTTGAACTCATCTGCTCTACTAACTCGACAACTAAAGGGACAGTTAATAGAGGCATTGAAAATTCTGTAAGGAATGGAAAATTTAGATTACAACAATCTTTTAACTCTTAGCACAAATCAATCCAGAGGTAACGGATACAAACTGGAATTTAAAAGATGTAGCACCACTCAATGTGGATATTTCTTTGCTTACAAAATAGCAAATACTTGGAATAGGCTTTCAGCGGATGTAGTAAACAATAACACGGTAAACAAGTTCACGAATAAGTTGGACAAGATCATATGAACTCTAAATGCTTAAACTAAATCGCTCTACCAAAGAGCAAATGAAGTCTCTGCGGCTGGACTAAAACGTCTTTAAGACATGCAAAATCTTTGTAACTCTATCGCTTAATTTTAGTTCGGTGGCTGCCCATGCAAATGCTGTATTTATAGAAAGCTACAAAACTACGCTGGATAAGTTAAAATTCGCCCATTAAGTGAAACTATCCCACTATCTGTAATGAAAGTAATGACCAGAGAGAATTGTAGTGTTATTGAATCCTACTGTACATTAATTGCATATTTATACGATAATCTTATCAAATTATATTTGAACTGATGAGGTGATTAAGCTTACTTTTTTATTAAATATTTCCATAAATCTTTTATATAAGAATTATGTTTTATGTAAATATTTTTCATCCAGATTTCAAATCGATATCAATTACTGGTGGACTTGAAAAAGTGTATTTATTGCTTGAATTTCATCATTCGAATAATTTTTTTTTTCCATTTATAATACTAGAGACCTTTTTAAGTTTATATAAAAAATAGATTTCTCAATAGCCTGTACTTTTGTGGAGTTTTTTTTATATCTGGCGTGTATGTGTAATTTCAGGGGCGTAAAGTGTGAAAGTATTTAAATATTTTCAAGTGGAAAATTATGGATGTATAGGGTTTTTAATAAACAGATCATAATGTAAAACATTGATTTTGTATCAACTTATTTGAGATTAAATTCGTTCTTTTCTTGAAATTTTGATATTATATTGTTATTGTTATCATTATTATTATTGTTATTTATTATTATTATTGTTAGCTACCCTACAACCCTCCAACGGAAAAATAGCCCAGTGAAGAAGAGAAATAAGGAAATAAATAAACTGCTAGAGAAGTAATGAACAATTCAAATCAAATATTTTAAGAACAGCAAGAGCATTGAAATAGGCCTTTCATATATAAATTATAAAAAAGATACTTGCGGCAGCCTGTTAGGCATAAAAACAACCGCTGCAAGTTTGAACTCTTGAAATTTAATCTTATAACCGGATAGTATTAAAAATGGAGAATATTATTCAATTTTATTACCATAGGATTCAGATGCAGCATTCAAAATGGTTTTGCGTATATTTTTGTCTAAAAATAAATTTGCTTCTAGATGAATATATTACAAAATTTTAGTAGTCGTAGAAATCTTTTATTTATTACATTTTTTTTTGTTATTCTTAGCACCTTTTACCATTTATTCCCTTACGTTGGTACCTCTGAAATCAGCATACAGCAGAACTTAAATTTTTAGTTGTTTTTATTTGAATAATTTTTAAAGTATCAGTTATTTTATCGTAAATAACTTTTATTCCCAGTGATTTTTGGATCAGCTCTGAGAGAGTCAAGTTCTACTTATCAATCTCCGTTTTTCAAATTGCTTGCCAATATATCGAAGTCGAGTTTTAGCGCGCGGGGTCATGAGATTTCCATTTCGTCAATAAAGTTTTTGTTTTGTATATTCCTAAATTGTTATGGGTCACCTGGAGTTTATTTCTTCACCACAGTTTAGTTTTATTCAAGTAATTTGCTGTCATTGTAGCTAAATGTATGTATAAAATAATTACTCTTGTGTTTTGCATTAATCTTACTATGATTGTAAACCAACTTGTTTGCAGCGTTTAGTTTTTACCCTTTTAAGCCTTATTATATATATATATATATATATATATATATATATATATATATATATATATATATATTTTATATTTGCTCTATTATCTTGTCATGTATCATAGACTAATTGAGTGATCGTAAAGGATAAGGTGTATAGCCTACTTCGTCAGTAGGAATCCTTTTTGGCGGAAAAGTTTAATGTCAAAGTTCAACTACGCATAAATCAGATATTTGATCAAACCGTTGATTAATATTCAGAGGAAATAATTTATAGTACAAAATATCGTTGTTTTTATTCTATGCGCTATATGATAGAGCAGCTTCAGAAGTCCACGAGGAAGACAGATAACCAAAGTTACTGCTGAGGTTGAGGCATTATAATTTTTGGAATGATTGTTGAAGCATTTAAAAAGGAAAGCCTCTGTACTTGACCCTTAATCTCCAGTATGAGAAATATGTGGTTCGATTATCTACAAGTTCTTCTTTTACTGAGGCATTGATAGTTTGGAAACGTAAGGCGTTACTGTGTAAAATATGCGATCGTGGTAAAGGCTGCAAAACAAAACTTCATAGGGTTTTGTACTGGATAGAATAAATAAAAAAGAAGTAGTACCGTGTGGGTCCGCTGATAACAGTTGAGACTGTGTGTGTGTATTGTTTTATGGATCTTGAAGGAAAACAATGTTAGGTTCATTGTAAAGATTTACATTGGTTAAAGTTTGCATAATTTTTAATCTTGAACTAGACACCAGCCATGTTAACATGAAGACGAAGTAAATGAAGTACTAGATAACTCATTATTGCATAATTTAAATAATTTCTGACTCCTATTACCCATGTAACCCAAATCAGGAATCGGTATTAGAATATAGATACGCAAAGCAAAAAATTAAAACGAATATTTAAGCAGACTAAGGGAGAGGGAGCCATCACTGACCTGCACTCTTGCTTCACTGAGATTTGTTCTTTTGGCGAGCTCTTCCCTGACGAAAGCGTCGGGGTAATGGGTTCTCTCGAATACCTTCTCCAATGCGGTCAGCTGAACAGACGTAAACGTGGTGCGATTTCTCCTGGGTTTCTTTTTCCGCCCGTCGACGTCTTCATCTGAAACATACGGACATTTGAATTAGTGAAGAAGAGTAATGAAAATAAAATTTCTCTGTTATTGTTCCAAAGCAAAATACAAACTATCCGCCTTTATTATAGGAGACACCGCTGTGGAAGCATCTTCTATATTAAGATTCTGGATTTAGGTTTATAGAGTTAGTGCACATATGAATTACTTTTAGAATTTGTTATTGTGCAACTGGAGATTATACATAAAATTACTAAGGCATAACCATTTTCGTAAAGATAGGGAGAACAGTCAAGGTTTCTTGATTATAGTTTTATTCTCGTATAAGTATTCACTTAATTTGCAAATATGTTATCATTTCATGGGTGTTTTAATTAGAATAATTTTTACCGAGCTGAAACAGTTTTCCGTATTGCATATGCCATTAGTGAATTAACTATCGGACAATTTAATATTGTACTACCCACAATATTTCATTTACATGGTATAGCGCAGTGGGCATAGGAGTGAATAAAATTGTGTGTCATGTTAATGCATGGAAATCTATATATAAAAGGTATTGTCTGTGTGTGTGTTCCTTATAGAAAGAGAGATCAGAGAATGTACATGAAAACTAAAAGTGGATTCCCATGTGAAATTATCCGAGGAAGATGATGCAAGAGGTCCCGAATCTGTAAATGCCCCTATGGAAGCTTTGGTGTCAGAACCCACTCCCCTTCCACCCTCTTTCATGAAATCGGACTTGCCGGCACCCTAGATATTTTCAGCTGTTTAAAACTAATTATATATATGCAGTATATATATATATATATATATATATATATATATATATATATATATATATATATATATATACTGTATATATATATATACACACTATATATATATATATATATATATATATATATATATATATCTATATATATATATATATATATATATATATATATATATATATATATATACTGTATATATATATATAGATATATATATATCTATATATATATATATATATATATATATATATCTATATATATATATATATACTGTATATATATATATATATACTATATATATATATATATATATATATATATATATATATATATATATATATATATTATATATATATATATATATATATATATATATATATATATAAATTTTAAAGATAAATTTGTGTGTATGTGTTCCCAAAGAGAGGTTAGGGAGTTTACATGAACGCTAAATGGGTATTCCTATGAAATAGTTTCCGTGGAAGATAATGTAAGTGACTTCCTAAGGGAGTTACAGGGGACGAAACCCCCACCCCTTAAAACTTCAGATATATCCAATTCTACATAAAAACTAAATGTGGATTCTTATATAAAGATTATCCGAGGAAGTCAAT
>NC_090751.1:67457517-67492517 GCF_036898095.1 Palaemon carinicauda
GCGAGATGAAGAAAGGATTGAGGTATACCTGGTGTCTTTTATGAAGTTTCATTTTGTAAAATAGTAAAGTTTCCTGGATACTTTTTGAAAATGTTTTTGAACACCCCAATATCTTTCAAAATATTGGCTGAAGTGAACTCTGCATTGTTACGTTACTGACGTAAGTTTTATAAACACCGTTCACTAAAATGGCCTTTCCATCGGTCTACATGTTATCAAAACATAGAAAGATATGTAATTCTGAAGATTTCAGGGCTTATTTGTTGAGGTAAAATTGATAGTATTAATCATAAATTCCAGCAGTGTCCTTGTGTTGAGCTTGAAACATGGAATATGGCTATAGTATGTTCAAGGAGGATTTGCCAAGGGAATAGAAGTTTCAAAGATAGCAATCGCTAATTCTAATTTAATTGAACTAATTCATACTTTCTCTTTCTGATTTGCATCATGTCTGTTTTAAGTGTTATCTGTGGCGTAACACGGGTAAAAATATATTATTAGTGATAAAACATGGAACTATTAATTTGTATTGCCCTTTTGTCTTATAATTATTTTTTATTCACTTTAGACGACTATAAGCATTATGCTGTATCATTATATGGTGTTCTTAAAAATCTGATTTAAGAGACGGAAGTATATGATTTCATGTAATTTTTTATAACTCGCTCTCAGGTAGGGGAAATATAGGCCTACGAATATTTGTGCTACCATGTATTTAGACCTATTTTTTGTGAACTGGTGTACCGTATCCTTAACAGTCTTGCTATAATGTTTCTTTTCATTTACTTTTGTTTCTTAGGAACCATGTTTCATAGCTCCATGTTCTCAGAATTTCGGGATTCATTTTGATTGGAACGGAATAGCGGTAGATGACACACACAGAAAGAGAATGAATCTGGGAGGAGTGTTAGTAAGTGGCCAAGGGGAAAAAAGAACGTTAGATACAATAAATGAAGAAATGTAAGATCAGTATCACCTGTTTACTATCAATGTTGTGCTTCCAATATGTGATGATGTAGAGACATTGAAAATTAAACGTCGGAGTCTCTTTTATGACAACTTAAAGGTCATAGTTCTTATTTTGTCTTCATATAAACTTAACTTTATAAACGCTAGTGTGAGTTCCATCTTGCCTTTTATTCAATTCTCTGTAAGCTTGGCAGCTCTTTGGTAACTTGTTCTTCCAAGCTTTAGTCTTTTTCTTTTTGTAAGAAACCGGTGGAGTTAGTCCATGGAAACGATTTATCTGATGTAATATTTATATACAGTACTTACAATATATATACATATACATGCAGTACACACAAACACAAAATGGGCTTTTGATAGAATCGTTATAGAGGCAATGCAGAATGTATTAAGAATTTGTAGCGCTTAAAATAAGTTGTTATTTGGTGTGGAGGTGGAGGTGGGTCTTGCACAAAGTTTATATACTTGTGGGGGTTGGATGTCTATATGGACGAAATGTCAAAGTCAGAAAAGCAACGGCTGTACATGTAAAGCCATAAATAGTGTGAAATATTTTATGTAAGTAGATGTTACAGGAATGATTGGGTATAGCTATAAGAAACATAAGAAATTGTAATTTTTTTTTTATATATTTTCAAAAGGAAGTTGACAGAAACCGTTCCTGCAGGATGGATAGGAGAGGTCTGGAGTTATCTGATTCATGTTGCATTTCACGATTTATTGTAATGGATGGTAACATAGGAGTGTGTAATGGAGTAAAGTGAGTTTTGAGCAAACTCTCCTTCATGGGGAGTAAAGTGTGGATGTAGATGCAAGTAAAATGACAGGTAAAGCTATTGACATGAACCGTTTATGTAGTATTATTTGCGTAAGAAAGTGTAAAGGATGAATAACGTGGTTTTATGTACAAGTGATAAAGAAGATAAAGTATGTGAAAGGATTTATCAGAGTATATTGATGTAGTTTGGCCGTCTAGAAAGAGTGAATACCATATGTTAGTAAAACCGTGTTTAATTCCGAAGGGATAGATTCATGGAAGAAAACCAGGTGTAGAAAGGGTAACAGACATAGGGTGAAATATACAATGGAAAGGAAGCGCATGTAAAATAGGGATGGATTACTATCTACGAAATTCCATGGAAGCTCTACGATTTGGAAGTTAAAATTAATTTTACCGTGACATTTAATCATTTCTCTTGGGAAAACTGCTTAATACTGATTATGTATATATATATATATATATATATATATATATATATATATATATATATATATATATATATATATATATATATATATATATATATATGTATATATATATATGTGTGTGTGTGTATATATATATATATATATATATATATATATATATGTGTGTGTGTGTATATATATATATATATATATATATATATATATATATATATATATATATATATATATATATATATATATATATATATATATATATATATATATATATATGGGAATAGAAGAATGGGTCCCAAGTGACTGCAAAAGAAGCAGGGAAAGGAAGAGAAGACTATGGATTGACGGGCTATCAAAATTTGAGAGTATAAAATGATATAGAAAGTTCATAAACAGACGCGAGCGAAAGGACATGTCTGAGGAATGTGTCCTACAGTGAACTAGTTACAGCTGATGATGTTGAAGGTGATGATGATGATATATATATATATATATATATATATATATATATATATATATATATATATATATATATATATATATATATATATATATATATATATATATATATAATGTCATCTTTAATCCACTGAACTTCCTAGTTTCAAACTTTTTTTTCAGGACCTCAATTACTTTCTGCAGCTTGGTCTAAACTTTTTTTTTCACATTTTTCCTTGTCATACAGTGGGAAAAGTATAAATTCCCTGACCTAAATTGCTTGCTCTTTTTGGGCTTCCCTTTGTCTGTCTTGTTGATTCATTGACTGTTCTGTTAGGACAGAGTATTTCTTCCTTTAGATGTACAATGTGGTATCAAGCAGGTTACCTCAACCCCAGTTTCCCTGTGACTAGCAATGTTGAACTGTGTTGAGCTGCACTCTTCATTCCCTCCTTCTATATGGTAGAACTCTTTATAAATATATTTAACTTGCTCGTCCATTGCACATATTATCACGATTAGGAAAAGTGCATTAAATCCCACAACCCTGGGTCAACATAATGTGACCAGTGGTGTTATGGCTACTCTGGATTGCATTTTGCTGATGTCAGTCGCTTCATCGTCTCAACGGGAAACCCAAACTGTCTTGTATCTTCACCAATCGTCCACCGATGTGCTTTTGTGTTGGGAAAATCTATTTACTACTGGGTAACTTGAAAAACAATGTTGCTGGTGATTTAACAGTTAATTTTGTAAATATTATTCATCTGTTTCAGTGAGGGCATTATTCACGTGTTGCTGTTCTTTCAGAAAATATACTCTCAATATATATTCTCTTAGTATGTCCTACTCAACCTTGAAGTTTTTAGTTCATTCTCAGCCTTGTGTGTTACGAAGTTATTTTTCCCACCTTTGTAAGAGTTTTTTATATCTTATATTTACAATTCGTTTATTTTTTTTATATATTGGTTTTAATATAAATGATATTTTTAGCTCCCGCATTTATTTGGGTGATCTCTGTAAGAGACGAGCTTCACTCGTTGAGGTAGTGAATCTCCTCCCTTTTGATAATAATGCTAATAGTTTGTAAGTGGCTAGTACGACTCATAAGGGTTAGATAGTCTCTCCTTTTAATAATAATGATAATAATAATTGTATTCGAAATTATTCGGCTTTTATGACAATTGCGCATATATTCGTTTAAATTACCTGACATCGTTAAAATTGCAAAGTCTTCTTTAGCTATTGTTTTAGATTACAATTTTTATGTCGTATCTATTCGTTATATCTTGTGAATATATGTACAAAGATTATTTGATCAGTTTTTCTTTTTTCCTTGGAATGAAATATATTTCTAAAGTCACTCGGAGCTTTAATTAAATATATATATATATATATATATATATATATATATATATATATATATATATATATATATATAATTCTGATTGGTCACTGGATATTATTATTCTTGGTTCAAATAGTCATGTGATGTTTATCAAAATGAAATTGTATAATTTTCATTCAACTATTTTACATGATTATCGGATTAACCAGTGTCTGTGGTGTGCGTTAGTTTTCCAACTGTTTTCGTTACTGTTTTTACCGAATATTTAAAAAATTAATTTTGATATAATTATGACATTGAAAAATAGGCCTATATGAGAAAATTATCTTTACAATCTCAAAATAAAAGAGTATATTGAAAATCTACATCTATTTCCATATACATCTATATTCACGCATTCACACCTGTACTCGTATATATATATATATATATATATATATATATATATATATATATATATATATATATATATATATATATATATATATATATATATATATATATATATATATATATATAGAAAAAATACAACTTGAACTGACCAAATTTTCATTTCAAGACATGTATATTAATGCGTAGAATATAGAAATCCCTTTTGATGGTATTTGTGGACTATGAAAAGGCTTTTGATAGTGTGCACCGGCCAATTTTGTGGAGAGATTATGGAATTCCTTTTAAGTATGTAAATTTGATTAAGTCTGTACATAAGCATAGCAAGTGCAAAGTGTTGTCACCTTATCCTCATTTTGGATTTTGTAATCCGTAGAACAGTCAGAGATGGACTGGATTGGTGATAGGAATTTAGCAGACCTAGAGTATGCTGATGTTGCTGTCCTTGTTAGCAGAACATCACAGGATTTACAATGCTTGCTTACCAGAATGCATGAAATATCACACGAGGTTGGGCTCAAGATGAATAGAAGAAAGATGAGAACGGAGTAATAGAAGATGAAATATCATAGGAAGGAGAAATGATTGATGAGGGAGAATCATTTAAGTATTTAGGAACTATGATCTCCAATACAGGGTCTTTAGAATTAGAGTTTAGTGGGGTATAGGAACTATGATCTCCAATATAGGGTCTTTAGTATTAGAGATTAGTGGAAGATTGAAAAAAGCCAATCAGACAATGGCTAAGTAAAGTAAAATTTTGAAATCAAAGCCCTTGAAATTACGTATAAAATTCAGACTCTATATCTGTTTAGTGAGATCAGTGTTACTCTATGGACATGAGTTATGGTATGACAATGAAACAATCTCCAATATATTTAGTAGATTTTAGAACAAATCCCTCAGAAGGATATTGGGAGTTAAATAGCAGGACAGGATTAGAAATGAAACTATAAGAGAGATTACTCGAGTCCCATATATTGATGAGATCATGATTAGTGGTAGATGGAGATGGTTTGGGCATGCTCTTCGTACTCCCCAAGAGGGATTAGTTCTGCAAACATTCAGCTGGGAGCCACAAGGAACTAGAATAGTTGGCTGAGGACTATGAAGCGCGAATCAGATGATGAAAGGAAAAGATAGAGACGACTGGCGAAATCTAACCGTGGCCCTTTGCATCAATAAGCGTAGGAGATGATGATATATATATATATATATATATATATATATATATATATATATATATATATATATATATATATATATATGTATGTATATATATATATGAATATATATACATATATGTATATATATATATGAATATATATTTATTTATATATATGAATATTTATTTATTTATTAATATATATATATATATATATATATATATATATATATATATATATATATATATATTTATATATATATTGTATATATATTTATATCAATATATATATATATATATATATATATATATATATATATATATAAATATAAATATATAAATACATACACTTCTCTATATGTATATATGTATGTATATATATAATATTGATATATATTTACGAAATGTTTTGAATATTTGCTAATTCAACCAAGATATGTAGTCAATGGTTTGGTGAAGAAATGGGTAAGAGGCATAAATGCTCCTACCCCTAGGCCTACGGAGATAGCGCCATCAGTTCACCGTATGTTGTGTAATGTAGGCATTACTTGTGGTGTTTTCAGTACTAAAACTTTATCCTTCTGCTATACCCTTGTTCCTCCTTCCTTTCTTACAATTGCTGTTCAGCCAGGTTTTGCTCCGGTTTCACCTGGGTTCCTATTGGCCATTAAAGATCATATAGCTTAATTTATAAAGAAAACTTAGTAGTTCTTCCTTCATGTAAGATTATAGGTAATATTTGACATTGTAAGAATTAAAATGCCGTGATATTACTTAGTCTGTGTTTGTGGAGGATACCATCAGTATAAGCTGCCAGATTTATTGAAGATTCTATTTTGCTCTTGATTGTTTGGTGTATTTTAATGATTAGCTCTGATGGCTTCACTAATCACACTAGATTTTGTTATCAAGCCCAGTTTTTCTTTGTCTTGAAAAAAAAAATCTAGAAATTTACAATCGGCTAAAAAAAATAGTTTAGAAAAAATACTGGTGTACTGGGAAAGATGTAAAGAAGGACTTTCATATAAATTGAAAGAGGCAGAATATCGTGGGTTTAGACTAGGATGAGGGTATGTAATTTAAGTGTTTGCTCAGAACATAGGAAAATGCCATGTTACAGGGAAAACTGTATGCGGTAGGCATCAAGGTAGAAAAGCTTAAGAGGAGTTGCTCGAATGTAGTTTGCAGTAAAACTGTAGGTGAGCCAAGGGCATCTATATCGTCTTCGCTGTATATTATATGTATGGTTGAAATAATGCAAGAAGTCGGAGAAAGGACATTAGATGTAAGATTGAGAGTGGGAAAGATATTGAAAGAGACATTGATAGTTTCCAAGTTTTCAAAAAACAAGTGTGAGCCTAATTAGAAAATTACATTTACTACAAGGCCTATGAAAACGAGTAAAATAGAGAAGAGAAAGAAGATACAGTATGATTGTTTGACCCTCTTAATGAGAGAATGCCTTGATGAAGTCATTGAGCTTCAGCACGGCATTTCATTCCCGTGCTGAATCTTGGTGACGGGCAAGAGGGCTCTCGAACTTCGGGAAATTGCTCCCCCAGTTCGAATCTAAATTTCTCTCTTTCATCTTTTTCTTCTGCTTAATATTACTTCGACCTTCTCTTAATTTTATCAACTTTCTTTCATCTTGCTGTCCTATCTCTATGATTATTATTTTTCTTAGTTATATATATATGTAGATGTATGCATATATATATATATTTATTTATTGTATTTGTTCATTTATTTATTTATCTATTTTTTTTTTCTATTTTATTTAAATGGCGTGGATATTTCCACATTCGTTATTACTGCCTGCTTAGATGAATGGGAGAAGGGATCACGGTTGGGAGGTATTCGCATTCAAAGCTATATATGAGAGTATTGGATGATCTCAGCCATCCCAAAGATGGTTTGGACCTTTTTGGCGGAACTACTCTCAAGGGTTGGGTCATCGGAATCCAGGGGGATCCAATCCTTGAGGTGGGACTCTTGGCTTTTGGCCGGAAGCCCATCATTACAGATATGGGGAGGATGATTCCATATTACTTTGGTCTCAGTCCTAACAGGCAGGTTTAGCTTACACCTGTGCCTCTATATCTGTTTTGATGCTATCCTTCGGGTAGGGTATGGAGTGGACCATCGGGGAAATATACTCTCATTGTGCCGATAGTGGAGAATGCAAATTTCCTTTCCAACGTATGATACTTTCTTATAATTCTCAAGCAGGTACCCCAACAAAACAACAAAAAACCTGAAAATCCCACCCTTAAATATGGACCCTTCAAATACTGACTCCCCATCCCCTGGATTTGCTGACTCCCCCCCGGCACTGTTGACGACTTCTGCTACTGTAATTAAGGAAAACTCTGTTGACGACCTTCGAACTAAAAAGGACCACTCTACTGATGTTAAAAAATCTAGCAATTTGGGTAACACAGGGAAACTACGATTCCTTCATGTTTCCCAAATCCCATTAGAGACAAATTATGATGATATATATAGAGCATTTGAGTGCTATGGATTGATAAAGGAAATAAGGATGAGACTTGGAGATGAAAAATGGGACTCTTGGATATCTTTTGAAAGTCACGATGAGGCGTTTAATGCCATAAGTAATATTAGTAGTATCAAAATTAACGAATTGAACATCATGGGAGCTCTTTGTGATAAGGTCCCAAAGGAATTGGATGTGTACAAACCTGCTGATTGGTTTGAAAAAGATAGAAATGTACCCATGCCTTCACAGAGAAAACCCAAACCACCAATGTGGCTCTTAGCTGAACCTAAAGGGATAATAGGGAATTATTTTAAGATATGTAAGTTTATCCAAAAAAAAGTAGGAACCATAGCACCTGGAGATATATCTCGTTTTGGGAAGAACAGTTATCTCATCCATGCCAAATCTTCGACTCAGTCTGCAATACTGTCTAACTTACAGACAGGCAGTGATGAAATTACATTGGAAATGAAACCTCATCTTAATTTTAGTTATGGAAGGGGAGTGGTCTTTAATAAGGACCTATACGAATTTACAGAGGAGGAGATACTTTCTATGTGTCCATTAAATGTATGGAAAGTGCATAAGATTCCTGGAACTTCAATGATTATACTCACTTTCCAGGATGCTGATGTACCTTTCCATATTTTTATTGAAAATGAAAGGATTAAAGTTCGGCCTTTCAAACAAAAGCCCCTGCAATGTTTTAATTGTTTTAAATTTGGACACCCATCCAAAGTTTGTAAAAATGGAAAATTGTGTGGTATTTGCTCCAAAACTTATCATGGAGAATGTACACTTGAGGCCAGGTGTTCAAATTGCAATTTGAATCATAAATCAACTGATAGGAGATGCGAACTGTATAAGTTGGAGGAAGCTGCCCTAAACAAATCAAGTTTAGAACACATAAGTGTGGGACATGCAAAAAGATTGTTGAATAAATCAACCAGCTATGCAAAGGCCTTAAAATCAAAGGTAAATTTACCACAGGAGACAGCAACCCCACCTAGCACTGCCAGTAATCCTAAGAAAAGAAATACAACCTCTGATAATAAAGTACTGCATGACAAGGTAATCATATCGCCTTCTGAGGCTTTGCCACAGCGTATTAAAAATGGGTCATTGCCCATTTCTGTACAGCCTTCGTCCCCCATTACCAGCAATAGTACTAACCTCTCCCAGGCCATGTCCTTGCCTGATTTGATGGAGATGCCACCTGACACCAAGTTACCAGGTGCACCTGTATTGGGGAAGGTGCAAAAACCTGGTAGCTCAAAACCTACTAATCGGAAAAGAGAGAGACCTCCATCTCTCTCGCCCCCCTCCATAAGAAATATCAAAATTACGACCTCAAATAAGTATGATGATTTGTCAGTTGATATTTCTGATCTGGAAGTCAATTTAAATAAATCGGAAATTCAAGTGGAGGTCCACCAACCTCCTCAACAATCAGATCAAAAAGACAAAAAGAAAATCATAAATTCTAAACCCAATCTATCAAGACCCTCTTTAATAAAACCACCAAAAAATAGTGTTAGATCAAACACTGCTAATGGGAAGACTCCATCCAAGGGGTCTACCAAATTATAAACCATAGTTTTTTCCTCCATTTTGCAATGGAATTGTCAGGGTTTAAGGGCCAAATATGAAGAACTTAAGCTCCTTATTCATGAGCATTCCCCCATAATTATTTGTCTACAGGAGAGCAAACTTGATCATAATACCCCTTGCCCTCGCGAATACATTAGTTATAGGACACCATATGATCACCAAGTGGGGAGCCATGGCGGAAGTCTCATATACGTTCGTCGAGATGTTCCCCAAGTTTCTCTGTCTATTCGTACACCTCTGCAGGCAGTGGTTGTACAGATCGACATAGGGCGAAAATATACAATTTGTTCTCTGTACTTGCCTCCAAATGATAACATTTTGTATGACAACTTAGTGGAGGTGATTCAACAACTCCCTCAACCTTTCCTTTTACTTGGAGATTTGAATGGTAGACACCCTTTGTGGGGTGATGTTTTAGCAAACACGAGGGGAAATATCATATCATCAATTGTGGAAAATGAAGATGTGGGACTCCTTAATACAGGAGAGCCCACACACTTTCATGTCCAGACAGGTACCTTGTCATGTATTGACCTATCAATCGTAAGCTCTAATTGCCTTCTCGACTTTGATTGGAGAACATTAGATGATTGGCATACTAGTGATCACGCACCAATCATTATAAACACCAACAATGGTCCACCTTTACAGGGATCGCCACGATGGAATCTTGACAAGGCGGACTGGGATAAATTTCGTGAACTAAGCGAAATTGAGGGGGATGCAGGACAAGTTGAAAATATCGATGATGCCATAGACTTACTGAATGGAACTCTCCATACAGCAGGAGTCAATTCAATTCCCAAAACAACAGGGTTATTCAAACGACGACCCGTCCCGTGGTGGTCTTCAGAACTAACTGCCCTCCACAGAGCCACAAGAAGATCTCTAACACGATTGCGTAGACGCAGAACTGATGAGAATTTAATTATGTACAAGAAATGTAGAGCACAGTTCCGTCGTGCCATGAAGGAAGCAAGGCGCCAGTCATGGATGTCTTTTGTTTCCTCCATTAACAGTAGGACACCACCATCTGCTGTGTGGAGGAAAGTAAAAAAGATAGCTGGCAAATTCACCCCCAACCCACCACCAGTGTTGAAGGTGAATGGCCAGTATGTAACCGAAGCAAATGATGTTAGCAATGCCCTGGCTAATCATTTTTCAAATGTATCCAGCAAGTGTGAAGGAGCCCCTGGTCACCAGTATAGGAGCACTGAAGAAAATGAAAATTTTAAATTTTGCAACAAGAAGGGAAGAGTCGTATAATTCTCCTTTCACTGAAAGAGAATTTGATTCCGCACTTGTTCATTGCAATGATACAGCCCCTGGACCCGATGGAATTCCATATGCAATGATTAAACATGTACATTTTAATACAAAGCTATTTATTTTAAGTATTATTAATAGAATATGGCATGATCATAGTTACCCAAGTGTTTGGGAACTAGCCATTATTTTAGCCTTTTTAAAACCCGGTAAAGACAAGTTTTTAGCAGCAAACTATCGTCCAATTGCATTGACATCTTGTTTATGTAAAATCATGGAGAAGATGGTCAATGCAAGGCTGGTGTGGTACCTTGAAAAGAAAGGTATTTTATCACCGATTCAATGTGGATTCCGAAAAATGCACTCAACGACTGATGTGTTGATACGACTAGAGTCTTCTATTTGTGAAGCCTTTGCTTCCAAACAGCACCATGTTACAGTATTTTTTGACCTTGAAAAGGCATATGATACCACATGGAGATATGGTATTCTTAAAACCATTCATGAATTGGGATTGAGAGGAGAGCTGCCACTATTTATTCAGGCATTTCTTTCACGTAGAGTTTTTCAAGTGAGAGTGGGGGAAACTCTATCAGAGAGTAAGTGCCAGGAAGAAGGAGTTCCTCAGGGTAGTGTGCTGAGTGTAACCCTTTTTGCACTAGCAATTAATGGGATATCCTCAGCCATTCCCCAGGATGTTCTCTCAACATTATTTGTGGATGATCTCTCAATATCATTTGCTGGCACTAAAATGGCAATGGTTGAGAGAAAAATCCAACTCTCTATTGATAAAATTATCCAGTGGGCTGACATGAATGGATTTAAGTTCTCGACAAGTAAAACTACCATTGTCCATTTTTGTCGTATCCGGGGAGTACATCCAGACCCGGATATATACATTAAAAGTCAACGGATACCATGTGCAAGAGAAGCTAAATTTTTAGGTTTGATATTTGATTGTAGGCTTACATGGGTTTCTCACTTAAAAGCATTAAAAGCTAAATGTGTTGAAGCTCTGAATATCTTAAAAGTATTATCCCATACATCATGGGGGGCAGACCGCAGTACTATTTTAAAATTATACAAGGCCTTGATTTTTTCCAAAATTAGTTATGGTTGTGAGGTATATTCTTCAGCCACCTCAAGCCGGTTAAAAATATTAGACTCGATACATCATGCAGGTATTAGATTGTCTACTGGAGCTTTTAAAACCTCGCCTATCCCAAGTCTCCTTGTTGATGCTGGAGAGTTACCTCTAGACCTTTACCGAATGTCTTCCGTTCTTCGGTATTGGTTTAGATTGCAAAGACTCCCTAACTCTCTAGCCTTTCAGACTGCAAGCCTTGTAAGACACGCATCATACTTTGAGTTGCACCCAAAATCTCCTCAACCCTATGGCTTTCGGGTGAAACGATTATTAAATAGTCTGGATATAATTAGAAATAAGGTACTTCCATTCAAGGTATCATCAACGCCTCCATGGAAGTTACCAGAGATATCTTTTTGTAAATATTTTATTGGAGATAAGAAGAATATGTCAGACCTAGAAGCCAGGTCTCTTTTTAATGAACATGTTAAAGAACATAGAGGATCAACTTTTATCTATACTGATGGCTCCAAATCTGATGCTGGCGTTGGATTTGGAGTACATAGTAATGGTTTTAATTGTAGAGGTGCACTTCCTCTGACCGCTTCCATATTTACTGCCGAACTGTATGGCATATTAACCGCTATTGAGAAAATAGCATTGGAGAAGGAGGGTAATTTTACAATTTTTAGTGATGCAAGGAGTGTCCTTCAAGCTATGGAAGTTTTTAATTCTAATAACCCTCTAGTTTTAAAGATTTTAGAATGGCTTCTGATTATTGGACGGAGAGGTATAACAGTTCAATTTTGTTGGGTTCCAGCACATGTAGGTGTGTCTGGGAATGAGAAGGCAGATTCACTGGCTAAGGAGGCTGCATCCGAGTTGCTGCCAAGAAGGTATCCCATTGCCTGTAATGATTTCTTACCTGTCATCAAGAACTTGGTTTGCAATAAATGGCAACAGCAATGGGATAGTCAAGTTGGCAATAAAATGCGAGAGATAACAAATGACATATCTCCTTGGAGGTATAATATGATGCCCCGAAAATGGGAGACATCTCTTTGTCGTCTCCGTATTGGTCACACTCGGTTGACACACGAGTTTCTGCTGAAGGGCCAACACCAACCGTATTGTGATGACTGCTTAGTACCTCTAACAGTAAGGCATTTGTTGACCGAATGCCCCAATTATAACAACTTGCGGAATAGATATTTGTTTGAGGCTCGAGGTGAGGGTGGCAGGTTCATCCTTGCCAAGATTCTTGGAAATGATGTGTCCTACCATGCAAGTGGCATTTTTAGATTTATTTCAGAAGCAGGTCTTCTGAAAAATATTTAACTTTTATTACATTCAACTTTTATGATTTTAATTGAATACTCTTTTATTTTTTATTTTATTTTATCTTTTATTTTTGTATACATAAATTAAATGTTACCGGCGTCAATGACCTCAGATGTCAGGATGCCTGAAAACTTTAAATCAATCAATCAATACAGTATGATTGTTTGAAGAATGGAGTTGGTTAAAATATGCTGGTATTTGGGAATATTATGCACGGGATGGAGGTATAATGCAAGAAAACATGGGAAAAACTGTTGCAGAAAGGAAGGCGTCAGAATAAATGAATCAACTACATGGAACTGCTTTTTGTTTATTGAAGTGAATTGCATAAGAGTGAACGTTAAAGGATGCTGCTGCAACCTTGCTTGGATAAGTAGAATACTACAAGCGCTACAGGTACAAGAGGAAAAGTAGGCCAATGCAGGAAAGAAGCAGACGTAAATATCAAATTAAAATTTGAAAATAATAAAGTAAACGAATTTAAATAAATTACAATGTCGTCCATCAGTAGAATTAGAGATTAGTTAAAAATTATGCCTGTCATCCGGATAACGAATAAGTATTTACACAGGTCTGAACTTCAGAAGCTCACAAATTCAACTACTATTTCAGGAAGATTTTTCCATAATTTGGTCACAAACTTACAATCGGGTTAGAAGAACAGAACACCGAGTAGTATTCAGCCTTTCTAAAAACATATAAGACAGTTAGAATAAACTGCATACCATTTATAAGACAGTTAGAATTAACTGCATGCCTAATTCTTTGTGGTTAGATTATTTTCTGGAAAGATGTTAATGCTAGGGATGGTCAGTATTATGAAAAATATCAGCCTGCACAATGATCAAAGTGAATTATGTGGCCAAAGAGTAAAATCTAGAACAGAGACCCCTTTAACAGACCTTTAGTGTCTTATCCTACAAATTACGATATGAATCAGGTATTGGAGACCAAACAGGAGAATGATATTAGAAAAAAAAAATGTAGAATAAGAGAATTAAAACATATCTCAGAACAGATAGGTCTTCAAAAGTCTTGAAATATCTTTTCAAGATATACTCTCTAAGTGAAATTGCAATCAAGAATGGCTCCTAGAAGTCTTAATGAGCCTCTAAGCTAAAGAGACGTTGTCACTAACATCTGGTTATCACGGGAAAAGTTATAATTGTTGGTTATATAAATAGATCATGTGAAAAAGGCGAGAATTGAATTAGTTTAAAGAAAAATAGGATATGAAGCCTTAACAAGTTTCATACAGATGACTTGAAAAAAACTGGAAAGGTAGGGTCTTGAGGGTCAGGAATCGTAAGTGATTGCAAGATATTGACTGGCAAATGAAAAAGTGTGCTTAGAGGCCTTCGATGCTCTGTAGATGTACCATCATTGTAGACCCATATGCTGAAGATTACTACACAGGATTCAGTACTTCATCTTAAATGTGATTAGGATCATAATCAAAGTTGTATTTTCTTGCCAATAGCATCCTGTTATGAGTAGGGCATACGCTGACATGCATGCAGACATATGTGTTATATGATATTTTGTCTAACACACGACGGCCTTCATTATGAATAAATACCCTAAGAGAAACCTATTTATGATAAATGCTTTCCATGAAAGCCTGGTCGATCAAGTGCATGAACGTAATTAACGACTTGTCGAAGTCATAGGCTTACTAGTCTAAATTTCCTGCTACATTCCTTAATTTTTGTGTTGTGTATTTGTGTATAAATGAAATACAAATGCAATTTCATAGTTGTAACTGGTTATAAAGTAGTATAAAATCACTGACACTCGAAAGTTTACTTGCCAAATGGAATTAGGAAATTAAGCCAAGAAAAGTCATAATTTATGGCGAAAGTTAATCATAATTTTTGTTGCAGTTAAATTTAGTGTCAACTCTGCCTTAGCAAGGATTTTTTTTTTTTTTTTTTTTTTTTTTTTTTTTTTTTTTTGATCGCCTCGTTTAAAAGTTTTCTTTACACGTGTGATAAATGTATACAGAGTAATTTATGTTCACCAATGCAGTGTTTATCCTTCTCTCGTTCTAATGTTACAAGGTTCGTTCTTACAAGATTGAAATCTTATGAAATCTCTATCTCTTCTGGAAACACCATTTTCCTGTTTAGCATTGCACTTTGTCAAACTGGCTTAGTTGGTTTAGCAGCTTTAGGGGAAGAACAATTCAATAAAATCATCTTTGAAACATTTTGCTCTACTATCTTAAGTTGAAGTAGACCCCTACTATCCCTGTTTTTTTTTTTTTTTTTTTTTTTTTTTTTTTTTTTTTTTACAATAAAAAGAAAGTATCATAACTAATTTTTTTTCAGGTAAGTTTTACGCAGTTATTTTAGTCAAGACTTTTTTTGCGTAACAGCAATAATTAATTAATAAAATTAAAATAACGGATTGGAAGTATTATTATCATCATAGCCCTGATTAATAGTCATTTGCATACGTGAGTTATGTTGGGACTATGTTGGGACATAAAAAGTATGTCAGATGATGATAATTGACATTAAACTTTAAATAACGAGAGAGAATTCAGCCTGAGAGAATGAGATGTATCTCAACGATTCCCGCTTTATCACACACATAATTACTTGCCTGAAGGAACACAGGGAGTAACTTTTAATTAACTTTCAGTTATGCGGCGGCACTGTGTTGCAGGTAGTTCAAGATGCTTACAAGTATTAAGTTACAAATATAAAGTACCGGAGTTTTGGTTGGCATTTCGGAGAAGTATAATTATAGTTTTAACGGTTATTTTAGTATGAACTTGGCTTTAAATTTGTGGTGGACAAAAGTATTTATCGATAACTTTAATGAATAAGCAAAGCTGAATCTTGGAAGAATTGATAAATTATAGTTTCATTGCGAATACCATTTATAAAATACTTTGAATTTTTATACATGTTGCAACCTCTCTCTCTCTCTCTCTCTCTCTCTCTCTCTCTCTCTCTCGTCTTGTTGGGAATGATTAGATTATTTGCTCAATGGAAAATTAAAATCTTTGATCGTAAATCTTATAGGATTTATTGCCTTCAGTCATAGCCTTGTATTTTGCAGATCATGAATTGAAACTGCATTAAACTCTGTGAGCAATGGTAAATTCATTTAAAGGATAAAAGTAATCCTTGCATGTTAACAGCCTACAAATTTAATATTGAGACATTTAATTATTTTATACAGTTTATGTATATATTTCTTGCATCTTTGTTTTGTGGCACTGTAGGTCTAGTTTTCAAATATTGCTTTCTGATAGAAATTTTGTATATGAATAGTTTTTGTACGCGATTGCATTTCTGTAATATATATTTTATTCTCAATGTGTAAAAGATAAACTGTGCCCTTTACATCATATGAAAAATATTTACACTTATAAGAACAGTTTGTTTGATTACGTATTCATATTAATCACAGTCTCTCTCTCTCTCTCTCTCTCTCTCTCTCTCTCGAAATCAGTTCAAGATTTGCTCTTCCTTAAGGGCCCCCCTCTCTCTCTCTCTCTCTCTCTCTCTCTCTCTCGAAATCAGTTCAAGATTTGCTCTTCCTTAAGGGCCCCCCCCCCCCTCTCTCTCTCTCTCTCTCTCTCTCTCTCTCTCTCTCTCTCTCTAAGTCATTTTAGAATTTAAGTCACCTTAGTGCGTTGTAGCATTTCGTTTGATGTAACAGATCATGACGAGATTTTCGACAAAGAACCAGAAACAATGATGCTAATAGCAATAGACTACCAGTCAGGCGAGGGCGACAAGAATTACATTCATATTACTCAACCTGTCTCAAAATAGGAAATTCCACATTCCTTCTACATGACAATGAACATGAAGGCAGTCGCAGATACCCTTGGGGGAGGGGTACCGTTAAGGATTCTCCCAAACATATGCTATATATGTGTGTTTATATGCCTAAATAAATATATATATATATATATATATATATATATCGATAGATAGATATAGATATTTTAGAGAGAGAGAGAGAGAGAGAGAGAGAGAGAGAGAGAGAGAGAGCCTTGATATAAACTGTTGAATCTTGGGTCAAGACAGCTAGCATGTAAATGAATAAAGCCATATGAGAATAGATAAATAAAATCATATTAAATTTAATAGATAAATCCCATATCGAAAAATAGGAAATCATACTACGAAATGTCTTTTCGTAATAAATCTAGTACTTATCATATTGACAGTAAGGAGTATTGTAGTTTAGATGATTTGAGACCTTTCTACGATTTTATTGAAAGGCGTCATTAGCGGGAATATATTAAATTTACAATGTACTGTTAACATGTCGATTAGTAACGCTTTGGGTCGCAAAAGTGTCGGAGATGTGACTTTTGTTGCAGTAAAAACGCTGATGGGATCTCCCCCAAAACTCGCTTTTCAAGAGTTATTGTGTTATATACAACTTCCTCTTGCGTTCTTGGGACATTTTTATGGCCTACTATGTATAAATGTGAATCTTAGGTAACAGACTCCGTCGCAGGCAAACCTTTAATTTTTTCAAGAACAACATGACATTTGATGATAGTTTTTCTCAATTTAGGTCCACCCCTGTAACCCGTCTTCTGTGCTAGTCTTCCTCCCTCACCTCTTCTGGGCTGGTTCGTATCTAGAGATAGTATGGCTTTTACACACCACCTCCGCTAATTGACCCATTTCTCATTTGGGCGGTGAGCCGCCTGATGGGGGCTTGGATTGCCTCCCCTCCTCCGTCTATCCTTTAATCCCCGACCACCTCATCCTTAAGGTTGCCCGAGATGCCTTCATAGTCTGCGTCCTAGCCTGGGTACAACCTCTGCACTGTTGGATGTTGCCTCAGAAGCAGCAGAGTCGGACGTAAATACACTGTAGCTGTTTCTTTTTTCTTCATATTCTTCATGACCCAAGGGACAAACGGACATCCGCCCATGGGATGGTGGTTAAGAGGAATGAATACGCTGGCAAAGTAGAGATTTGTCCACCGGTCATAGTGAATGATGTAGGCTTTCTAATGGATAGTCCAGAATTTGCGGTAGCTAAACAGGATGATTTAAACTAATCTGTTTACTATTTTGCCTTAGCTAAACAATGTTTTCAATTAATCTTTTTGCTATTCTCTCTCTCTCTCTCTCTCTCTCTCTCTCTCTCTCTCTCTCTCACTATGATGATTTTTGGTAAAAAGAATTAAGCATACCAATTTTTTCCTTCATATTGAGGCGATGCTTAAACGTAGTCACTCTGCTACAACGCTGAATATATTGTCCATGTTGAAACCTTGTGATAGCAAAAAGTGTCTTCAACTGAGAGGAACATTTCCCTTGCTTGGAATCTAATTCTCGAGAACTCAAAGAGTGGCCCGTGTGGTTCTTTTAAAAATCTATCCTTGACTCTAGGTCATCGGTATTGTTCTGGTCTCTCTTTCAGTGCCAGCACAGTTAGTTTTATGTATCGCCCTTCTTTGTGACAAAACTTCAAGAAAAGTACCTTTTGATGGACCAAGAAGACGTTTCAGGTTATGGGAGTGTATAGTCAACATTGGTGTCAGAGTTCATAATTAACTCACGCAAACTCAGTATTTTTTGTTAAAGGTGACGGAGATGACTCAGATAAGATCTTAAAGACAGACAATAAGACCCCAAGAATATAACACTTTGAAAATAATCGTAGCAAAACATCTTGATGTAACAACTGCAGAATACGGAGAACAAGAACGCCCACCAAAATATAAAAACATGGGAAGGAAAAATGACTGGGCTAATGTGGATAATGTGATAAAAATTCCAAATCGTTCACACATTATGAAAATAGTTTTAACCACCGAATATGGCAGAGAGGGCCATAAAAGGTGGTCTCTTCGTAGCCTACCAATACATCCCAAGTCAATATATTGACCAAGATATGTTTGAGAAATTGTCATTTTGCTATAATTGCTATTCTTATGAGCATCTGTATATAGAATATTCGAAAGATAAAAACTTCAAAATATGCTCTGAATATTCATCAGATGACCATATGTATGTAAAATGTACATAAAACACAAAAAAAATGTGACAACTGCAATCAACAACATAGAACTTTAGCAGAGAAATGCCCAGTAAGAAAGACTAATTAAAAAGAAAATGCAAGAGATAAAAGCAAAATATTTTGCATCATCCATTACAAACCAACGTACAAGTTACCCCAAAGTAAAAGCAACCAGTACCGGGAAATTATTAGGCTATGTAAATAGTCTTCTGAACAATATACAAGAAGACAAAAAATGCAACAATAACAAATATAATAAAACTAGATTTTACCCCTCGGTAATAAACAGCATAATAGCAGATTAATTTTAAGTATATCAGCTTATACAGTAGTATATGCAGGAATCCATACTATATGAAAAGACCATAAAAGAAAGTTCAGAAGACGACTCAACAAATGAAGACTTCACACTCGGAAATTGACCTAATACACATTCAAACTCACCCATTTCTCCATCAGGAGTTATAAGTAATGTCAATTACGTCTGGATACGATCTGTAGACCCAAATGGCATTTTTCCTTGGTTTTTTATGAAGACTGCAGATTTCTTAGCTCCAAAGTTATCTGTTATTTTGCGCAAGTTAGCAAAAAGAAGAGCTGTTAGCACTTGTTGGAGAATTGGTAATGTTACTCCTCTATGTAAATGTTTGTAGTAGCTCAAGTCCGGCTGATTACCGCCTTATTTCCAAAATTCCTATATTATCTAAAGTTTTTTAACGTCTGCTGGCAAAACGTCTTAATAGGTTTGCTTACGGTAATCATCTATTCCCTAGTTTGCAATTTGGTTTCCGTAAAGGCCTTGGAGCTTGTGATGCCCTTCTTACAATCTTCAATGCTGTACAGAAATCCCTTGATTTTGGTCAGGAAATTCGATGAATGGCTTTGATTTTAGTGCTGTTTTTTGACCGTGTTAATCATGAGGCCCTTGTTTTCAAACTCAAACAGTTGGGAGTAGGTAGGTCGTTTCTCAGCATTATTATTGATTTTTTAAGTAAAAGATCTCAAAGAGTTGTTGCTGATGCGCACCATAGTGAGTATAGGAATGTGATATCTGGTGTTCAACAGGGTAGTGTTCTTGGCCCATTACTTTTCATACTATATACACATGACATGTGGTTTGGCGTAGAAAACAAGCTTGTGGCATATGCAGATGATGCTACTCTCTTTGCATCAATTCCATCCCCTGAATGTAGATGTGGGGTTCATGAATCCCTTAATAGAAATCTAGCTAAAATTAGTGCATGGTGCAAATTATGGGGTATGAAGTTGAATCCTAACAAAACTCAAAGTATGATTGTAAGTAGGTTAAGGACTGGCTCCTCAACATCCGGATCTCAGTATTGATAATGTTTCTTTAACTTTGTATTACTCTCAAATTTTAGGTGTGATTCTCGACAGGAAATTTACTTTTGAGAAACACATTAGGTCTGTGTCTTCTTCCATTGCACAAAAAATTGTCTTTAACTTTGTATTACTCTCAAAATTTAGGTGTGATTCTCGACAGGAAATTTACTTTTGAGAAACACATTAGGTCTGTGTCTTCTTCCATTGCACAAAAAATTGTCTTATTGAGAAAGTCTTTCAAGGATTTCGATGATCAATCTTGTCGTGAATTTTCGAACTGGCCATTCGAAAGTCCCGCCATTTGACTTCATGAACGTTTCGTCAAATGAGGGCAAGGCTGGGGGATCTCGCGGGCGAAAGACTTGAGGTTTAATACGTGACTGTATTGGAACCAAAATCTTAACCACCTGGTAGGGAAGGAGCGAGTGTTGTGGAAATTGTCTGTTTATGATATATCAATGAGGAATCTAACGTAAAATCGAGGCAACATGACAAAAATGTCTTATGTATGTGTTTAGTGTCAATGACAACTTTTCTTCGAAGCTGCTGAGCCTCGCTCGGCCTCTTTGCTTCTTCGTCCCCCCTAAAGATAAGTTGTTTATTAATTTGTTCTTATCTCTCTACCTCGTGTACCAGGTTGGTTGTAGTAGAAGTTTTTGTGCAAGACGTTTAGTTTTTATATCGCAGTTTAACGTAGAGATCCTTGTGATTGGGGATCTGAATCCTGAGTTAAATAAGAATAGGGATATTTGGTGTGTGATTCGTTGTGTACTGAATTCGAATTGGCACTATTTTCAGTTTGTTAATGAGTCCGGTGTGGACTTTGTGCTTGAAGAGCACGTGTTATATTACCAAGAGTCAGCCTTGTTTTTTCATTAAGTCTTGTGAATGCTTAAAGATGTTGTTTGTCTTTATCAGAGTTTATTTTTGTAATAAAATTGTAAATTTTATCGCCGTATTTTAGTTAATTCCTGGAAGGTTTTGGGAGTCTTGCCTCTTCAAGGCCTTGCGATCCGCCTAGTACATCGGGCAGATTTAATAAACTGGTGAAATTCACAACAAATCTATTCCGAGAAAGTTTTTTAATTCTTTCATTCTACCTTATTTTGAGTATTGTTTTCCTGTCTGGTCTTCAGCTGCTGATTCTCATCTTAATTTGTTGGACAGAAACTTATGGTCTATTAAATTTCTTATTCTTGATCTAGCTAGGTATTAATCTTTGGCACCGTCGTTCAATTAGTTCATTATGCATGTTGCTAAAGATTTTTCATAACTCTGACCATCTTTTACATTCAGATCTTCCTGGACAATTCCATCTTGTTCGTAATCCTAGGCAGGCAGTTAATTCTAATAGCCAGGCCTTCTCCATTTTGAAGCTCAATACTACACAGTATTCTAGAAGTTTTATTCCAGCTGTGACCAAGTTGTGGAATGATCTTCCTATTTGGGTACTTGAATCAGTAGAACATCAAAAGTTCAAAGTTGCAGCCAATGTTTTCATGTTGAACGAGCTGACATAAGTTTTTTTTATAGTTTATATATGACATATCTGTTTTGACGTTGTTACTGGCTTTAGAATGATTTATGGTTGATTTGTTCTCATCATTTACTTATTTTCTTATTTCCTTTCCTCACTGGGCTATTTTCCCTATTGGACCCTTTGGGCTTATAGCATCTTGCTTTTCCAACCAGGGTTGTAGCTTGGCTGGTAATGATAATATTATTAATAATAATCTTCTCGTGATTGCTGTCGTTGCCTAATGAAGACTAATATTTTATTACTAAATCATTCGCATATATATACATACATACATACATACATATATATATATATATATATATATGTATGTGCATATATTTATAACACGCACACTCACACACATGTATATGTATGTGTATATATATATATGTATATATATATATATATATATATATCATCTTCATCATCATCATCATCATCATCATCTCCTCCTACGCCTATTGACGCAAAGGGCCTCCGTTAGATTTTGCCAGTCGTCTCTCTCTCTCTCTCTCTCTCTCTCTCTCTCTCTCTCTGTGTATATATATATATATATATATACATATATATATATATATGTAAATATATATATATATTTACATATATATATATATATATATATATTACTGAGAAAGCTACAACCCTTTCTGAGTGGGGGGTACCTTAAACGTGATGAGGAGCAAAGCTGTACTAGTCGGGGACATACGATGTGTGTTTGCTGTGAGCAATCAGACTAAGGTTTCCCACCATCACCATTCCGCAGTGGCGAGCGAGGTGATAAAAGCTAGTCAAACCACAGACACGAATAAAGGCATTTTTAGACCTTTGTCCTTCGGGGGACCTGAAACGGCTGCATTTGTTTTTGTTGTTGTTGTTGTTGTTGTTGTTGTAGTATATATTGCATACACACACTCAAACGAGCATATAGCGTCTTCATTGCGTGCTATCAATTCTACCGTAGGCTTTGATTAATAGTGTACACAAAGATTAGCTATGCTTAAGTATGATTGGTGTAATTTTGTTGGTTAATAAATATAGGAAATACAATAAGCTTATTTTCATTATTCCCAGAAATTCATATTTTCTAAATTTTATTCAATAACTTCTTGAAAAAAATAGCCATAAAGGTTTCTACCTACTCTCTTAGAAGCAATTGGACAGGAAAATAGTTTAAAAAAAAAAAAAAAGACAGAGGTTAGCCCTACGTAACTCGAGCTTTTATATAATTTTTATACGACTCATGTAAAAAATTTGGTTTTCCATTGGGAACAGAAAGCAAGTAAATTGGCAGCGTATTTTGTGATAATTTGGGTACATTAGTCGACAGGAAATATACTCTTTATTATAATAATTTGCTTTTACCCCCTTTTCTTGTTTCATCTTTAGAATTAACTGTTGTAATAACAATACTGGCCCGAGAAATTAACGACTAAGTTCCCTGTACAACATATGGAAAGTTAAAATATAGATATTGGAATTTCATTTATAAGAATTTTTTCTTTTATCTTTTTTTATGCAATATACGTTTACAATCTTACAATTTATAACATATATACATCCTTGTAGTTTTACATAAATATTTTTTTTTTTTTTACATACGGTCTATTTACAATTGAAATTTTTATTAATTATGTAAATATGTTTTTTAATAAAAAATATATCTAGTCATGAATACTTTTTTAATAGAAGTTTTAATTCCTATTTTATTTACATTAAACGTATTTGTCTTTCTGCTTTTAATATATTTACGTAATTGGGGGTCAGTACTTGAAAATCTAAGTACCTTCCCATACATATCCCTGCAATAAAATCCGCCATTATGACCATGCCGTATTTTCATCCATCGAATTTGCTTCAAAATCTAGCTTTAAAATCTTTAACCTATTAATAGTTTTCAATTTACACTATTTATTGAGCAATTCAAAAAACCAAAACAACAAATTTCTAACTAAGGGACAGAAATATACCATATGCATATTAGTTTTTATCCACCCACAATAATCATCTTTTACCTCTTTTATTTTCATCATAGCTAATCTATCATTTGTACTCAATACTTCGTGTACATACTGAAATAAAATTTCCCTGCTTTTATTCTTTATATACATATTATTTACATGCCACCAAATTAATTTCCAGTTTAATAAAGGGTACAGTTTTTCGATATTTGGAACATATTCATCATTTTTCATTAAAAGCTTATATACGTCTTTCGTTTTGATTTCCTGATACGAGGTCATCTTATAAGCACTTCGTAAAATTATCACAGTTTAAGAATGAACAAAGTCAGGTCTTATAGAATTTCATTTGGTTTTTATAACATAAAACAAAAATACTTTGTTTTTTTACACTTGTCATTACTTATGTATCGGGTTATGAATAATGCAAAAGATGACATTCAATATTCCTCTTTTTGTGATTGAAGTTTTATAAGACGTTGATCGGGCTTTTATTCCTAAGTTTTAGTCCTTTTGGCTCACTTATTTGAATAACCAGATTACACACCTCGTAATTCTTCGATAAGACAATTAACGGATCAAATGTCATGCTTTTTCTGACTTTCATGTTTAGGACGGGAAAGATAAAAAACTTTTGCTATTGAAGTTAAATTTCATATTAAACTTTAATTGTTATTACTGTTGTGGTGGCGACGTTGGCTGAAGTCAAAACTTGCATGAACATTTTAATTATATATATATATATATATATATATATATAATTATATATATATATATATATATATGAGCTCTTTTTCTTTCACATTTTCATACAGTGTAAGGTGTGCATATACTGTAGATTAATGCTATTTCATTTATTGCTAGCGATCATAATTGTATGTTTATATTTTCTTCTGAGTAATGGAAAGTAATGACGCAAATTTGTGTTGTGGATAAGTTTGTTGTTTATTTTTAAATGGATCTGGATCCCTTCTTTACATTGCTCCTTTTTCTGTTACCATAAATTTTAGACGAGAATCTCCTTCCAGGGGGGAAATATTACTCTGCCGGTGGTTGTTAAAGGATGAGCTCTCCTCCCTTCCCCCTGGTATCTCTTTTATCATAGCTTTCCTCATCCTGTCCCCAAGGCTTTGTAAGCAGTGCTGCGGCGAGTGGATTGATTGGCATTGCTGCATATGACGCCATGTCTGATGACTGCGTCAGCATGCTGACCTCGACGTTTTGCGCGCCATCATGAAAACACTGTTTCATGGTTTGTGACCTCTTTTTCAACACCACTCCATTTTTTCCTTTGCTTCCATTGTTTTTTATTTCCCTCAAGGGCTGGCCAGGGTAGGGGTGCACTCAAACAGTGGTGGGGGTGTATTGGGTTCAAACGGCATTGCTTGAAGTACGGAGATTACAAAAGACGTGACAGATCCTTGAGATTATTATGACATCAGGATAGGCATGACTCTTATGAAAATTACAGTAATAATAAGTGTAACGCCACACAGTGGCAGCTTCAGAGGTTGAGCATCTAAATTTGTCTCACACGATCATCATTGAAAAATGAGCGAAAGCTCCAATCCACATCCTACCAGAAAGAAGAAAAAAAAAGTACATCGACAAGTTTTCTAAAAGGGACGACTGGATTACTCTAAAAAATCTTTTGACATACCTTGAGTTATATGTTAAAGCTTCAGAGATACGAGAATTTAATGTGTACAGTCGTTGGATATTTATGATGTGCAGAAAAAGTAATTATTTGACTTATGAAAAAACTCTTCGAGGACAATTGAAGAGTAAGGGTGTGAAGTTTTCAGAATTGCTTTGGCATTTCTATATTGTTGTCCAGGTTACAATACTACCCTCATCCAGAAGAGCATTATTCAGCCACTATGCTTTGTTTTCGCTTTTTCCGGAATCTTGAAATTATTTTGCACAGCAACGCTAAAATAAAATAGAAATTTATAGTAGTCCATGTGTTCATTTATCGAATGTCAGTATATACCGAAATTAATTTATTTTACCGAAACGTTCTCTAGTAATATGATAGAACACGACAGTAGATTTCGATTATATTATTTTATGTATGTACGGTGATGTCATGACATACTATTGTAAATGTCAATTTATGTGAAGATTGCTTATAGCTTGATGAATAGTAACATTCCGATGTCGACCGTGATTTCAGAATTTTAACAAAATTCTTTTATCTCATTTTTCACACCAAAACTAAAAAAAAAAAAAAAACCGCTTCGTCCTGATCTAACTCACCCCCGTTTTTTTTATTATTAAAAATGTTGCCGTCCTTATTCTTTGCATAATTATATTCATTATCACATATTACTAAAATTACTGTTATTCATATTGGAAGGCTATTATATTTTAGGCATAGCCAATTGCCCTGGGGAGGGAATGCTTTTGGACGATCTCTAAATGGATGTTTAACAAGACTTGAACGCCACAATAACGTGCCCGTCCTAATGTCTTCACTGTGTCTCGGTACATTTTACACATTGCTTGGCTGAAAACCTCTTTATTTCTCTGCGAACCATAAAAAGTTCCCAACAAGCTGTCGTAGAGGGGGACTGCCATGAAACAGCCGCCCAACCACTTTAATTGAGAAACATTCTTTCGCTAATAGAGAGAAGAATCTCTTACCTACCTCACCTCCCCTTCCCTCCCCTGTCATTTTCCTCTTGTTTTTTATGCTTCCCCTTATTTATCATTCATTTCAATCTTTTCTTATTTCGTGTGCTAAATTTCATTATTATCCTATTTAATTGTTTATTTCCCGCATGAATGGAGTTCCCCACTGAATTTTCTTACTTATTTTTGTTATAGTAATGGCGTTATTTTGATCCTACTCAACTGCCATTATCTGATTTCTTTTTCAGTCATCTGCGTCTTATAATATTACTCTCATAAGAATTTTATAATGACTTTATCATGATTTTTAATACTATACATACTGTGTTTGCGTTTGAAATGGTGTGAGAAAGGGTAGTGGATCTATCATTGTTTTTGCACTTGTTATGCAAAGTTGTCATTGGCTGAGAAGGGATTGCGATCTGTCGGCAGTAAAAGTCCTCGATATTTTTTATCATTTGTGTTCGGAGTAAGGAAGGTAGATACAAAAGAATTATAACTTAAATACATAGTAGTGAGAGCTTTGTTTGATCTCTCTCTCTCTCTCTCTCTCTCTCTCTCTCTCTCTCTCTCTCCTTTACGTGATCATTTGATTGTAGGAGTTTTACCTTGCTTTGACAATACTGGGCAAGATCAGCAAGGCGAGATTCCTGTTGTTGTTTATCGTTTAGGAAGGAAACGAAGCGTCCTTGTGTCTGGTCCTATGCGTTAGCAGAACTGGCAAACCCAAATCTGTCCATCATCATTCTCGTCTTCCTTGTTTTCTGAATTGGCATTTTTTGTTTTTCACGGTACTGGCAGTTTCCAGACCTTGCTGTAAACTTCCCTGGTCCTCACTGCCTCAGTTTAGTTCTTTTAGTCCTCTCTCTCTCTCTCTCTCTCTCTCTCTCTCTCTCTCTCTCTCTCTTAGTATGGTATTTTAATAATTTTTCTTTAAAGCGCACGATCATCATTAAATATGGGTGAAAGTCAAATGTGTGGATAACATGAATTGCTCCATATCAAGGAAGAGTGTTAGTTATGTTCTGAGGTGTTGTTATTCATAAAATGTTTAAGCGGTGTATTTTGAAGGACTGAGACCTAGATTCCATATGAAAAGGTTTAAAAATTAGAATTTATTACGATTTGGGTAACATTTTCCTTAGTGGTTTTGTAAGTTGAATTTCTGATGGATAAAATTGAAATATCTATTTATCATAGGCTTTAGTTTCTAAATTATTTGTTTTAATTAATAAGATTTGTTATATATATTTCATCTCCCGATTTTTTTTCAAGAGAGACAGTTGGAGGGCTTATGAATCTCCATCCCTTTAATGATAATGTATATAACGATTTTTCTCTGAATGAGATAATTAATAATATGATTATTAGAAAAATAAAATGTACTAATGTTTTCTAGTAATGTTTTAATCATAGATGTATATATCATAATTTTGTACTTTTAATTATACTGCAATAAGACAAGAAATGGCATTAATTCTTCACTGACCAATTATTTGCACTGTTGTTTTCATTATTATACGATATAAAGGCTACAGAGAGAGAGAGAGAGAGAGAGAGAGAGAGAGAGAGAGAGAGACCATATGCTTGTAAATGCAAGAGCCAGCATCTCGAGAAGTGGAAACATCAGTTTCTGTCATTGGCTGGGAGATGATAACGATATGTCAGCAATAAGAGTTCCGTTTTTTAACGTAATAGGTACAGAGAGTAAGAAACATGGACAGTAAAAAATATGGCAAGTACGCATTTATGGGAATTTCATTTGCTCTCTCTCTCTCTCTCTCTCTCTCTCTCTCTCTCTCTCTCTCTCTCACTTTTTTTCGGTTAGTACCCTCTAGAGACTGGCTGACTGCCTCATCACCGTTTTGTATCCGAAAGGTATTGACCCATGGAGAGTCATCGATTTTGTGTAGGAGAGAGGAGAGCAGGGGGAGGGGTTGTCAGGGTTTAAATGTTGTGGAAGTGACCTTGTCTTCTCGGTTGTATTGATGAACACTATATGCATTGTAGTTGAAACCAACTATAAGGCATAGAAAAGAAATAATCATAAAGCTTTCAAAAATTAATTAACACTATGGTCAGGAATCTAAGTGTGTAATTAATCAGTAAAAGCTTAAGTAGGTAATTTATCACGAAAAACTAAGAAATTATCAACAAGGAAAGGAGAAAACGCAGAATTAACAGAAATGGTCTAAATAGTAATAAGTATTTTTTAATGTCTCAATAATTAACAAAGATTTTGAATGTTTATTAAAAAAAAAGGCATCATTAAGTGCACAAATCAATTAAGAGTGAATGCTAGACTGACAAGCAATAAGAGCACTTTTTAACAAAAGGAACTTTAGTCCTTGATTGTAAGACCGTTAGTTATGATGGCCATCAGGCATTGCAACTATTTTTTGCACCTCGGTAAATACTCCAAAGAAGATTGTTTTTTAACTAAATATTAGGCAGTTTTTCGTATCTTGTTTTTTATCTGAAAATCCTTCTCATAAGTAGTACATTTCATGTATATAGAGATTTTTCGTTGATCAATGGGTACACATCTATAAGCCCCCCCCCCCTCTCTCTCTCTCTCTCTCTCTCTCTCTCTCTCTCTCTCTCTCAATAAGATTTTGAGGTGACCAGAGGGGAAAATCGTCAGAAAAGGTTTAAATAGTATTGGTAGGTTGGCTGTGTTATTCCGATTATAAAATTATTTCTTTGGTGCCATCTCCTTAAGTTTTTGCGACATTGGAAATTGTAAAGGATCTTTCTCAACCTTCACTTTATAACACCATTCGATCCTTTGCCCCCCTTCTGATCTTTCACCCCCAAATGCTTCCACCCAGCCCATTTTCACTCCATCTCCCTCATCCATACTTACTACGTACTCATTCCATCTTAATCTTGACTTTTATCATTTTATCAATTTCGTAATCCAGCATTTGTTATATCTTCGCATGTCAGCTTCTACGCTGAGACCTTTAAAATCCACCCCAATATCCTCGTTCCTTTTCGCTCCAACTTCTGGTTCACCTTCCTTTTTAATGCCATTTCTTGAATACAGATTCGGGGTTGCTGAATCCCTTAATAGAACTCTTGCTAAAGTTAGTGCATGGTGCAAATTATGGGGATTGAATTTGAACCCTAACAAAACTCAATGTATTTTTGTAAGTAGGTCGATGACATTTGCTCTTCAACTTCAAGATTGACGGTGACTCATATAGAGCTTACATCATGGACGCCCCTATTAAAGTTTGGAGATAATCCGGAACCGGATTCTAAATCTGGATTTGCATTTTTTCCAATTTTAAATATTTTGTCAAAACAAATTAACGGATTTTGACGAGATTTCCATCACAGATAGATCAAATACCATGTACTTTTTGGAGATGATCCGGATTGGCATTTTTCACAATAGTAAAGATTACGTCAAAATAAATTGTCACATTGGATTTTCACCAAATTTTAATGGATAGATGTTATGTTCCCGAAGAAACCTTGAAATTTTGGAGGTGACATGGCTCAACATCACGATTCTGGATTATCATTGAAAATATCATCTACTGTACAGTCAGCATATGAAAAGTGGGAGGCTATGTCCGTAGACTTTATTTGAATGTTGGCAATATTCATTAGCGGAGGTCTGAAATCTGTAATTGCTCTTGTTTTATCGTGCAACTGTGGTGTTTCCCCCGTTGCATCTTAGATCTGATAGAATTCCTCGATCTTGTTCGACTTGAAGGAGCGAATGGTTGTTGTCACTGTTCCTCCTGTGAGTTAAATTAAAGGCCATTGCACTTCGGCTTTTTGTGCACGTGCCAAGGTAAGATCTATAGAGACTGGTAATTACCCCCGTTAAGTGGCACTATCATGTTCATATTATTATTATTATTATTATTATTATTATAATTATTATTATTATTATTAGCTAAGCTACTGTATAACCCTAGTTGAGAAAGTAGGATGCTATAAGCCTAAGGGCTCCAACAGGGAAAATTATTCCAGTGAGGAAAGGTAATAATGAAATAAATAAATTACAAGAAAAATAATAAACAGTTAAAACAAAATATTTTAAGAACTGTAACAACAAGAGAATAGATCTTTCTAATATAAACGTTAAAATCTTCATGAAACAAGATAAAGAGAAATAAGATGGAACAGTGTCTCCCAATGTACCCTGAAACAAGGTAACTCTACCCTAAGACAGTGGAAGGCTATGGCACTACCCAAGACTAGAGAACTATGGTTTGGTTTTGGAGTGCCCTTCTCCTAGAAGAGCTGCTTACCATATCTAAAGAGTCTCTTTTACAGTTACCAAGAGGAAAGTAGCCACGGAATAATTGCAGTGCAGCAGTTAACCTCTTGTGCGAAGAAGAATTGTTTGGTAATGTCAGTGTTGTCAGTTGTATGCGGACAGAGGAAAATGTGGAAAGAATGGGCCAGACTTGTCGCATGTGTAGGCGAAGGGAAAATGAGCCGTAACCAAAGAGAGGGAGCCCATGTAGTACGGTCTGGCCAGTCAAATGACCATTTCACTCTCTAACGGTAGTAACATCTGCCGTGACATTTTTTTTTTTTTTTTTAATATGTAGCAACTGCATCTTTTTTTCAAGATTTAGATCTTTCCTCATCTGCTTCAAACTTGGGAAAGCTAGCAGACTGCACATCATACCAAGAAAAGAGCCGACCTGGAATTAGTTTTCGTAATAGTTACTTTTTTTTTAGTTCACTCAAAGCTCTGCAGACAGGTACAGTTTATCCTTAAGATCAGGAACTGTAAGGTTAAAAATGCACTGGTGTTTGACTGGTTGCAGACTTCTTTGGTATTAATAAGAATGGTAAAAATACTCTCTCTCTCTCTCTCTCTCTCTCTCTCTCTCTCTCTCTCTCTCTCTCTCTGTGTTTGTTGAATTAAAAAAGAAACATTGTAAGCACCACCTTTGAACTAAGACAGAGATTACACGTCTTTCCTTACAATCTTACATTCATCCGGATTATGTTGCCGAACTGACGATGATAAAAGCTTCTTACATTAAGAAAAAAACTCGACCATCAGCTAAAAGATGTATATTAGTCTCACTTTAGACTTACATATTTATACGCAATATTAATTTTCATATTGGTAAATTGCGTAAAAGAGTCGTTGCAATTCCGAGTTAACAGCCAAAGAAAATTATAGATATATAAACAAATGAAGAAATGTATTAGAGATATAAGAAACGTAATAAAAAGTTGCAGTGCCAAGATATGGCCGTATTACTAGAGATAAAGAGGAGGGAGACTTTAATCCTACATCAAAAAGTTGCCCCGAAAAAAGATCTCCATGGAGGGAGTGTACACGCCATAAAAGATTTCCTATTCCTTGCCACGCCGAGTGTTTCTCAAGTCTTTCAAAGTCTGGCGGAGATAATAGCATATCATATTAATATAAACAGAAAAGTATCAGCAACGCCGATAATGTCTTCACTTTTATTCTGTATAATTTACTAAAATGCTGACTCGCAATACATTAAAGGGAAAATGCGCGATTTGGTAGATTACTGAACTAACTCTATTATACTTATATTGTTTTTCTTTTTCATAGACACATTAAAAACTTGTAAATATCAAAGAAAAAGGAAATAAGGAGAAGAGTAGAGAGTGTGAATAATTAGGCATTCCTGAAATACACGCTTAGTTCTTGATTAAACAGTCCTTGGGGCTTTATCCCATGTTATTCTCTTGGGAGGTTTAAGAATCCAGTGTCTTGCTAATATCCATTTAAAGTAATTTGCGCCTGTTACGTTTAATTTTATGAGCCTATTAAATATGAAAGAATACATCCTTATATTTGCTATAAACACCGGGAAGCCTCTAATTGTGGCGTCTTCAATTTTCAGAATCTAACCCTCTTATAATTTTTATTGTCGGGGCTCTTTTCATAGAACGTGATTATTTTCCGATTTTCCGCTTAATAATTGAATTGGAAATTTAGCGCCGGATAATCAGGTGTTTCTTTTTAGTTTACAGTTGACCATAGCTGCTTTTAAAGTGTTGAAGATGCTAACAAAAATTAATGCACAAATTTCCAGGCAGATTGACTTCTGGCTTTCCTCACACATTTTTGGATACCGTTACAATGACAGGCCTTGAAGGGTGCGCGCGCACATACACACATACACATATATATAAATAAATAAATAAAACTCGCTGGTAAAGAGACTGATGTCTCACCAGGTAAATCCTCGGACAGCTAGATTAGTGTCAGGTTCAGATTTCCTTTTATGGGCTCTCGTGGCATGGTTGGTTTCGACCTGGCCTTTCATTAGAAGGGGCTAGCGTTCGATCCCAAGTATGAGGTAGAAATTTATTTCTATTTGAACACGATGTTGTGTTGATATTTATCCATATATATATATATATATATATATATGATAATTTATTATTTATTCAAATAAGAAAAAATACCTCTTATTATCAGGGTTCGAATCCATGGCCGGCCAGAAGCTCTTATCAAAAAAGAATTTTCTACTTAGGTCTTTCATCCCAAGTCAGAGCGAGTGTATATATATAATATATATATATATATATATTTATTAATTCCGGAACTCATATTCATTTTACTATTGCTGAAATAAGGAAATCCTCACCATCGTAATTGTTTTTGTCATTTGTTAATCTTGGCTTGACTCAGTTAAATCTCAGCTATTCTTTCAGGGTGTCCCCTATTAGAGATGGCTATTTTGTGATGGCATATGATGAATGCAAGAAATCATAAGAGATTTGTAAAGGGCTATGGTTTGTCATTAGAATTATGTATGAAAAGGAGCGATAAATAACAATTTAGTTATTCGTTGTCTTCGTTTCAATACCAGAATGAAAACTGAGAGAGAGATTAGTTTAAATTAGGATGTATCAATTTGGTCTTTTTGTAGAGAGGAAAAAGAAAATTTAGAATGTGTTGTGAAGGTAAGGCTAAATGGAGAGTTCGACAAGGAAAGTTTTGCTCTGATGAATAGAGAAATTCAGAGATCATTTTAAATGAATTCGCATTAAATCTTAAGGAGTATAGAAATCTATTTACTGTATATATTACGGTTTTTTTTCTTTTGTCACCTATTGGATGTATATTATTATAATCGTATTTTACTGGCAAAATCTGCTTGGTATGCATGTGTATATTGTAATATATTTTTTTCTGGTATTCTACAAGCTCCAATGTAATGGCAGTAACTTGATTAATCTGGTTCAGGTAATAGCTTATTTTAATAATCTGCACGTGAACGAACGCTCAATTTTTGTAACTGCAGAAATATTAACCTTAAGATTATGTCATTATCAGTAAGCTCTCGTACCGTTTGCTGAATTACTCTCTTTTAAGTTATATAAAACATAAAAACATCTTTGACAGAGTCTTTGAAACTGTTCTCATCATCGTTTATTCTCTCCAGAATTGTAACAAACAAACAAATGTCGGCATTTTGTCGCAGTTGATAGTAATGGCTCCGTTATCTCAGCCTTAAGTTTGTAGACTTTACATCCTCACCACGCCGTCTCTGTTTTTTGTAAAATGATTATTTTTCTTTTATGCTGACTAGTTTTATCGTTTTATCTTTTTCATTTTATTTATTTCAATTATTTTTAGTTATATCTCTGTTTACGTATTTTATTTGTGTAGATTATAGATCTCTCTTTATAGGATTGTTCTTTTATTTAACTATTGTAATAAATTAATATATTACTTTTACTAATACGCACTCACATATGTATGTACTCATCATGCTTTTACAATAATACACACAAGCATGGTCTGTCTTGTGAAAATTTTAAATAATTTATCAGGTTCTTACTGAAAGAGGTATTTGTCATAAACTGTAATTGAAACCTGTGCATCACCCTCGCAATCCATAATATGATTGAGTTTTCGGGAATGAGCCGTATGTCTACTCACCGCTTCATAATTCCTTCTCAAGAAAACTGCGTAAACGGCAAAAGAGACAGACGCCAGCGAGACGAGAGTGAGAATTGCCCTCTTCCGCTCCTGATGGTGACTAGATCTCTCTCTCTCTCTCTCTCTTCTCTCTCTCTCTCTCTCTCTCATGAGAGATGGCGGTAACGTAGTTTCTTGGCTTCAAGGATGAAACATTATTTTTCGTGTTGAAAGAATGGGTAATGTCTCTCAAATACTTTCTGTATTTCTTATTATTATTTGAACCTCCATGAAATTAATGCAACTATCTCCCATCATGTTGTTA
>NC_090751.1:67497517-67500017 GCF_036898095.1 Palaemon carinicauda
CCATAGCTACGATGAAGCCCAAAGACTAGGAAGGCTGCCAGAAATTAAGAAAAAATGAGTTCTAAATTTCTATTTACTCCAGAGGTTTAGTGATGTAGTTTATCATCATATTCCAGTATGCCGTAAGGCCTTAATATTTTAGAATTTTTAAACACAAACACACTCACGTAAATATATATATATGTATATATATATATATATATATATATATATATATATATATATATATATATATATATATATATATATATATATATATTTGTTCCGACGCGATATACAAACCTCGTAATCATTTAATATAGGAATTCGCTTCAGCTCTGCTGAAACGAATTCCTATATTAAATGATTACGGGTTTGTATAGCTAGGTAAAATACAATTGTCATATATATATATATATATATATATATATATATATATATATATATGTGTGTGTGTGTGTGTGTGTATTGTGTACTGTTTCATTTTTAAGGCGTTTCTTCTGACAGAAGGTGGCTTAGAGATAAAGCACCTAACTCACTGAAACATTCTTTAACTGTTTCTTACACCAAGACGGCTACTTAGGCTATTATTTTGTCCTCTCAATGTTAATGGATTTTTGGCAAATGCTTATTTCCCACTATATATTCGGTGCTCTTTATACTTTTCTCACTAGACAATCGCCGTCCAATCTTTGCACGTAACTGTACCACCTCAAAATATTCCTTTCACTTATATTAACCTTTTCCTCTTATGCTTATAACCTTTCTTGTTCTATTATTTGTTTGTCTCCCCCTTCTATCATCATGCCGTTTTTCTTAACATTTAATCGCCAATAATTAATGAATCAGCTAAATTCATTCTTCAATCATCCATATAAACTTTCATTACTCTTTGTTTTATTTGTGCCTCCATAACCTTAATAATACTAGGATAACACTCAAGCTACATTTTCACTAGATTTAAATTTTTTGTGAACAATTTAAAACAAATATGTATACACACACACACACATATATATATATATATATATATATATATATATATATATATATATATATATGTGTGTGTGTGTGTGTGTGTGTGTGTGTGTATGTGTGTAATAACAACAATGTAATTAATTATATTGTTAGTAAAAGCATATTTGTCAATAATTGTGCAAAGAAAAATTCATATCTTTACCAACAGGCATTTCAAGCTGGCCAAAATAAAATGCCCATCCAGATTATATTGGTTTATTTAGAAAAAGAGGTAAAAAATTATGTATAAGATATTCTGAGGTATCCCAATATATTGAAGCATCGCTGTTAAATAATTTTTCTATTTATACTACTCATGTATATGAGTGTTTGGATGTGGACCTTCGTGGATAGTTTTAGGTCACTTATTTGAGAAGACTCTTGTGAGCTAATTCTTCCATTTTTTTTGTGGTTAGGTGATAAGGGAAGTAGAATAACTGCTAAAAAAATATCTTTTGCCCCTTTCTTGATTATTTTCACCGTTAATTGCAAATATAACTTGTACTGAATGCCATTCTTTTAAGTATATTTTTGTTTATGAAGCTAACGTTTTTAACCTCTTGTTAGTATTTTATCTTCATAAGGAAGACATCGAAGCTCCGTTTTTTTAAAACAGCTTTGTTACGGAAATGGTCAATTGTATGAAATCATGCACTTTTTGAGTGTTTGTTATTTCATTAACCCTTGAATGATCGTTCTTTGGCCCCTCGTAGCATTGGAACATTTTTTATCATCTCTAAATATTATAGGAATATTCTGTTCTTATCTTACTCTCCGAACATATCGCTCGATTTGCATTCTTTTAAATCTGAGTATTGGAAAAGAAGAAATTTCCTAAATAACTTACGTCTTCATTTCTGAATTGAATACTTTAAATTTACGGCCGTTATCTTGCTATTCTTTAGTGGCTGTTTGTTTTCATTTGCTTAAGAAATATAGTGACTTTGGTCCTTTTGTAAATCCAAGAAGGTTTTATTGCATCTCTACGTAAATAGAAATATCTTGTAATCGACCTTGGTAACGTTGCTTATCACGGACTATAATTTATATCAGCGCTTCTTGTACTGTACATTTATTATGTGGGATCATAGAAGTGTGATATGTCCGCTCTTCGTAAGCTGTTATTTTGATTCATGTTTGGTTATCGTTTTCCTTGTTGCCTTCAGAAATAACACGTTTAGCTCCCGTTTCAGTAGACTGAGAAATAGCTACCTTGAATTTTTTGAGAAGAGATTGTTTGACAGTCTCTGGAGCTTTTCCATTGTTGGAAAGAACCGATTATTTTGGGTAATCGTAAACGCTGGGATCTATTGATGTGCTTTCCTACCTGAGAGTATAGATAATTTAGTTACTCCAAAGTCTGTGTAATGTATCAGTCAGCGTACCTTCCGTTCCATTCTGTATGTCACTAAAGAAATCTTCTCTTGTCTTTTGGTCTCAGCTGCATTGGCTTCTTTCCTTTAGTTTTCATTTGGAACCTTTGGTTTTCCATTCCGTGCTGTCC
>NC_090751.1:67510426-67512926 GCF_036898095.1 Palaemon carinicauda
AAAATTTGCGGGTATAGAATGACGTTGAAAAATTATTAACTAAAGCAAGTGGAATGGTATGTGTGAGGCCTTTTGTCCTGCAGTTGACTAGTTACGGCTGATGATGATGGTGATGAATATTTGTACAGTATATATATATATATATATATATATATATATATATATATTATATATATATATGTGTGTGTGTGTGTATTAATATTGATATTTACATATATATTGACGTTGATATTTTATATTTATATTTATTCATATTAACGTGTAGGGTGTCGGGTCGGAAGAGTTCAACCTTTGTTGCCTCAGAAGTTTCTGCCAGACACTGGTACTCGTTTAAAGGTTGGAGGAGTTGAGAGTGATAATGTGGAATGGAACGCAGTCTGAGAAATTAAAGGTTTCGCGATAAACCGATCGAAATCGGTCAGACATATTCACAGCTTGAACACTAAATGATTTGGTAACGGGACCTGCCGTTCCATTCATACCTCAAAGGGTATGTAGAGCCCTCTTTCAGTGGATACTACTAAGCTTGAGCTGTGGGATGTGGCACCCTAACAATACCAACCAAATCCGGCTGAATCCCTCGTCAGGATGGGAGGAACGAAGAGAAGGAAAAATATCCCCTTTTGTTCTCTTGTTTTATGTCGGCTACCCTCCAAAAATTAAGGAAGTGCCATGGTAAATAAATAGATTATCACTCCATCAATCCAACTGCTTTGGTGCTTCCTTTTATTGTGCCTCTTGGCATTTTTTAACCATAATCATAACTTTTACATTAGAATATCGTATCCTTCCTTTGGCACATTATCGAACCGCCTCAAATTCTTTGATTCATTCTTAACCCATGCAAATATTTTTACCATTTCTGTACATATGAATATTTCACCCTCTCCCACCAGCTTTAAACTTTTTCCTTTCATTTACACATAACATTTGCCTTTCACTTCTGTAAAACATTTGCCTTTCACTTCTGTAAAGAATAATTTATTAAAAAGAATCACCTAGTCCATTCCTACCTTTCCTCTTACAGACAATTCAAGTATCTCAGCAATGTTTTACACACACCTTAGGGTTGTTGTGGCCTGGTTGGTAACGTCTCTGCCTGGTGTTTACTAGTCGGGGGTCCGAGGCCCGCTGGATATAATGTCACCGGTCATGATGTCGACGGACATAATGTCACCGGTCACAATGTCGACGGACATAATGTCACTGGTCATAATGTCACCGGACATGATGTCGACGGACATAATGTCACCGGTCATGATGTCACCGGTCATGATGTCGATGGACATAATGTCACCAGTCATGATGTTGACGGACATAATGTCACTGGTCGTAATGTCGACGGACATAATGTCACCGGTCATAATGTCACCGGTCATGATGTCGACGGACATAATGTCATCGGTCATAGTATCGACGGACATGATGTCAATGGACATAATGTCACCGGTCATAATGTCGACAGACATGATGTCACCGGTCATAATGTCGACGGACATAATGTCACCGGTCATATTGTCACCGGTCATAATGTCGACGGACATAATGTCACCGGTCATAATATCGACGGACATAATGTCACCGGTGATAATGTCGACGGGCATAATGTCACCGGTCATAATGTCGACGGACATAATGTCACCGGTCATAATGTCGACGGACATAACATCGACGGTCAGAATACCGATATCCGTTAGAAAAGGACATAATATCGACCCAAAAATTTAGTAATGATAATAATAATATTTATAACTTTATATATGATTAGGATAGAAATAATAAAATTAAAACGAGGTTAAATCATTTTTATTCCTATTAGGAAGAAAGTATTATTTTTGGCGTGAAAAAAAAAAACAACAACAACATAATTCTAAAAAGTGGTACAAATTATGAGCAACTGCTCTTAAAAACTATCACTTGATCGATATTAAAGTTTGTGACCAGGTTCTTAAATCTCTCATTGACTCAACGTATTTTAGGTTCTGCTTTCCAATTTCTCTCGCATTGGTTTGTTGTGATAACACCATGTCTGTATTTGCTTGTTCAGTTTAAATTTGTTTACCACTTTTTCTAAAGACGCATACTTAATCACCATTCTTATGTTGAAAGCATTATGCCACCCGACAATTGCACTGTTTACATTCTTTTTCATCCGTTAAAGAAGTAAGAAGATCACCAAATAAAGCATATACGTAATCAGAAGGAACAAATGCCAATGATTGAAATTGCTTTATGGTAAATGCATTACTGGTTTCCGTATACCAGCATTGTGAATAAAATGGCGGGATTTTGCGCCACAGACGTTGACCTAAATGGGATAAACAATGGCATTTTATACTGTTAATAGCGGTTATTAGGAAATCATCTTGGATTGAGGTTGGGTTCAAATTGTGGTCTTCCAAAAAATTAAGATAAACTCTTAAGCATGCTTATTGTTTTTGCTAGTTAGCGTTAACAAAGGCAGGAATAATATACGTCCCATCGCAAAGTTATGGTAAAT
>NC_090751.1:67530426-67532926 GCF_036898095.1 Palaemon carinicauda
ATATATATATATATATATGAACAATATATATTGCATTATGTTATGCGTATTTGTGTGTGTGTATATATACAGTATATATATATATATATATGTATATATATATATATATATATATATATAGTTTATATATTTATATTAAAATTAATTCATATTATATAGTGATAGATTTCATTTATTTGAAAACAGTGGTTGAGGAAAATTAAGAATATGGAGGAATGGTGTGGAGAAAGAAAGAAATGTAAATGATATTCGTTGTTTTACCATTCGGTTTATTTTTTCAGGTCGTACTATATCATGAAGAGAAATCGTTATTTAGTGTAGTAATAAAGCAATAGAATATAACATCAAGTTCACGTGCGTCTGTTTTTATAGAAATTTTGTGCCCAAATAGCAACTGAAATGAAGTAATAAAAGTTATAATGGTTGGATGATGGGGATAATCAGCAATTTGGTACTCTACTGCTAAGGCCATCTATTGGCCATGAAAATAAACAATGTGTAGAGCTCCTTAATCCTTGCATTCAGACATACTCGATCCTTCGCCTTTTTTCCATTGTTCTAATCATTAAGTAAATTCCACGCAAGTTTTTCCAGTAGTACATGGAAAAATTAGATCCTTTTTAGTAATTTACTAAACCAATGAATGTGTATGCATGTATACAAACGATATAACACTCAATAATTTTAATTATCATTTCAATAATCTTTTGCGATTGCGAGAGAGAAAATAAAGCCATTCGAATATGTAGCATAACGGGGTTTCTTATCGTTTACCAATGTCCGCCTAATATTAACTTTCAAAAACTATTGATTACGATTTAAATTAGGTCATCTCCCAAAGTAGTTTCTCTAAGCAGAACATTCTGTTTATTCTTAAATAACGCTGAAAACAACCATAATCTTGAAGAAAAGGCTGGAGTCACGTTTTATATGCGGATTTTTGTTTTTTTGTTTTTTTTTTGTTTTAGGTTGTAGTTGAAGAAAGCATGTTATGATGTTGGAGATTTAGAAGTTATTCTTTTAAAAAATGTTGATTATCCCTGGTCGGTTATTTAGAGATGCCTCCATTAAAGCCGCTACCACTTGATATCACACTCCTTCTCTTTCTCTTTTCTCATCTAAAATTAGAGAAAATCCACTCGATAAAACACTAATTGGCTTAGGAAGGCCCGAGCGCAGTCTGGTCAAATTACTCGGCACGAACATCAGTGACACTAATTGCAGGTGATTAGGGGTCGCTGTTTCTTAAATTGCTCCTTGTTTACGCTTTATAAAACGTTGCGCTTTCATTATCGAGTTTCGAGTTGATCAGATAATCGATCTCATCGTAAATGTCACGTTATATCATTTCTTTATTTTACTTTATTTTAAGAATGGGGAACGATAATCTACAATGAAAGTATGATAAAAATTTAGCTATGATAGATTGTAATTTTGTGTTTTAATGTTTAGATAATAAATATTTACAAAGATTTATATTTAATTGCCGGCTATTTAAAGAAAATTATATGATTTATCAGTATGTTATAGTATTGCTTAAGATGACAGTGGCTGCAGTTTGTCACTTCTAAAACATTAAGTTTTCCTTTTCTCTAAATTGATTAATTAACGGAAACAAAACAGCTAAAACATTAAGAATGCAACGCCTGACATTTTTCCCCATATTCGTTTTCCTAATTAAACATACCATGAACTCTCTTTAAATATTTGAAATAATTGTTTTTCGTTGGGGTCATTTGTAAAAAGAGACGACCGCTTTTGTATTAGTCAGAAGCTTACTTCAACTGGGCGGAAACGTTTCATCAGTAACTGATATAGCTGATTTTTTCTTCGATGATATGAGTATATAATTTTGATAAAAAAAAAATAGACGTACAGATGTTGATGCTTATTGAGTTTTAGATTCACTTCCATAATTATATTTAATTTTCCAGTGTTCATTTTATGTAAATCAATCAGTGTCTATAATATATATTTATATATATATATATATATATATATATATATATATATATATATATATATATATATATAAATAAGCCACAATTTATGAACAATTAAATTAATTGAGAACTTCGAAAGCTCAATAAATTTAATTTTTCATAAATTGTGACTAATTTTATTTATCATAAACACACAGAAAATTGTGTATTACCACATATATATATATATATATATATATATATATATATATATATATATGTGTGTGTGTGTGTGTGTGTATATATATAAGCCATGAATTCATTTTAATATCGAATTCGCTCTGCTTCTGATTCAGAGACCCAAACATCATCATCATCTCCTACGCCTATTGACGCAAAGAGCCTCGATTAGATTTCACCAGTCGGCTCTATCTTGAGCTTTTAACTCAATCCTAATCCATTCATCATCTCAATATTTAAATATATATATATATATATATATATATATATATATATATATATATATATATATATACTGTCTATATTTGTCGCTTATCTTCTGAAAACTAACGTTTATA
>NC_090751.1:67537926-67540426 GCF_036898095.1 Palaemon carinicauda
CTCTCTCTCTCTCTCTCTCTCTCTCTCTCTCTCTCTCTCTCTCTCTCTCTCTCTCTCTCATCACGGCATTTTTATTTACTGTTTCATTATAACATTTCATTTTTTTTTTTCTAAATTTCGGCTTCAACTTTAAAATCCAAATATTAAATGAAAATTTGAGTTTTTATCTAGCTTGCTTTCGGATAGTTCTTCCTCTCCGTGTTTATGGGTAACCTAATCTGTAATTTTTGACCGGAAATATAATTTGAAGTAATTGCTCGAAAAAAAAACTTATTTTTTCTCCTGGCGTTGTCATCTTAATTTATCAATTTATTTTGTAACTCGTTTCTGTTGATCTGTTTCATTCAAATTCGGATATTGTTATCAGTGTGTAAATGTTTTGGTATCGCTTTCCTTGAAGGCGGGTGATGTCTTTTAACTTTAAATCTCCATTAACTGGACTCTGTTTAGAGCCGTCTTAGAAATTCTAATAATTATAAAAGGACATCGACAAATTTTTCAGCTATTACGTAATTGGTTGTAGCATTTTTTTTAATAGAGGTTGCAGTTGGATTGCACATCAGGGTTTAGAAATTTATTTTGTTACACTAAAAGCATTTCGAAAGTTTTAGAAAGGTAATCGTGAAAGAAATTATCAGAAGTTATCTGAATACAGGATAGTATTTGTATCTTATCGTACATAATAGCTTACTTACCATCGCTTCTGTCTGTGTCTTGTGCGGATGCTGGCGATCGTTCTGTTTTGGGTGCATTGGGACTGGATGTTTTGTCTGGACCGATGCTTTGTCCAGGTTGCCTGTGCTGTGGCTGCTGCTGTTGCTGAAGCTGCTGTGGCGGCTGCTGTACTCGGCCTTGGGAGGTTATCACATGTTGATTCTGGGCTTGTTGCTGCTGCTGTTGCTGTTGCTGCTGTTGCTGTTGCTGCTGCTGCTGCTGTTGGTGATGCAGTTGTTGTTGCTGTTTTTGTTGGTTATGGAGATGTTGCTGAGCTGCGGTGCAGTCCACCGCTTGTTGCTGAAGGGTAGCCGTTGCCTGCTGCTGCTGCTGTTGCTGTTGGTGGGGCTGTCCGTGCTGGTGATGGTGCTGGCTCAGCGGTGGAGGCCTCGCGTTGTGGTAGAAGTGAGGCCCTTGCAGCTGGTGCAAAGTGGAGAGATCGTGCGCCTGCTGGGCGTGAAGAGCGGCGATATCGTGGCTGAAGGCTGACGTTTGCGGAAGTCTCACCAGGTCTGGTAAGTCCAAGAGATGGCTCACCGTGAATCTCTTGTGCTCACCTGGGGAACCAGGACTCATTTTGTCCAGGTAACCGATCTCGCTGCCGGTGCTTCCGGCGACGTTATAACTCATCATAATTGATTCCTGATTCCGTAGAGCACTTTCAAGAATGTAAGTATTCCTCAATATTATATGGTGAACATGTGTCAACCTTACATTCTTATGTGCAGTATATTTCTAACAAAAAAAATCAACCAGGATATAAAATAAAAAATATACAGCGGTATTATTGAAATTTATATCACTGAATTACTTGAATTGTATTTTGTGCACTATTGAATGAGTGATGTTTATGAATAACTTTTGAAATCATTATTGGTAACAAGTATTTTTCACTTTACACTCACTTTTTTAAAAGACCTGTAAATTAACATAATCAATTATAATATAAGCTTATTTTTTCACGGATTTTAACACAGATATACCACGTGATACACGAAAAACACCATTGTTTTACGGAATGTTAATTATCCGTAATAAATGAATATTCCCTTGAACAGAGCTGGTTGAAAAAGAGTCTAATTTTGTGTGGTTTGTTCCCGACTATCTTTAGTTTAAAGACTGACTTGAGAAGGAGCGAGGCAGAGATGTGGCGGGGCACAGGGTTGGCACTGCCCTACGGATGTCACTCTCAATTACTCTGACATGACCGACAGAGGAGATACTCGACCTTACTACTACTTCTTGTGCTGCTTCTTCTTAGGCACCCGACCAACTAACCGATTCCCCTCCCGCCCCCCTCCAGAAGTTAACCTCACCACCACTCCTTGAAGGGAATTTGGTGGTTTAGGAGACCTTTTCGATTTTCTTCTTTTCCTCTCTCGCCTTCAGGGCTTTAGATTTTATCTGCCACAGTCATGTTGTAGCTTGATTCAATTGAATTGTTTGTGAAATCCTTTAACATCCCCACTGATATACCATCGCCTTATATTCATACACATGCACTTACACACAATGCTTCGTGGCAGGTCTGTAGGTTGTGTACCCCCAAACTGCTCCTCCTCCTCCTTCTCCTCCTCCACCCACTCCTCTTCCTCGAGCTATGTCACCTGCACCTTATTATCTTCTTGTGATGCTGGCGCCAAGAGGTTGAGAGGGGAGGCTCGGAGAAAACAGGCAGAGGGAGAGAAAGAGAGGAAGAGGGAAAGAATCAGGAGCCACGGGGTTAAAGCGCGTCGGCGCAGAGCCAGGATACGAAATACGAAAGGTGCCAGTCAAGGTGCCACTA
>NC_090751.1:67547926-67557926 GCF_036898095.1 Palaemon carinicauda
TTGTACTTTGTAACGGCCTCATTAAAGTTTTATTTTCTTGCGAGGATACGCCATAGAGTGATTAATATGTTTCTGCAGTAATTGCTCAATTTTATTTTGGAAATTCGGCAATATTCCGAAGTTATCCTCATTTGCACTGCTGCTTTTATAGTTTTGTTTTAATTTTTATTACATTTTTTATTTCTTCCACTCATAACCATTTTATAAAATAGTGTCCACTGACGCGTGTTTCTATCGAACGTGCGCTTAATTTGATTAATTATAATATCCAATCTTAATTTCACCTGCACAGTACATGATTTGGTATTATCACATGCTCTTATAATTCCTGTCATGTAGAATGTTGGAAATTATAAAATACTTCTTAAAAGGCAAATTTGCGTCTGGTGTTGAGAGTTCGTAAGCTATAAAGTACCCTATTACAAGTGCATTAATTGGTGGCTTCTCTAGCAGCTTTGGCCTTGACTTCTTTTGATATCCCAAACGAATGACTAACAATTATCTGATTTGCATGTGAAAGAATTGTTTCTCGGTTAAGTAGAAAGTAGTTTTTTAAAAGGGTGGTGAAGGGCAATTTTTAGAAATTCTGTTGTTTAACCTTACTTTAATATAATGAAATGATTTTCATTAATTTTAATATTGATAATAACGACAAAGACGACGACGGCGATAATAATTGTAATAATTTTAATAATCGTAACCATGAAATAGTCTCTTCTCCCAGGGCTAATTATTTAAGTATAACAGGTATTCATTTGGCATCTTATTTAGATTTGAAGATTACGAACATGTTATTTTTTCACAATCATTTACTGTAATATGTTATTTGCTATTTTTACCCTAATGTTCGCTTGTAACATTGATTGAATATAACGGTGGTCTATTGTAGTATTTCCCATTTACTGGTCCATGTCGGTATTTAGTGTCATGATCTGGAAAGGCGCAGAAGGAATTGGTAATATTTGAAGTTTCAAGAACTTGCAAAGATGAAATTTTGATTATGATTTTTTTTTTTTTTTCAGAATTTTCCTTTAATGTATTTTTAGTTGTTCCTAATATCAGAACATTTGGTTGTTTTTTTGATAGGCATATTAAATAGATATTTCTTCAAATCTTTTCACCTTTTTTTATTTTTAATTTCAGTGTACGAAACTGCTCAGTTACCTTTTAGTGTTATATACCAATTTTCAGGGTTCTAACTATCAAGTGAAATAGACTCTGTTTTGAGGTTACATGAAAACCATCGAAATGAGTATTGGTATCGATAGATTTGGTTTGGTCTTATTACATATAATAGGAATCTTTTGGTATGAATTGTTGTTTTGGGATATTAATTACCATCTTTGTTTTTAAACTTCTATCTGTGGTTTTATCCTTTTGATATAGATTGAATGAGAATTGATTGAAGATATTGTGCTTGTGCGACGAAATTGAAACTCGTTGCAAAGTGCTGCAAGTGAGATGGTTTAAAGTTCGTTTATTTCGTTGATGACAGATTGGAATGATTGGGGTTGAGATTAGTTTCCAAGTATTAGGTGAATAATTGTTCCTGCAATTAGGCCCAGACTTTTTTAATTATTAGGCGTAAAAAAACTATAGAATGATATAAATGCATATTCGTGTAATGTGTGATTTATTGATGCATTATGACACTTATCCAGTTTAAGAAAATATAATTTGATATATGTAATTATATTTTTTTTTATCACAATAGCCTTATAAAGTTTCTTTCCTCTTACTCCAGTTTACAACAGTAATAATAAGAATGCTATCAATAATAGTAAAAAAATTTATATTGGATATTTAGGTGTTTGCAATGAAGGGTCATCGTTAGTTACAATTGATATATCTTGTGTAGGTTTTTTGACATTCAAGTATCGTTGCTTGAATGAAAAAAAAAAAAAAGTCATCTACTGATTAGAGAAAAAGGTTAGATTTCCAAAATAAGTGGAATTTGTATCTTGTATATTTTCTTCTTCATATGTAAAATAGTGGTTGCAAATAGGTAGATATATTATTTTATATTCAGTATTTTTATTTTGTTAAAGTGTTGTTTTAATTGACAGTAGAAAAATTATATGATATTATTAAATTGTGTCTTTACTTCAATTATAAAGTAACGCGGCAAACTTATCGTAAAATAATGAAATGCCTTAGTTTTTTTATTGCAAATGGGCTCTGCAATGATTGAATCGCAAAGATAATTAATTATTGCATTATCCTAATTCTACTTTATGTCTGTCATCCGAGTTTGGTTATTTCATATGAATAAACAATTTGATTATTAAGAACTATTTTTATAATTTATAAATTAAAAAGTAATCATCCTAGCTACTTTCACACTATGTGCTTTGCCAACGCAGATATATACGATATAGGCACCACAGAAACTGGGATAGTTTTCTAAATGTTGTCCCAGACAGTTGTTTTGTGGTAGGAGATTTGTTTATTCTGTCTATGATGAGCTTTACAGTCAACCACAATGGATAATAGAAAGATGGTACTGTGCCTTTATTTAGCGTATTTAAGGGGAGAGAGAGAGTTTTGTTGGGATTCACCTTCCTTTCAATTATGTCTCTCGGTTATTTTTCTGTATCAAACCGGGAAGAGAGACGTATTCTTCGTATCTTTTAAAAAATAAATTAGAATTGTTCTCAAAAATAGCCTTTTAGTCTTGAAGAAAGAGATTAGCAATGAAATAATATAACATATAATTATATAAAACAGTCAAAGAGTTAACACAATATCAGATAACACAAATATGTAACCAATTAATTTAGATTAATCTTCATGATTAAATTAAGATGAAATATAATGTGGTCAAATTTTGACTTGTAGCCTAGTCTTCGAGATTCATCCCACAACACTGTTTGTGTCTCCTCTAAAGATATAGGGATTTATTTTTATTTATTCCACGTTTCATCCTTAAGATGTTACTCTGTTCAAACGTGGAATTATGCGTTATGTGCGTGTGATACACACAAAATGTGGAGGCGTGTATTGTACATGATGTTCCACTGGCCGCCGTATCCATCGCATTCATCTGTTGGTACCGGCAAGATCTAGTAAAACAGGTCCAACACTCGCGAACGGTCATGGCGTCATCGGAGGTGAACCTTATCGTTCAATTGGTGTGCAGTCTTTTTGCATGAAATTGTTTACGACTTATGTTGCATAGTACATCTATGCGATAATCCAGGTGAAATTTTAATCACTTAATTTCAACTGACCTAAAGTTCGTCATACCAAACTTTCTCTCTCTCTCTCTCTCTCTCTCTCTCTCTCTCTCTCTCTCTCTCTCTCTCTCTCTCTGTTAGCAATTTTTTCTCTTTTTATCCATGAGCATTGTGTGTTTTATTTTTAATCATTCTGTTTAAGCAACCCATTCCGGATAAAACGTGCTTACTAGAGCCAAATGCACTATAATTCGGCCCGGTAACGTCACATTTCCCGCCAGCTCTTAAGTACCACTGACATGTTTTGCGGCAACTCAGCGGCGAAATTATGCACACCGAAGCTGTAAACAACTCTATAAGATGTTTAAGGTGATCGCTATGTACGTCACCGAAAACGCACTGGCTAATAAGTCCAGGAACTTCATTCATTCTTCCTAATTGTAGTAGTGAAATGACGTTGTTATGCACAACTTGTTGCAATCATAACGGTTCCCCATTGTATCTTGAATTTGACCCCTTCAGCGCAAGGAACTTTCCTGCGACTCTCAAAGTCTTACGACCTCTCCTTTTCGTGCCTAAGGTTTACAAAAACGCCTCTTCAAAATTACATCGCTTTTTAGTTTCCATTGTCGCGTAGATCTTTTGTGGCCATTAACGTTATCCTTCATTGTGGTTTCATGGGACAATTAAGACTTGTGCATAAAACGTTCTTGATTTGACAGGTCCTAGATGTCACGATTAATTTTAGGAAATTACTTGAGTAATGATGCTTGGTAGTTTGATAATGCACATTGCTGGTATAGTTTCGTATATTGTGGAATTGTAGAAATAATGTAATTTTTTGTTAATTCTATTCCAGTTTTTATATCCTTACGGTGTCAGGAAAATGTTGCAGGATATTGATATAGGAAAGTGGCTTTAAAAAAAAAAAAAAAAGTAATTAGGGTTATTTTATCTCGATGAAATGCTGCTCATATTTGTGTAACTTTTTAAAAGTATATAATTAATTTCCAATCGGTATAGTTAGAAAATGTTTATTAGTGGCCAATGTTTTCCTCATCGGGGAGTGAATTTTTTTCCATTTTTGTATATGGTGACATTAAGTTTTAAATGGTGATTAGTATTTTACGCCTTAAAGTGTCATTTATATAATTGTGAGTTTGTGTCATTACTAGTATTTTTAATTATCAAAATAAGCTTCTAGCAATGGCATTTTTATAGTGTAGTGAAATTTTGTCTCGTATGGGTGGGGACAGTTTGATTCGATGATGTTACCTAGAATAAGAAATCTTCATATTAATTGCGTTTGTGTCCTGTTTTCTTTTTCATGAACATTCTCGTTCTTGCAATGAATAATTTTTATCTCTTTTATGTCATAGCAATTAAGTTCTAAATATATTTGGAGCTGTGATATAGCGGCCATTTTGGTTTAAATAAAAAAAATGTAGCCTGCGTCTTTGAAAGGATTATTGTATATGATTTGATCGATAAATTTATATGAATGCGATGTCTGTCACATATTCTTAAATTATGTAACCAAACAAAAAAAATATCTTTAAATCCTGAAATGACGTTATATTGACTAGTATGGATTCAAAAAGCTTTTAATGAGTTCTATATTACTATTTGATCATGTTCCGGTAACTCATCTGTATCTGTGTGTATATATATATATATATATATATATATGTGTGTGTGTGTGTGTGTGTGTGTGTGTATGTATGTATGTGTGTATGCATGTATATAGATAAAGAGATAGGTAGGTAGATGTAGATATAGATATAGACATAAATACTGTATATACTGTCTATATATAAATATATATATATATATATATATATATATATATATATATATATATATATATATATATATATATATATATATATATATAGCACTTTTTTCAAAAGAGATAGAGAGATTGGTTGGTAAGTTGTAGATTAGTCTTGCCATGTGCAAGATTTGTTCTCTTGCTGCTAAGCAGCCTGTAAAGAGAGGGGTAGAGAGAACATTGAAATTAATTTATACTCTTATCATATATTATAATGTTTTCATCATGATTCTTTTTATCGAACTTATTTTCATGAGTTTGTTTGGTCGTCGATTGAGGGTGGAAAATGTGTTGTTTTTATGATGGGAATTTTTTTCTAGGTCTGCAATTGATATCTATCTATCTATCTATCTATCTATCTATATATATATATATATATATATATATATATATATATATATATATATATATATATATATATATATATTATATATATTTGTGTGTGTGCAACAACGCTACTTGAACACAATGACATATGTTGACTACTTAGAAGATACGTGTAATCATCATCGTCATCAGAATCAGCATCTTATTTTGTCTCAAAATATTCGTCATTCAAAGCTTTTTTCCTATCCGTTGAAGAATTTATGGCTTGAACAGAAGAGTTGTATGAAAGATAAGGTTTATTGATTCCAGAGGTATACAGTTCCCTTTGAGCGCATCCTGCAAGTCATTATGAACTAATAAGGTTTACTGATTCCAGAGGTATACAGTTCCCTTTGAGCGCATCCTGCAAGTTATTATGAACTAAAATTCGTTTGTGAGGTCCAGAAAACTGAAGGGCAGTTGGGTTGTTATTACATCCTCCCATAGATATAACTTGACCATTAAAGAGTTATAGGCGATCTTGGCTCTTCTTATACATTAGCAAAAATTTTAATTGGGGTTCAGGACATCCTATTAGATTATCATATATTTTAATCAAACTCAGTACACAAATTATGAATCCAAGAAAGCCAGTTTTGCGATTGGAATTCAACAAATGTCTATCAAATGGATGTTTAAGGTGTCTTAGGTATAATTCAGCATGACCCAAAAAAAAATTTAAAGAATCTTTCATTATCCTTTTCTATTGGTCTTTTAAAATCACACCAGCACAAATTCCTTGAATTCATCACATCAAACAAATTATTTATAATGGTAATGAACTTGATTGATGCTTCGCCTCCCTTGAACTCAATAAAAAATGTTATTAAGACAAAACTGCAGGTATTTTGCAACAGATTCACTTAGTAATTGTGCGGCAAGTTTAACATTTATCTTGTTTTTTTAATCAATGCTAGATGTTGCGATATTAATTTATTCCCAAAATGCCAACCCTAGCATTCTTGAAGCTTATATAATTCTTCAATGAATTCCCACTTGATAAGTTTCCCTCCCCATCAACAAAAGGTTTTTCCTCTAATAAATTCTTAATTAACATTAGCATATGGCGTGGGTAAAAAAATATAGATATTTGCTCTTGCGTCACTGGATGAAGAAATGGAATTTTATATTTTCAGAATCTAGACTGCGAACAAGCTCTTTGACCACAGCAGCATTCGTTGATAGTCCATCAAAAGTCAAAGAGATAATTTTGCCCCCACTGAATGCAGCTTAGCCAGACGTTGCCTCTGCTGCACTTAGTCCGTTTATCAAAAAGTAGCTTAATGGTAATTTCCAACTGGCATTCACTAAGCTCGCCATGAATACAAGTGCTTCTTTTGCAACGGGAATGCTGTCATCATTCAGTTCAGTAGCCATGTCAAGAAAACCGTAAGATCTCGTGCCATCCCACTCGATTTGTTGCTTAATTGCTATTTCATCCATTATCAATAATATCATAATGGTGTACTGGTTTTTAGGGTTGTATCAGCTTTCATTTTCAGTACTGAAAATGAAAGATTAGTGAATCCCGGTTTTCCATCGACTTGCTGGTACCATTTTGATATAGTTCGCGGATATGGTAAGCATAACATTGATAATAAAGCACCTACCAATGAAATGTAGTAGTAGGATTTTAATTTTTGTCGAATCTTTTATTACATTCATAAGCATTACACGAGGTCGGCATTATTAACCGAAGAGCATGAATAGTTTGTAGCGTGTCGATGCAGATGATGAACGTATAATGGGCTCCCAGGCATCAGGTCTCGACGTTTTTGCCTACACTTGGCCGAGACGGTCGACTTCACTTAATCCTCTCGGGGGCATCTCTAGCCATTTAACCTTCATGGTCACATCCTGACTTCATCTCCCTCTCATGGTGTCTGCCTCATCACCCATTCTAACGCAAGCCTAGAAAGGAGACATGATAATACTGTAGACATCCCTGCTTTAGGCCAGGTTCTATGTTGAATGGGTCAGTGAGGTCACTTCCCACCCTCGCTCTACCTTTTGACCTCTTGTTTTATCGTAGCTCATTTCAATTAAATGAACTAACTTTTCTGTGATGCCGAATTGTCTTAATATGCTCCACGGAGATGGTCTGTGGATGCTGGCGTATGCCTCTTTGAAATCCATAAACACATGCCAGTGTGTATGTATACATATATGCATATATGTGTGTGTTTATATATCCATGAGTATTATATATGTATAGTGTATATATATATATATATATATATATATATATATATGTGTGTGTGTATATATATATATATATATATATATATATATATATGTATGTATATATACATATATATACATATACATATATATACATATATATACATATACATATATATACATATATATATATATATATACATATATATATATATATATATATATATATATATATATATATATATATATTAACGGTGGACTGGTTATGTGTATGGAATCCTTGTCACTGTGTTCAGCTTGTCTGCTAAGAGGATTAGATTGTGGATGATTGTATCTATGTGATATTCTCAATATCACTATGTCGGTCTGGCCAAATTCAACCTATATTGGATGATAATATGAATTGAAACATAGAATTTTATTCCACCGTGCAAGTTATATGCCATACCTTTTAAAAATTTCTTTAATGCATAATAGTTCCTAATTTCCTTTCATTTGTAGACATGTATTTTTTTTTTCTGAGCAGCGGTTCCTCGTCTTAAATGAATATTTTGGTTTGCGCAAGAGCATCCTCTTCTGGTAGTGAAGAGCAAAGTGCCCACACATTTTGATGGATACTTGTTAGCGACGCTCTTATACCACTATTAAAACCTTCCACGTAATTGATCGAAAAGTCACATCAAAATAAGAAAATATATATCTTCATTATCGGAAAGAAGTTGAAAACCATCCGCAACATCGTGGATGGGTAAAAATGCCAAAGCACTGAAGCAGTTCACTTACAAAGCAAACGAAGGGCCACTATTTTACTGAACCTTCTAACCTATTTCATAAATCTTAAGCCAGGAGCAATGGCCTAAATAAAATAAATATTCTGATATATCAGCACTTACAAACACTGATGTAAAGAGGTTGTGCAAAGTTAATTCAAATTCCATGACACATTGTATAGGTTGACTGTTTGGGCGTAAATTAGATATCGCTAAAAAAAAGTCTCTTGTTAGGTGGCCTCTTGTTTATTAAGAAATAGTGCAAAACCTCGAGGGAAACACCTTTCTTTAACAACGGAATGGACTGCGAATAGCTAGGTGCAGAGATATGAAGAAGCTTTAAACGATTCATCACAGGACTAACTGTATGTCATTTGCTGATAGATCGTCCAATCCGGCTTTGGTTTCAAATATTAAAATACGGTCCGTGTCTTCTACACCACCTTCATAAACTAAGAAAAGTGAGAATCTGGAATTTCGTGTCCCCTGCGAGACAGCAAGAATCCCTAAATTAGTTCGTCTCCAGTTCTCTATATTACGGGAAAGGAAGTACAGATTTCGTAGCCTTGATTTTCCAATTTCTTCTATTGACTGAGCGGTAGGCGCAATCATATCTCAGGTCAATGATCCACATACTCGTACACCATAAACTGTATCACGCATTGCACTCACAGCAACGTGTGTTTCAATAGCTGTTTGTGAAGCGGCATGAATATGCTTACCAGAACGATACATTAATGTCGGCTCATTACAATTACAAGGCATGTGAATACCAGCCTCACCAATATGTTTTCGTTTTTACGGGATTATCTCTGTGCTTCACGTATACTTAGTTTTCCTCGTGACATCATTTTTTCTTTCTTGTTCTACGTGTAATAAACCTTAAGGCCATTTCAAATATTAGAAAAGGCTTTAGTAGATATACAAAACAAGAAATAACTATAAATTATTTTATGAGGGTCTCACCAAGGAAAATCGCAAAGAAGACAAACTGTTTGAATCAAGTAAACAACATTTTGAATAGTGCTCGTTTAATGAAGATGGTTCTTTATTAAAGTAATGATGCAACAGGTTCAATACCATTATGTAAAGTTGGTTGTTGTTTAATGATCATATTTGTTTAATTTAAGAGATTTAGAGAGAGAAAATTTTATTAGATAATATTTTCGACGGGTAGAATTTTCGCTGGTGAAATTATCCATGGGTAGAATTTTCCGGGTAGAATTTTCGTGAGTGAAACTTTCAGACCGCCAATTAAACTGATGGTAATACAGATACTCTGGAAATATCAGGGAAATTTCGGATCCATTAGAAAAATCCGGATCCCTTGGAAATAATTAGGGATTGAAGTGAATTGCCATGATAGAAAATTAACAATAAGAATTTTGGTTCTCATTAAAAACTAAGTGACCCTTCATGCAAGATATAATATAAGACTCACAAAGATTAGTTGTTGTGGCATTGGGTGTGCTCTGGGAGGTTTCCATAGTTTTAGACTCATAAGCCCAGTGATTGACACTTGTGAAGTACTCGAGATCAGTAACTATACCTAAAGTCACTTGAAATCAAAGCCACGCATTTGAACTAGAAATTCATTTCCATTTCATGCAATATTGTGTACCGATTTCCATCCCATATTCACTTAGTCGAGGTCATTCAAGTTAAATTCAACCAAT
>NC_090751.1:67560426-67597926 GCF_036898095.1 Palaemon carinicauda
ATGATGAGTAGATGCGGTTTTTAAAAAGACACTGTTATTCTTAACTTTACATTCTCACTGGCCTTGTCTAAATTTCATAATCAAATGCAAATAGTATTTTGTAATCAATTCCAAAGGAATATCGCGTTATTGCAAACCATCACCGTCGATGTTTCAACAAAACAATTCAGTGGAAAGACCCAATTATATTAGTTAATAACAGATAACTCCATCAATGGTAGATGGTGTTTTTTTTAGTTTGGAGAACCAAATAAAGATTTTTATATGGTTGTTGTTGATTATTGGTATCTGTGAGTTAAAAGACTATTCGGTGTTCACAAAAAGATATTAATATTCAAAATGAAGTAATATTTCCTCTCTCTCTCTCTCTCTCTCTCTCTCTCTCTCTCTCTCTCTCTCTCTCTCTCTCTCTCTCTCTCTCTTTGACTTCCGCAGACGCATATCGAAAATTGCTTATATGAAGAGTCCGTGTCAAGTGACAAATAGATTTAGCCAATCTCGGGTCTGACAACCCTTAGGCTGGAAAACGAGTCCCCTGCATCCCCTAGTACAGCGGCTCGGTCCTCCTCCGCAGAGGAGTTTTTCTCCATGGCTGCTTGCGGCTAACCCAGAGCTTGACTTTGGTCTTGCTCCTCTACACTGACGACGACGCATTCCCCTTTTCTGCTATGGAAGCGTGTTCTTGTGCATCTTGGGGGACAACTTTCCCGTTCGTTGGTCAAGTTTTCAGCTGACAATGACACATTCCCTCACTCTGTGATTGCAGCCCAGCAAAGGTAGTGCAAAGTCTAAAGCATGTTACTGTACTTCTCAGGGGACACCCTTCCCGTTCGTGGGTTATGTTTTCTTCAGCGCTGATGCCGCCGCACTCCCTTGTTCTGTGATGGCAGCTGGTGGAGGGAGTGCAAAGTCTGAAGCAAGCATGTTCCTGCACCTCTCAAGCGACACCTCTCCCATTCCATGATTAGGTTTTCTCCCAAGTGGTTTTTTTCAGAGCTAACATTGTCGCACTCCATTGTTTGGCTAATGCAGCCATTGTAACGAGTGTAAAGTTTGAAGCATATTCCTGCGCCTCTTGGGGGTCACTTATCCGCTTCGTGGGTTAGGTGTTTTACTAAGTGCTTTTCTTCAGCACTGACAACGAAGCAATCATGCGATGTACGATGTAGCTGGTGGAGGCAGTAAAAAGTCTGATGCCTGTTCTTGTTCCTGTAGAAGATTCTGCTCCTTCCCCGTCACTGCCTTCATTGCCTGAGCTTGCAACAGTTCCTGATCATCTTGCTGATGGATTTCTACCTTGTTCGGAGCTGGCTCAGCTGGCAGAGGAAGGGCAAAGTCTGAAGCTTGTTCTTGCTACTCATGGTAGTCATCTATCAAGTACGCGGGTTTTGTCCTCCCTGCAATAGTCCTACGTGGGATTAAGAGAGGGTTATCGACTCGTTCATGCCTTTCTCTAATCCCTCAGAGTGTGGCTCGTTGAGGCATAGAGATAATGTTGCGCACCCTCTGCAAGTTTGACGCTTCCTGTGTCCATCGCCATTTACTCCTAGCTGTCTCGTCTCCCCTAGGTGATTCTCACCCAGCTGACTTGTCTCTCCTAGCTGACTCATCTTGCCTCGCCAAGTCCTGCTGCAACTTGCAATCTCCTATCAGCTTGCCTTTGCCCATCAGCTTGCCATTGCCCATCAGCTTGCTATCGCCCATCAGCTTGCAATCTCCCATCAGCTCGCAACCGCCAGCAATTTGCTTTCAGGTTCCTCGAGTACCAGCAACCACTTCCAGCGCCTGACAATTCCTGTACTAATGATCGTCCTTCTGTTCTCTCCCTCACTTCTGGACTAACGACAAGACAGCACAGACTATATCTTGACCAGGTTTCTGCTCATGACCAGTCTCCAGCTCTCGATCAAGTTTCCAGCATGCCACTGTAGGCCTGGGTGTGATTACTCATAGAATAGCGACCACTATTTAGTGTCACAGCGGTGCCCAACTTGCGACTTTCCCTTCCGAGGTAAAGTTGGACGCCACCTTTGATGATGAGCAATCTTCCCGCTTGCGGATAGAGTTGCCGATAACCAGTGATGAGTCTTGAAGGCTTTAAAACTTAGGATGGTCATTGCTGACTTGCAACGGAGTGCTGCTCTGGCGAGGATCGTAGAGCACTATTGTCTTTGACCCTCACTGCAAATGAGCACATTGCTCTTTCCAGAGAGACCCCTTTTTCTTTACTCATCATTCATAATAGTGCTCAAGTGCTATTGCTTCCATGATCGCTTTACAAGTCTCTTAGTGAGTCTCCTCATCTAGACGACACACACTGGATTATCCAGAGCAAGAGCTAGCGCTCTCGACCACGTTACTTCGATGTTCTGTCAACAGCAGCAGCACACACAACTTCATCCTAACAATTTTACGGGTCATGGTACTTCCGTAGCTCTTACTTCAACGTGCAGCCGAGGGAGTTTAGCACACACACTCCTCTTGGAACCAAACCCGTCATTCGCCAACGGGGGAAGGGATACAGCACACTTGTCACCCATGGTGCTTATTACTATTTAAATTATCAAATTTATTATTAACATTATTAAAATTATTATTATTAAAATTATCATTATTGTTAAAATTATTATTACTCACTCGCCACTCGGATCTTATTTTTATGCAAGTACAGTGAGAACGGATTCCTTATGCATATATCTTATTAGAACTTCATATGAATTTCAGCTCTCAACCTGACAACAAGAGATCATGCAGATGTTTAACCCTTTCAGTGCGGATATTTGAATATGGATGTAACTATGTATTTTGTGTGCTATAACTTTTCTGATTTTAGAATTTAACAATATTTTTACTTGAGTATATCTTTTTTATGTCTTAGATTTTTTGATAAAAGCGTAAAAATTAAGAAAAATCATAAAAACTTCTTTTCATAGAGGAATTTATTAATTCCACCACCAATCCTTCATCCAATTCATCAATGACTCACACATTTATTTTCCACATTGGCAAATCTGTATGAACACTTTATGGCTATGATATGTGTCAAACCATGGAGTGATACAAAGGGGGGCTTTTCAACACGTTTATCACAAAAAATTAGGTTGTTGGCTTTCTTTTACATTCGCTTTTCCCTTTCCTCAAGCAATTCTTTGGCAAGATAAAGCATACAATGCAGTGGGGTTTGGGGTGTTTGTAAACAAATTAGACTGGAAAAAGCGTTTCAGTTAATCTAGATATCATTGAATTTGAAAATCTACCCCTTTGAGTTTTGCTCTTCTTATAACCTCTAACATAGTGTTAATAAAATTTTCCCTAATTTTTTTTTCTGATCCAGCTTAGCAGTGGCATTCTGAATGTTGTAGCATATGTTTGCGTCTACTAATGCTGCTTCATCAATAGAATGTCAAATGGGTTTGTACCATTTCTTTTGTAAGAATATGTTGAGCAAAGTTGATAAAACATATCAACTCCCCCCTTACACTTATTGTATTCCACATGGACAGTTGGCTTATCTATATTTTCAGTCACCCTTTTATAATGAAGTTTCACATTATATGTACCTACAGTTCCAAGACTTCACAGTAAATTAACCCTGCTTGTGTCTTGCCAAGAACAAGCTATAATTTTACCATCAATTCTTACTGGTAAAGCTCCCTTTTTCACAGTTTTTTCATATCGGTTGGCGTACTCTTCCTATTTACCATAAGTGTTCCACAAGCTAAAGTTTTATCTGAAGTTTATGAAAAAGGGACACTGTTATAATAGTTGTCCATGTGAATATGACCTATCTTTTCATAACCCTCTAACAAAGACAGAACAACATGAGTACCCAACCCATCTGGTGGTTGACTAGCATTTTTCCCAGTATGCACATTAGATTTAAGTCGGTAACCATTATGAGCATTTATCATAGACCATACTTTTACTCTCAATTTAGTTGAAGGCTTTGATGGTAAATATTGGTTGAAAAATAACCTACCTTTAAATTTCTTCATGCTTTCATCAATACTGATTTCTCTATTGCTAACATAGTATTTCCCATATAAATCTTTTACCATATCTGAAATTGGCCTAATGTTAGAGAGCCTATCATTTCCATCTTTCTGGTCATTATCACTAAAATGAATAGCTGATCTAATTAACTACTGTTTGTCCGTAGAAAATACTTCTCTGAATCCTGGAGTATCAAATAAAAAGCTATTTTCACTAAAGTAACTTTTAATTGTTGGCTTATGAAATATACCTATTGCTATTTCAATAGCAATAACAGCTTTTTTATCATCAGTAGTTACATCAGACCATTGGTGGTATCTTGATCTTTTAGGAAAAAGTTGTTTGTAGATATCATTACCTTAAAATACTTATTAGTTTCTTTTGCAATATTATCGTAAATGTTCTCTGGAAAAAAAAAAAAAACCTTGCGAACACTCATTTGGATTCAAGTTTCTAAAGTTAATTGTTTTATGAGGGGCAGTGTAATTACAAACATTACTTAATTTGTTGGGATTATTGTTATTATAATTCATTACATCCTAACATGAGGAATTTGCCACATCAACTGTGGGTGATAAGCATGGTGCTGGGGCGCCTTCATTTATATCCTCATCAGTCGTATCATCATAATCATAATCATTTGGTTCATCAATATCTGACCCAAATCCTGAATCAGATCCAAATAAAATGTCATCAATGTCTTTAAAAGATACTTGGCGAGAAGTAGATGCCATATCACACATATATAAGAAAAGAAAAAAATAAATCTTAAACCCAGAGTTAAAGGGAAATATTAAAAGAACAAAGTCAGCTAACAGATAAAACCAGAGCAATATCGAGTATTTTGCCAATGGTGTAATAATACCATAATTTACAACTATATATGAAATTTAACCTGCCGTGAAACAAGCATTTATTAACAAATTATATCTTTATTAACAACTTGTATCACTAAATTATACCATAAGAAATGAAGGGACCTATAGGCAACTAACCGATTGAACGTCAGCTGACGAATGTAAACAAAGCTTCGGATTTAAGACACGAAACTTCTTTTCTCGTGAATGTATTGTTATTTGACTATTATTCATTTAATTGAGTAAATTTCTATATTGATGTCTGAAAACACCATTATCTGTCACATTTTGAACTTCCAATTCTATGAAATACATTTTTATTTGTGTAGTTCAGCTCTAATGTAAAAAACTTTCACTTTCGGTAAACGAACTTTGAAAACCATGATATTACGATAAATCTATGAATGATATTGATTTATATTGCAAAAATCATGTGTGTATATATATATATATATATATATATATATATATATATATATATATATATATATATATATATCATAATTTCATGTTGACTTAACTTAAAAATAAAAAAAAAAAATGACCAAAATCATTGAGTGGCTGGGAGAAGAATGACGAGAGCTTCAGAGAGTGGGTAGTTCATAAAATCAGCAACAGATGGCAGCATGTAGAAGCCAGATAAATTGTCAACCAAAGGCCCAAAGCTTGAAATTTTTAATGCGGTATGGAGTTAAGTCGTTCTCCGCAGTGAAAGGTTATGAATCTGAGTAAACTAAAGTCGTTCTCCGCAGTCAAACGGTTAAAAGCCCCTCATGTGCGGAGGCACAAGCTTCTTCATTGACTCACAGGTTCTTGTCAGCATTCACAAACGTTCGAAACTCTCGAAAGTTCGTTGGATCACTACTACCACTATTACTACTTCTACTACTGCTAGTGGGCTGACGTGACCCAGGCGTTAGCAATCAGTCGCCTCCTCTGCTTTTTGTCTCTAACCTTTTTTGGTCACTTGTTTAGGTATAGGGTTACCTTACAATTCGATTTCTTCACAGACTTGCACAACTAAATCTTCTTTAGTTGCGCATGTGCTCTCGTCCATTTGCTGCTGGACTTCACTGGGAAGGTACAACATAGGTCTACACAGCAATTGCAGCAATAGAGGTCTTCCGATCACTTGTTCCTACCACCTTCCCACGATTCGGAATGAGACTCGAGAAACACAATACTTCGGGATTATTTTCTCATCTCCACGAATTAGAGAACTCATCGGATCACTTGCACGGTTTTGGGTTACGATTCCGTGTGATCTCTTCACCCCGTTACGCCTGCTTAGGACGACAGTCTCGTGTGATATAACTCCACGGGGTCATTCTTTTTCATCCACAAATTTTCTAGGTGATTAAATCAGCTCATGCTTATGTTCACGAACTAAAACAAATATAGATTCAAGGAATCCTCTTCTCTTTATACCTTGTCATCATGTCAGCATTAGCCCAGGCTCCATCAGGACTTATGCAAAGCAACTTCAATCATCCTTCCTCTGGGTTCTTCTCTAAGAAGGCTAAATATGCCCAACCCAGAGCTTGACCTTGGTCTTGTTTGTCAAATTGCTGCCAATGACACTCTCCCTCAACCTGCGTTAGATTCAGCCGGCATAGGGAACGTGAAGTCCGAAGGTTTGGCCATTTGTCTTTAGTGATAACACCTTTCTTGTCCGCAAGTTAGGTTTACCTCTAAGGGACTGCAATACCTCTCCTACGAGGTAGGAATTCTCATCTCTTTTTCAACCATGACTTGTCCAACCAACATGATGCCTCCAATCAGCATAACTCCTTCTACCCCTGTAGCAAATCATAATGCTGGATCACACAGAGCCTCTTGCCAAACTCCCGTGCGGTATTGGGATTGGCGTTCATGGGACTCCAGCTCATGATCAAACATAAGTGTCATTCGCGAACCCCACTGAGTGACCTAGGTTGACTACGGGGACAGAATATTCACAGTTCAGCCACAAAGACATACACATCATCACAGACTCATCCACCTGTTGAGGTGCGATGGCGGATCTCTCTACAATCTACGTGAAACCAAACATCTGTACAGACATTCATATTCTGGCGATGCGTCATTAATGAATACATACGCTTTTCATTAAAGAGTCGATAAACTTCCACAGTTAACTTTCTTGTATGAAGGCTCTGGTAAGCCTGACTCCAGTCTTTGACCTCTCCTCCCGGAACAAGTTTGTTCAGGATTGATACAACAGGCTCGGTCAGGCGAGCAGTCACGCCTGAGGACTTTATAATACACTGGAATGGGGAGTCTTACAGCCAGATTCCAGTTGCTCTGTCTTCAAGGAAGGATCTAAGAATCCCCCTATACAACGGGCAATACCAATTGTAGATGTGGATTTTCGACTTGATCGCACCTCCTCTCTTACTTCACTCAGGCTTCATGGGAGCAGCATTCGTCTGTTAAGACACTTAGATGACTGCCTATTTCTGACAGAGTTAGGGTCATTCTTTTTCCATCACCGAGACAGGCCTCTTGAGATCTGCCCCGATCTGAGAATTGGAGTAAGGTCTTGAGAAGTCATCCCTTCAGCCAACCCAAATTTGGTATACCTAGGAGTACTTCTAGATGCCAGACTAATAGTCTCTCATTCTGGTAGACCCTTCTTTCTACTAGATTCACTGCCATCTCATCGGTTACTCCGCTTGAGAAGTTACTCCGCTTGACAAGGACACCTGTCCTCCTGGGAGTGCCGGGTGACCAATGTGGAGCTTCAGATCCCAACAGTGTCAGGAAGGGGGTTAGTTCTTCCACCTCTCCCCCTCCCCCTAGACTCAATGCTCTTCTAAGAAGCAACAAGAAAGGGGGGAGGGCGCACACATGTGCCATCACATGGACTCTGGTCCTATTCCTAACAACATCATTGCCACATGAACCTCCTGGAATGAGGACCGTTTTCTGGCCCTCCAACCATTCCTTCACTGTAACAGTTCCCTTCAGCACAATCCATTATGTTTATGAACGATGACACCAGGGGATTAGCTTATATTTAAAAAAATCAGGGAAGTTCCTCTTCACAGCACCTATACTTACTAGTTGGGGAAATGCTAAGGTGGAAGGAGACTACTTAGCGACCCTGCTCTACCCAGACAAGGGAGATGTTCTGGCAGATAATCTGATTATTGACTCAGATATTTGATTCTGAATGGTCTGTGGATTTTCAAGTACCCAGTATAGTCTTGACTATATGGATTTCACCAACAGTAGACCTATCCTCCATGTCTCTGATCGACAAGTTACCAAAGTACTGTTTGTCAGTACCTTTTTCCCAAACACTTGGCTAGGGGTCTTCCGACAACAGGAGGTAGTGTAGATGTCGACGTGTTTCCTCCATCCCTCTGGTTGACCTAGTAAGAAGATATCTCAACTAAAAAGGGCACCCAGGCCAGTCGATGATACTCTTAGCTCCAAGGTGGCACCAGGCAGAATGGTTTCCAAACCTTGTACATCTACTCAGAGGTGCCAAGGGACCCCTCCCCACGTCACGATCTTTGAAAACAACTATGCGGGAAGAGGAGAAAGTCTATTTGTGCAACCTGTTGCGAAGAAATGTCCGTTACCCTTGGGAATCATCAACCGAAGTCTACCAGGCAAAGCAGGCAGCCTTCTGTGGTGCAGGTAGTGGAAGGTTATTGCCCTTCATGACACCTCTACTCCAGTAATAGTGAAGTCCCTATAACTTCATGGAGGAGACTCCTCTCTGTCTCTACGGTCAAAGGCTACCGCTCAGCTTTGAGCCTATCCTTTGATGAGAAAGGGATTTCCTCTTTAAGGGAGTTGTCTATCTTCATACGGAGTCTCAAACATACCTGTCCTCAGCTGGAGGTTAGACCGCCTATGTGGAACATGGTCAGCTTATTGCAATCTCGGAAAAGAGCACCCTTGGTGTTGCTCTGTCAGACATTAGTTCTTCACCTGACACTTGGGACGACCTTCCTGCTCGCCCTGCTCTGGTCAGAAGAATTAATGAACGACATGCCCTTTCTTACGCCGTCGACATCTCCCATTCCAGGGTTGGGGACAGGTATTATTTGACTTTGTTCCTAATTGTGCCTCCAGACCTTAAAATTCAGCAACAACGGATCCCAGGTTCGAGCCTATCTGGATTAGGAGTGTTCTTAGTGTAACCAATGATCCAGATCAACTACTACTTGGTCCAGTGAGGAGCTTTGTGATGCTACCTCAAGAGAACTGCAGGAGCTTGCCCCCAAGTGGTAGCACTGTTCATCAGCATGGGGAAGGTCAAGAGAATGATCACCAAGAATACAATAGCTACATGGATTTGCAAGGCCATAGACCAGGCATTGAAGCCTGATCCTTCTTCTCAGATGAGGAGACCTAGAGTTCATGACGTTAGGGGCATAAGTACGTCCCTAGCGTTCAAGAAAAACTATTCTGTGACACAGGTTCTACAAGCATGTGTATGGAAGCATCAAACGACCTTCACTTCCAAAACCTGCAAGATGTGACCCACAGGAACATGGAGACGTTCTCCAATGATCCTGTGATGGCTACATAACAAATGGTTTAAACACCTCAGGCTCCTTGATGGACAAGTAGCAAATGGTGGAGGGAAGAGGGTACCTGGGATTAAGTCTGGGATGAATGAAAAGAATGACTGGCACTTTCTTTCATCTTCCCTCTCTTGGGGAACAGCACCTGTGGTACTCTGCAAGCTGGGCTCCTCTGTTTACAGGTAAATCCATTTCCTTTGTGTAACCTGGTATAGAAATATATGCTTTTTGTGTCCCCATACCCCCCAAGCGCGGTGGGATTGGGTAACCTCTATGGTTATTTTAAAGATTCCTATGTTTCTGAGAAATTAACCTAGACTAGCCATGCTGCTAGTATAACACAATCACACAGACTGTTCAGGCTTCTCAAGAATGCTAATGCACAAAGGTTTTAGCGAAGTTTCAAGGTCCCCCCCCCCTTATACGTGTGTAGCACTTAGGGGGTAAACCCCGGGTCAAAAGCCAACCAATTTGTTAGGACTTACACTCACCTTAGAGATAAGTCTTCTGTAATAAAGAACAAAAGAGTTTGTATTTAGTGTCAAAACAAATGACAAATTTAGCGTAATTTGTATTTTTCCTAATTATACAAATCTTGAGCTCTTTATGCAAATTTGGCCCAGCATCACCTTCCCCCTGAAGGCCTACCTGCAAGCAAAAGTAATGATAGAACACAGGAATGTGTGTGTTAGCAGGGTAGCCGGTACTACCCCCCTATCTCTATGAGAGCAACTAAGTAGGCACTAATTAAATGGCACTTAATATGCGGAGAGGAATTAGGTATGCAGTATCTGTGTAGAATTAGATTTGGCCTCAATAACCCCTCCTTTAAGTTTCAAAACAATCCAGGAATCCAAGTGAGATACATATTGAGCTGAGATCATTACAACCCTGATCCAATTGTGATCTACAGTGGGTCATATCCAAGAAAAGTTCTAAAGAAAAGCACTCGCATAGAATGTGTTTCTTCCAAATTAAGTGATGATAATGCTGTACGAAAAGATAATTTAAAACTATATACCAAGATTCAAAGTAAGAGAATGACGTTCGATGTACTTTAGTTCATATAGAATTAATTTTTTATCTGACTGCCTTTGTATTTACTACAGAGATGCACCTATTAGTTCAGAAATATCTTGAGGGGCTTTATCGCCTTTCCTGTTTGCACAAAACTGTTAATTTCTGTATGGTTTCTTCATGTAAAAATTAGCAGTAACAAGACAGCAGACAGGGAAGCAAAATGGGCCGTTCTAAATGATATTTACTATACCGAAAAAATTTTCCACTCCAATATGAAGAGACCTAGTAAGTGTATATTTTAAGAAAATACTATGAGAGGTAGCTGTCTCCACTCCTAGCCAATAAAGAGAAAAACAAATGCACCAGAGCTAGTATGGTTTAAAAGTGTTTTAGCAGATAGCAAAATCATTTGAAAAAAAAAAATCCACCGCAGAATTGATCAATTTACGAATTTATAAAATTTTATTATTATTTGGTTTCACCTTAAAACTTACCTTTGTTCGTCATTAGACTATTCTATCGTTCCTTGTTGAATTCCATAACTACAAGAAGTTTCTTGGAAGTTGAGGGAAGAATTTAAGTTCTTAATTAGGTTTGCTTAATTCTATTGATATTTTGAAAATAAATGGTCCTGTGAACTTTCGGCCATTGTCATAGAAATTATTTGTTATTGAAACTCGGTGGAGAGAATTTTCAAGTTGCCTTCTTGCTCACACCTGCTTCCCTTACACTTGAGTTAACCTGTGAATGCTTTTAAAAGATTTTATATCTTTTATCTAATTATGGTAATTATTTTCTTCAATTTCATGTTCTGTGAGTTGCATCCATACTTCCTTGGTTATATATATATATATATATATATATATATATATATATATATATATATATATATATATATATATATATGCGCTATGGCTTGTATTAAGAGCTAAAACTAGAGTGACCATCGCAGTAGGACCCTGGAAACATTTTTTATTTCTTTAACATTTGTATTGCCAGACTAGGAGGGAGTCTCCTTTAATTAACTTCATGGCAAATTCCATGTTATATTGGACTAAAGGACAAGTTCAGATGCATGTATTCATATTATTGGGAAATAATGATTACTGTAAAATCTAAGGGGTTACTAGAGAAAAGGTCACATTGCAATGCTAATGAGGAACGAAGACCTTGGCTAGAATGCTGAACATCAACACACCCTCTTAACAGGAGAATGCCTTGATGAAGTCATTGGGCTTCAACACAGCATATCACTCCCATGCTGAAACTTTGTGATGGGCAAGAGGGTTCTCTAATTGTGGATTTTTTTTCCTCAGTTTGACTATAAATTTCTTTAATCCTATTTCTGTTACTTATTATGCTTTAATCTTCTTCATATTTATCAACTGTCTCCAACCTTCCTGTCAAAACTCTCTTACCCATTTTACGGTCCATATTTTTGAGGGGACAATGTATCCGTGATTGGAATATTTTTTCAAAATGAATTTTGGGAGCTGTGGTGGTCTTGCCAACTACCCAATAATGTTTAGACAACCAGGAGTGTTAGTAGTCCCATACTGGCATGCGGAACTATTCTCAAACAAAAACTTGGCCTTGGGATTCCAGGATTGTCCGGTTTCTTAGAGATAGGATGCTTGGCATTCTGTCCGGTTTGTCTGCCACTATGATTGAAGTGGGGATGATTATATTCTTGAAATGCTCTCACTCCCATCAAGCGCGGTTGGCATACACTTGAGCCACTCTTATCATAATGGTACCATCCGTTTGTGGTAGGGTAGGGAGTGAACATTTGGGAAGTAGCTCTTGCAGGTGTCATTGGTAGAGAAATTAATCCCAAGAAAGGCTAATAGGGTGTGCTTTGGGATTTCAGATAGTCTTGGTATTTTCTTTTCCTTAAGCTTATTTTTTTCCATTGTCTTTTTCATTATTATTATTATTATCTCTTCTCCCCCTCCCCCCCAAAAATAAATTAATGCATAAACTTAATGTTTCCTGTACCTCGGGATCAGGCAGCAAACCCCAGACACCGATGACGACCTCTGCTTATGAAAATAAGGAAAATTCTGTTGAGGACCTCACCAATATAAAGGGTTCTCCTCCAACAATACTACTTTGCCCACTGTTATTACAGACAATTCATCTGAACTAGCAGAATTTTTTTCTTGTAATTAGGACAACAGTAATACTCTACTCTCTGGATCTGGCATTTTACCAGATCTAAATAAAATTTGGAAAATATTCCAAATTCATGAAGTCTTTCATAGATTTGGGGCAATCAAAGAAATATTCATGGAGCTTAATAGTAGTAAAGGCTTTTTGGAAGCTTGGGTATTTTTTTTTTTTAAGTTTTGAGATTGCTTTAGAAGTAATCAAAAAAATTAGAAAGCATAAAAATTTATAATTGTGAGATTTCTGGGGCTCTATGTGATAAAGCACCAAGAAACTTGGATGCCTATAAACCTGAAGAATGGATAGTAAAAGTAATAGACCATAGACTTTCTAAAGTAAGAACCCCCAAGCCTCCAACATGGATCATTGCTTCTAGGAAGATTGATAATCATAACAATTACAGGATTAGTAAATTAAATAAAGAAACTTGGAGCACCTGCCCCATCAGGTGCATCTCCCTTGGTGATAGTGGCCCAGCCATCTGGGTCAAGCGCTCGACCTGTTAAAGCTAGAGCACACACCTCCAAAGAGGCCAAGATGGATTCCATCAAAAGTACTACCACAAACAGAATTCCCATCAGGTGCGTCTCCCGTAGAGGTGGTAGCCCAGCCTTCTGGGTTAAGTGCTCGACATGTTGAAGTTTAGGCTTAATACTCCAACAAAGTCATTATGGCTCCCTCCACCTCAAAAGTTTTGTCTCAGGGAGAATCTCTACCTGACTAAAGGGGGCCGTCGGGCTAATGCTGTTTTTTAATGACAGGACTTTGACATTCATACCAATAATAAGGTGACTCAGGATATCCCCAAACTGCATAGGATTTTTGCCTCTCAACTCCGGTTTTGCAATTTCCGGACAATTTATCCTGAAAATGAGTATTTTTAAAATTCTATCTCCTCCCTTGATACTTAATATTAGGACCTGGTATTACTACCCTATATAGACTTGATGTAGACCTCCAATAAAATGGAGTTTTTTTCTGAAAGTCATTTTTTGCTAGATATGAATTTTTTCCTTATGGTAAAAAATAAACACTATAAATCAAGGAAAAAACTAAGAAAAAAGATATGAAATAAATTGAATAAAGGGCTCTGTTTTTTTGTTTTATAATGACTCTTAAGTTACATACCAAATTTCAATGCTATATCTTTAAAACTAAGGGAGAAGATAGAATTTGAAGGTAAATAAGTATAGTTAGTATTATTATTTTTACTTGCTAAGCTACAACCTTATTGGAAAAACATTATACTATAAGCCCAGGGGCACCAACACGGAAAATAGCCCAGTGAGGAGAGGAAAAAAGGAAAAGTAAAATATTTCAAGAACAGTAAAACATTAAAAACTTATATATAAAACATAAAAACTTTAACAAAAGAGGAACAGAAATAAGATAGAATAGGGTGCCCAAGTGTACCCTCAAGCAAGAGAACTCTAACCCAAGACAGTGGAAAACCATGGTACAGAGGCTATGGCACCTCCCAAGACTAGAGAACAACTGTTTGATTTTGGAGTGTCCTCCTAGAAGAGCTGCTTACCATAGTTGAAGAGTTTCTTCTATCCTCGCCAAGAGGAAAATGGCCACTGAACCATTATTAGTACTTTTCCTCTTATATCATGCTGGGAATCCAAGAAGTGTTAGATTCTCATAATTTTTATGGGTGATGTTAATCCAAAGCATACTTTATGGCGTGGAAATTTGTATGATAAATGAGGTAATCTTGTGGAAGAATTAATCAATAACAATGATCTAATGATAATGAATATTAGGCTTCCTTTTCCTTTGGACAGTGAGTGACAGAGCCACCTGGTTAAAGTAAAGGAGGAACTGTTGCATCTATACCAAAGAGTGCAGATTTAAGGGTAGACCACCACTTATGTTCCTGTGTTGTACCATACAGGGTTTCTTTTAGGGTTAAATTGTATTCCTTTTCAGTTAAGCATAAACTCTCTGAGCAAAAGCTTAAGCTGAGTATAGTTCTTCTAAGTCAAATCTGATCTGTTACCCTTCCAAAGATTATAGGGCTCCTGGTTCTCCAAATAAGCACATCTACAATCATCATTGAAACATGGTTTGCCCTACACTCGGTACCTTAGCGCACGAGAATGGATACACCAATCAATTATGTTAACTAGATTCTCCTTCAAATGGACAATAGGATCAACACTACTATACAATTTTGACCGATTCAAGCCTAAAAGATCACTCAAAATCCGATTCCATTCTGCTTGAGATTTCATATAAATCTTTCATGAATATGATATATCAGGGACAGGCTGCTCAATCTTAATTACTAATGAAATCAAGGGATGATCAGTTTCCCAACTGGAGAACCAACCTTACTTGTTATGAAACCAGGGTAGTCGGTGTATATGAGGTCCAAGCAGTTACCAGCCCTGTGAGTAGCTTCACTTATGATTTGCTCACAGCCTGATTCAGAGGCAAAGTCTAAAGCTCTAATTTTTTCTCCTACTGATCGCCATGATCAGTAGAAGAAACAAAATTTAACCACCCCCTATGGTGAGCATTGAAATCACCACCAAAGACAAAAGAGACCTTTCTATCATCTTCTTGTATCTTGGCCATAATGGTAAGAAGGCAATCAAAGGTAGAATCATCCATGTCTGGATTCCAGTAGATCGAACACAAATAGAAGTTGTTATGCCTGCCACAAACTTTTATTACCTGAATCTCATGACATCCACATTCAAAGCAGGACTTATGAGAAGCAGGGTAATTAGTACTAATATACACCACCATTTCCCTGGCCCTAGGAATGGCATCACGTTTCAAAATTATTGGATTCTTAAAACCAGTGATTAGGAGCTGAGATGAGTGCCTTCATATTAGTAACCAAAGTTTCTGAGCACAAAAGAATATCATACTGTGTTACGGACCAATTCTTAAATACTTGAAAGTTTATTACCGCCAGATTCAGGCACATAGCATATTTAATTTATTATCCTTTTATCACTATATATATATATATATATATATATATATATATATATATATATATATATATATATATCTATATATATATATATATATATATATATATATATATATATATATATAGCTTGAGCTTTAATAATAATGATCTTCAGCAGAAACATTAGAGTGGAATAATAAAACATACGAAAACATTTTAAATAATTATTAACAAAAGAAAAACCCATAAACGTATAAACGAAGTAATGAAAAACGATACAAAACAATCCAACTGAAAGTTACAATAGTTAACTAGGCAATGAAATTCTGAAAGTTACAGTTTCTTAAACGGAGGTGAGGCAAGTATTATATAATTAATAATACTAATCCAAATGATCAGGGGGACACCCCACGGGAACATCTGCAAGAGGGACAAATCACATGGTTGCTATCAACAGTCAACAACAGGGCTAACTTCCTCGTTGAGACAAATCCTCATCAACTACATCGTCCGGGAATATATACCGTGCAAGTTCATTGAAGCATTCAGTTTCCACAAAGCGCGCTTTCAACATAAATTTGCTACCTTCGTAGCCAATGATGCACGATTCCCAGGACGATCACCGAAGTATAGCCAAAATCACACTCGCAACACACAACTATTAGAACGTCCACCCTCTACTACTGCAGAGTTCCGTGTCCCGCCTGAAGTATACCTCACGCCTCCAACGTCACCTGCTGTAACAGTAATATTGACATATAATTAGGGAACTATGGTATTTCAAGAATAGGTAATAACCCAAAGCAGTAGTTTTGGAAAGAACTTTTACCTACAAACTATCACGGGATCGTAACACCCCCACCTTTAACAAAAAATCACATTGATTTTATGTAAAGTGAATGCTACCAAGCAAAATAACCTTAGTAGCAATATTACCTACATATTTCTTTCCAAACCTTATCTCCGTAAAGAAAAACAAAGTTGTACACAATAATTCCTTTACAATAGTCAAGTAAAGTATACAATCTACAGACTAAACAAAACATAGGGAACCTTACAAAATTTCCAATATAAAAGTAAGCAGATTAATTACATATACAAAGCAAACATGCGGAATAACATCATTACACTCTAGACAGGGCATCTGGTATATTGTTATCTTTGCCAGGAATGTGAATAACTTCCAAATTATAATCTTGCAAAAACATTGCCCAGCGGGTAAGTCTATGATTTTTATTATTGAACTGCTGGATATACTTCAGTGGATTGTGATCTGTATATACTATAACTTTACCACTCTGCGCACTAATATATGCTTCGAAATGCAGAAGAGCTAATATAAGAGCAAGAGCCTCTTTTTCTATCACTGAATACTTAACCTGATGCTTATTTAACTTTTTAGGAAAATATGAAATCGGATGACTTACTCTATCCTCACACACCTGCAGCAGAACAGCACCTACCCCTTGATCCGAGGCATCTACTGCAAGGCTAAAAGGAAGTTCAAAGTTTGGTGCCCTGAGAACGGGACAAGAAGTCAATACACATTTAACTATTTCAAATGACTTTACATTTGTCATCCCACACAAATTTGGAATGCTTTCTCAACAGATCTCCCTCTCGTTTCCGAATAGGAACAATTACTTTGTAGAGAACTTCATTATCCACTACATAATCCACTCCTTTACCCTCTTCCACCTTAATTTTAATATTTTTAATCTCCATGTCCTCATTTTGAACCTTTACTAAGTCATCTCTATTCCAATTCATTACTTCTTCAGAGCAAATAGATTTATTGTTACTTGAACCAATGAATCTGCATTAAACAAATTCTCCAAATCAAGATACTCAACTTCAAAATCGGTACTTTTACCTGACCTAGTTGTCACATGCACTGTTTCAGGTTTAGGTACTAACACCTGTGGATTGACAAAAACTGTCGGATTACAACTTACTTTACCTTGAACAAGATCATTTGCCAAAACAACATCAACCTCAGGTATGGGGGAGAGTATCAACAACCGCAAACTTAGACTCGCTGGCAACAATGTCTGAAAAAAAATGCGGTTCAACTACCGGGCAAGATATCCACTCGTTTCCAACACCTTTAATAAGCTTATGCTCATTCAACCACTTACTTCCCACTGGAATGGCTTTCCGTAGAATTAAAGATTGAGAAGACCCTGTATCTCTATGTACATTGACATTATGACACTTGTCAATTTTCAAGTGTGCTGATTTTACCTTGAGATTTAAACCACTTAAAGTCATCATCCACTACCTGTTTATCATTAACGAACATGGCAGAATCCCTTTTAGGACACTTAGCAGCTATATGCCCATTTTTACCTCAACGAAAGCAAGTTACCCTGCCCTGGTACTTAGATTTAAAATGCTTTTGGGGAGAAGCTGGACCACTCTTAAATTGATTACCATTATTAGCAGTTACGTTAACCCCTGTAGGCAATTTACCAGTTTCACAAGCATTATATTTACCTTTAGCAGCAGGCTTAGAATAACTACTGTGTGTTAACACATGCTCATCAGCTAACTGAGCAGCACTTGCTAAATTGTCAATTTTCTTTTCATCCAAGAAAATGCAAAGGTCTTTAAGTAAATTGTGCTTAAAATTTTCCAATAAGATTAACTGACACAATTTAGCATACTCACTCTTGACATCGCTGGATCGCAACCAATTTCCAAAATGCTTCTCCATTTCACGAGCAAACTCCACAAAAGTTTGATTGGAGGATTTTCGACTGTCACGAAACTTTACTCTGTAGGCTTCAGGAACCATCTCATAAGTCCTTAAAAGGACTTCTTTCACTTAAGTATAATCTTTACTATCTTCCAACGACAGAGAAGCCCAAACCTTTAGAGCCTTCCCGGAAAAAGCAGTCTGAGCCATGAATGCCCACCTATCCTCACTCCACTTGAAATTTGCCGCTACCTTCTCAAAAGCTATGAAAAATTCTATGACGTCACTCATCAAACTTTGGTACGTACTTCAACATACGGGAATCTTCACTACCAGAAATAGGAGATCGGGAACCCGTCAGCCTGGCCAATTCCAACTCATGATCACGTTTCTGCTGTTCATTTTCTAACTGCTTCATACTAAGTTTATGTTCACGCCGCTTCTGTTCTTCTTCAAACGCGAGTTTTTTTCAAATCCAGTTTCAGTCGAAGTTTCACTACCTCACAGTCTGTGTCGATTTCTTCCTCTAAAAGCTTGAAGTCAACATCCACTCCATCCGGAATAAGATGCGCTATGATACCTTTCCTTATGTCATCATTAGCAATACTAACCGTAAACTCCAACTGTAAATAATCCGACACAACCAGCAGTTCCGACTTTTTAATAGTAAACAATTTACTATGCCAATTGTCTTCACTAAGAAAATGAGCGGCATCGTCATTAGTTTCAATTTCCATGTTTTTACCATTAATCACACCATCCAACCCAATGACACTGCTGAATATCCCGCTGAGGATGCCAAAAATATGTTACGAACCAATTCTTGAATACTTAAAATTCTATTACCGCCAGATTCAGGCACATAATAATTTTAATTTATTGTCCTTTTATCACCTTATATATATATATATATATATATATATATATATATATATATATATATATATATATATATATATATATATATATATATATATATATAGCTATATATATATATATATATATATATATAGCTTGAGCTTTGATAATAATGATCTTCAGCAGAAACATTAGAGTGGAATAATAAAACATACGAAAACATTTTAGATAATTATTAACAAAAGAAAAGCCCATAAACGTATAAACGAAGTAATGAAAAACATTACAAAACAATCCAACTGAAAGTTACAATAGTTAACTAGGCAATGAAATTCTGAAAGTTAGTTTCTTAAACGGAGGTGAGGCAAGTATTATATAATTAATAATACTGATCCAAATGATCAGGGGGACACCCTACGGCTACATCTGCAAGAGGGACAAATCACATGGTTGCTATCAACAGTCAACAACAAGGCTAACTTCCTCGTTGAGACGAATCCTCATCAACTACATCGTCCGGGAATATATACCGTGCAAGTTCATTGAAGCATTCAGCTTCCACAAAGCGCGCTTTCACCATAAATTCACTACCTTCGTAGCCAATGATGCACGATTCCCAGGACGATCACCGAAGTATAGTCAAAATCACACTCGCAACGTACAACTATTAGAACGTCCACCCTCTTCTACTGCAGAGTTCCGTGTACCGCCTGAAGTATACCTCACGCCTCCAATGTCACCTGCTGTAACAGTAATATTGACATATAATTAGGGAACTATGGTATTTGAAGAATAGGTAATAACCCAAAGCAGTGGTTTTGGAAAGAACTATTACCTACAAACTATCACGGGATCATAACATACTGTCTGGATGCAACTGTAAGGTCTTGAATATTTGCATGAAGACCACGAATATTGCAATACAGTAGACGACATTGACAAAATCTAGGACGTACTGGTCCCGGATTTCGCTCAATGTCTCCAGATAGCATAAGAATTAATGGCAATAAAAAAAGTGCTTCATACTTAAAAACTAAATTAACAAAAATTATAACAAAAACAATATGTACAGAAATATAAATAAAGGGATTGATCAAACCCATAGACTATAAAAAAAAAGTCAGAAAAACTGGTCAACTTGGAGGAGCCAATACACCATGCAAGGCTAAATACCCTCCAGGATTGCTACTTCAACTGAAGGGAGGACAGTAATAATGCTTTTAAAAATGAAAAGGAAACAAATAAGGAAAAGACAACCTCTTGATAAACCACCAGGCATCCATGGCCCTTCTATTAAACCTTCCCAACACACCATTTAAAAAAAAAACAAGAGGAAGAAAATAATTGAGATTGAATAGTGTACCTGAGTGCACCCTCAAGCAAGAGAACTCTAACCCGAGACATTGGAACGCCATGATACAGAGGCCATGGCACTATCCAAAACTAGAGAACAATGGTTTGATTTTGGAGTGTCCTTATAGAAGAGCTGCTTACCATAGCTAAAGAGAATCTTCTACCCTTACCAAGAGGAAAGAAGCCACTAAACAATTACAGTACAGTAATTAACCTCTTGAGCAAAGAAGAATTGTTTGGTAATCTCGGTGTTGTCAGGTGTATGAGGAAAGACGAGAATGTGTAAAGAATAGGCCAGACTATTCGGTGTATGTGTAGGCAAAGGGAAAATGAGCCATAACCAGAGATAGGGATCCATTGTATTACTGTCTACCAGTTAAAGGATCCAATAACTCTCTAGCGGTAGTATCTCAATGGGTGGCTGATGCCCTGGCCAATCTACTACCTACAAGAGTTGGTGAAAGACCTCAAGATTCAGAATGATCCTCGCAGCCACACGTCGAAGGCCACCAAGATTACCTGATTTTCTCTCTCCTTATTAAGGAAGTTCCCCAATTTCCTCCTTAAAATCACTGCCTAGTCCCTGATCCAAATGTTCAACTTGGATTCAGACTGGGTTCTAGAAGAGAATTGACAAGCCTCTTGAGATGAGATAATCAGACTTATTTTGTATGAGCTAAAGCCCCTTGGAGTGTTTCCATGAGTCCTCAGGTATGTTAATTGGGCCTGTTCAAACTTGGGTTAGCCCCAGCGAAGCAAGTAGAAAAATACATATAAATACATATACCAAAGGCACTTCCCCCAATTTTGGGGGGTAGCCGACATCAACAAGAAACAAAACAAAAAAGGGGACCTTTACTCTCTACGTTCCTCCAGCCTAACCAGGGACTCAGCCGAGTTCAGCTGGTACTGCTAGGGTGCCACAGCCCAACCTCCCACATTTCCACCTCAGATGAAGCTTCATACTGCCGAGTCCCCTACTGCTGCTACCTCCGCGGTCATCTAAGGCACCGGAGGAAGCAGCAGGGCCTACCGGAACTGCGTCACAATCGCTCGCCATTCATTCCTATTTCTAGCACGCTCTCTTGCCTCTCTCACATCTATCCTCCTATATTTTCCTGTGTCACTAGCCATTCTGTAGAATAGAAGATCTCCATCTCCTTGTTCAGCATTTTGTTTCAAGGACCTAGAATCAAAGTACCCATAACATCAATTCTTATTCTGTTTCATCCTACAAAGACGAATAGCAGAGAAAGAATTGCTTACCCTTCTGTTTTTGGGGATAGACACCATTCAATATGAAAGGAAAGAGAGATAATGAAATGCTGTTTCATTCTGGCTACATGGGAACAATTGGATATGGGCTGCCACAACAGGACCACCCTGTACTCAATTTCTTAAAATCCAATATTGGATCTAACCCCAATTTCAGGAAGAGCCTGTCAGTGGCCCAAGTGCTAAAGGCCAAAATCTAAGCACCAGGGAACTTATACAGCATACTACCATAGGAGTCTACCCACAAGTCTTTAGGTACATTTTCATTGTACCCTGTGATAGCTCCCTACAGGACAAGAAGTATCTCATCAAGGATAACGGTCGCAACGTTAGTCTAGGATTATAGGTGGACTATCTGGCCCTTTTCCTCTTTCTTTTATTTGCTGGATTGGACATTGATGCAGGTGAGCTTCCATGTTGAGTTTCTGATCTATACAAATCCATTATAGAAGTACAGTATATCCCCCATCCTACTTACAAGATGGGGATGTATAGAATGTAGGATACATTACCCTTAATTGGCCATACATTGTGAAATAATATCCTTCTGAGGATATAGGTTCTTCGTTGATTGTCTCTCAACGGACAGAAACGTAGCCGAACCCATGAGAATCTATTATGAAGTGTGGGGAGGTGGCAATACTCGACACTCTCATACCTATATCAGATGTGCATGCATTGACATCACAGGATTTTAAACCAGCCAGTGTGGTTATAGGAGCTTCCTCCCCCTTAAGCATGAGTCTCCTATCAAAGGACGAGGATTTGTACTAGTGTAAGAACAAATCACAAATTTTGAAAATATATATTTTTCCTAACCATACTAACCTTACTACTTTAAGTTGTACTGACTGGGGAGCAAGGCTTCGCTATCATCCGCCAGTAACTACTGACTCATCGTTATAAATTTCAATGGTCAAAGTTCCAGCCAAGCTGAAAGCATACTGCTATTAAAGGACTCAGGTTTCTATAGTTAAAAAAATAAATATTTCTTTTAAAATTTGTGGTGTTATCATTCCTTTTATAAAATAAGGACCCTTTCCAAAAGACAATCTACAGACCCATAACTCTTACTAGTTGCATTTTCAAGCTCCTGGGAAGAATATTAACACTTGCCTTATGTAGCACGTGGAAGCTAAGGGACATATTTCTCCCTCTAGTTTTGTTTTCGCAAGTGCTGTTCCAATATTAGCCCTTTATTGAAACTGCTCAAATAAATCCAGCAAGGATTCTTCAATGAGTGTCAACCAAAAAGCACCAGCCACAGGTTGAGATACTACTCTCTGGTTACGGCTTATTTCATCTTTGCCGACACATACACAGAATAGTGTCGCCTATTCTTTACACATACATTCTCCTCTTTTCTCTTGCACTTGACAATGCTGAAATTACCAAACAATTCTTCTTCTCTCAAGAGGTTAAATACTGCACTGCAATGAGAAGAAAGGGTAGAAGAGACTCTTTAGCTATGGTAAGCAGCTCTTCTAGGAGACAGACACTCCAAAATCAAACTATTGTTCTCTAGTCTAGGGTAGTGTCATAGCCTCTATACCATGTTTTTCCACTATCTTGGGTTAGAGATATCTTGAATGAGGTTACACTCGGGCACACTGTTCTATCTTGTTTCTCTTCCTCTTGTTATTTTGAAGTTTTCATGGTTTATTCATGAAAGATTTATTTTAATATTATTATTGTTCTTAAGCCTCTCAAGTAGTTTTTCGTTATTTCCTTTACTCAGTGGGCTATTTTCCCTGTTGGAGCCCTTGGGCCTATAGCATCCTGCTTTTCCAAATAGGGTTGTAGCTTAGCAAGTAATGATAATAATAATAATAATAATAATAATAATAATAATAATAATAATGATAATAATAATAATGATAATAATAATAATAATATAGGAATTATCAAGAGTGTGGGTATGGGTGTTAAAGAAAATATGATTAAGCGTATAGGCGTCTTCTGTTATTATTATCATTATTACTTGCTAAGCTACAACCCTAGTTGGAAAAGCAGGATGCTATAAACCCAGGGGCCCCAGCAGGGAAAATGGCCCAGTGAGGAAAGGGAACAAGGAAAAATAAAATATTTCTAGATCGGGAACATTAAAATAAATATTTCATATATAAACTATAAAAACTTAACAAAACTGGAGGAAGAGAAATTAGATAGAATAGTGTGCCCGAGTGTACCTTCAAGCAAGAGCTCTAACCCAAGACAGTTGAAGACCATGGTACAAAGGCTATGGCCCTACCCAAGACTAGAGAACAACGGTTTGATTTTGGAGTGTCCTCCTAGAAGAGCTGCTTACCATAGCTAAAGAGTCTCTTCTACCCTTACCAAGAGGAAAGTACCCAATGGACAATTAAAGTGAAGAAGAATTGTGCGGTAATCTTAGTGTTGTTAGGTGTATGAGGACAAAGGAGAATGTGTAAAGAATATGCCAGACTATTCGGTGTATGTGTAGGCAAATGGAAAATGAACCGTAACCAGAGAGAAGGATCCTATGTAGTACTGTCTGGTCAGTCAAAGGACCCCATAACGCTCTAGCGGTGGTATCTCGATGAGTGGCTGATGCCCTGGCCAACCTACTACCAATAAATTTTGACATGTTCATTCACTATTTGTTCAACTTTGAACCATTTGAATCGACAGCAACAGATTTAGTGTCCCAAATGGGATTTTGGGCATTGTAGTCTCCCATTAATACATCTGCTTGCTAATTTTGGAATTCTTTGGGTATATTTTGCAAATCATAATTCTAAGAAGGTTGATTGTACATAATATATATATATATATATATATATATATATATATATATATATATATATATATATATATATATATATACATATATATATATATATATATATATATATATATATATATATATATATATATACATATATATACATATATATATATATATATATATATATATATATATAACAGTTGCTGATATTCAGTTGTAATTTAACTTCCTGTAATTAAAATTTTGAGGTGACTAGGGTTCGAGTCCCACTGAAGCTTAATGATTTCTTGCATTGTCTGCAACCTCACCATCCTTGTGAGCTAAGGATGAGGTGTTTGGAGGAGTCTATAGGTCTATCCGCTGAGTCATCAGCAACCATTGCCTAGCCCTCCCTGATACTAGCTTGTGCGGAGAAGGGGCTTGAGCGCTGATCATATGGTCAGTCACGGGTATTGTCACTGTCCATTGCCTCTGCCATTCATTAGTGGCCTTCAGCAACCATTGCCCAGCCCTCCCTGATACTAGCTTGTGTGGAGAAGGGGCTTGAGCGCTGATCATATGGTCAGTCACGGGTATTATCACTGTCCATTGCCTCTGCCATTCATTAGTGGCCTTCAGCAACCATTGCCCAGCCCTCCCTGATACTAGCTTGTGTGGAGAAGGGGCTTGAGCGCTGATCATATGGTCAGTCACGGTATTGTCACTGTCCATTGCCTCTGCCATTCATTAGTGGCCTTCAGCAACCATTGCCCAGCCCTCCCTGATACTAGCTTGTGTGGAGAAGGGGCCTGAGCGCTGATCATATGGTCAGTCACGGGTATTGTCACTGTCCATTGCCCCTGCCATTCATTAGTGGCCTTCAGCAACCATTGCCCAGCCCTCCCTGATACTAGCTTGTGTGGAGAAGGGGCTTAGCGTTGATCATATGGTCAGTCACGGGTATTATCACTGTCCATTGCCTCTGCCATTCATTAGTGGCCTTCAGCAAACATTGCCCAGCCCTCCCTGATACTAGCTTGTGTGGAGAAGGGGCTTGAGCGCTGATCATATGGTCAGTCACGGGTATTGTCACTGTCCATTGCCTCTGCCATTCATTAGTGGCCTTCAGCAAACATTGCCCAGCCCTCCCTGATACTAGCTTGTGTGGAGAAGGGGCTTGAGCTCTGATCATATGGTCAGTCACGGGTATTGTCACTGTCCATTGCCTCTGCCATTCATTAGTGGCCTTCAGCAACCATTGCCCAGCCCTCCCTGATACTAGCTTGTGTGGAGAAGGGGCTTAGCGCTGATCATATGGTCAGTCACGGGTATTGTCACTGTCCATTGCCTCTGCCATTCATTAGTGGCCTTCAGCAAACATTGCCCAGCCCTCCCTGATACTAGCTTGTGTAGAGAAGGGTCTTGAGCGCTGATCATGTGGTCAGTCACGGTATTATCACTGTCCATTGCCTCTGCCATTCATTAGTGGCCTTCAGCAAACATTGCCCAGCCCTCCCTGATACTAGCTTGTGTAGAGAAGGGTCTTGAGCGCTGATCATATGGTCAGTCACGGTATTATCACTGTCCATTGCCTCTGCCATTCATTAGTGGCCTTCAGCAAACATTGCCCAGCCCTCCCTGATACTAGCTTGTGTGGAGAAGGGGCTTGAGCGCTGATCATGTGGTCAGTCACGGGTATTGTCAGTGTCCATTGCCTCTGCCAATCATTAGTGGCCTTTAAACCTTTAGACGTGAAAGATACAAGCTTAGCCTGCACCTGTGGGGTTGAAACTTTTTGTTTAAAAAAAAAAAAAAAAAAAAAAAAAAAACATTAAGGAATAATATTTTATAGAAATAGCAGATAGAAGCAAAATCAACACATAACTCTCACATTGGGCAACACTCAAATCAAATTCCAAGATAAGGTAAAATTTGGGGGTTAATTATTCGATATGTAATGCAATCGGAAAGTCCACATATCTTACATAGTCCAAATTTAATGATGCTATCAACCTAATAATGTAATTATCCTATATAATATGGGGTGCAAAGAGATCAACTTTACCGATGATCTATAAAGTATATGGATTAGGATCTGAAGCTACTACGAAGACTTTAGCTATAGAACACACTTGAGGGCTTTAGATCTTCCCCAAATTGTTAATTTCTGTATTTTATGTTGAGCTTCTGATGTTACATTTGAAATTTTATAAGAATGGAAAGTGCTTCGAAGATCTCCACGAATTCTGCAACAGAGCAGCTCTTCAACTAATGTGTTGAATTTATAGACACTCGTTAACCTCCCTAGCCGATTACACCCTATAAACACCTATTTATTTTTTGTCCATCTTGGATCATGAAGAAAAGAATATGCTCCTATCATGTGTTTTCATCAAAGAAATCCAATTATATTTCGAGAAGCCACAAAATGGTTCAAAATCTTTGATAGATGCTGGTTGTGTGTACAATAGTATTTTTAGATTGAACAAGTCACTTCTCTATACCTACTACTGACGCCTCAGTATTTACATCAGAATTATCAGTCATTTTGCTAGCAATTAATGTTGATAAAACAGTGGGAGATAGAGTAAATCTTAACTATGTCATTTATTCTGATTCATGAAGTACCATAGAACCCCTCAAAGAATACAAGCGTAAGAACTAACTGTTATTACAGATTAAAGAATTCCTAGTGAATTCTATTGTCAAGAGGCATATATTGAAATTAGCTGGATTTCTGACCATGGAGCTGTTGGTAATGAAAAAGTAGATGCCACTTCTAAATCAGTCGTAAATTTACAACAACATGACATTGCACTCCCTTTTAGTTATTATATAACATGATTTAAAAGATAAGATATATTTTATGCGAATGCAGTCTTTAAAAGGCAAAGATGTTTATGTTTTGAACTGGAATCTATATTTTGACATTTTATCAGATTCTGAGAGTTTTTGTTTTTAAGATTTAAATAATTTTAAAAAGCATATGTTTAATAAATGATATTAAAATTTCTACTTATAGCAGTTTTTATCTGTAATTTATTTATTGCTATTAGATTAAAAAATGTGTATTATTTATATTATATATAAGCATATATATATATATATATATATATATATATATATATATATATATATATATATGTATATATGCATATATAAATTTATATATATATATATATATATATATATATATATATATATATATATATATATATATGTATATATATATATATATGTATGTATGTATATATATGCATATATATATATATATATATATATATATATATATATATATATATATATATATATATATATATATTAAAAGATTAGTTTCATGATGATCAACCGAAAGTGATAAGGGAACAATTTGTACCTCTAAAACACTACCTTATTTTTACATATCATTTCTTAGGAAAATTAAGAAAAGTTTGTTTTACTTAGGACGATTTTTTCAACGTGTCAGAACAAGAACAAAAACATTTCATAATGATCACATTTTGGGTTGTACAATATGATTTCGCATTGAATAATGTTCAGTTCGTATGTGTACATTCGCTAAAGTCAAGAAGTTTAGGGTTCTCGTATTACAGAAGAGAATTTAGGCACTTTAAAATCTCATCCATAACTTTGAGTGTAAAAGAAAGCAAGGGTATTTATGATGCCTCGTCGGCGTTCCTCACGCAATATCGTTAGAGTCATCACCCAGTGACAAAATACGTCGTATATTCCGAGACTCTTCTTCTGCCTCCCACCCACGTGGGCGTTGTAGTGTATGAGAATATGTTTGGGGGTGGTGTCTTGATCATATACATCCACGGACTTGTGGGTGGAGTCAGTGAAGGGTAAGAAGGAAAAGGTTGCGTGTGAGTGTTTTTGAGTAACAGCCTATTTGATGGGTTAAGCAGCTGGGGGAGGGAGATAGAGATAGCTCCTTGTCAGCTAGTCTGTTTATGTTTACCTTCTCCCTTGATTGAGTTTTACAGGTGCTGACTTCCCAACCCCCTTTTTCCCCTCTATGATTTGCCAGACAAATTGAGCGACAACGAAATATCTCGATTTCGAAGAATCCGTCTCATGGTTGATGAAGGTGCCTGTCGGCTCGGTAATGAGATCTCCCCTGATTTTCAAGGACACCCTTGGGCATTTGTAAAGGGATTGGGGTAGAGGATCATAGAGGATGGTATGTCTGTTAGTGATTTTGTCGCGGCGATCTTCAGAGAGCGCCTTTGAAAGCTCCTGAAGAGACCTGTTTATTTTCTTAGCTGGAGTGACACGGTCCCGAGATCCCGTTCTGCCGTTCAGTCCATCCACCACTAAGTCAACTTTCTTGCTCTCTCGACCTTTCGGAGATGTAATCGCCTTTTTTGTTTCTCAAGTGAAGGAAATGGGTTAATTAGATCACACGAGTCTTTTGGCAGTAGTTCATTCGTTATGGTGTTTTCCTCTTGCCATATTGTGTTTTTGGTGTATTTGTGTCAAACTATAACTTTGATAACATTTATTTACAGAATTAGGAAAAGGGGCATATTTTTTATTCTTCCCAGCTCTATATATGATATATTTTATTTTCCTGGCTACAATATATGATTAATTACAAGCTGTCAGCTCGGTCTTCATAAGACGGTAATTTAACATTTCATAAGGGAATACGGTAATTTGCTGATAAATATAGTGCCCTCTCTCTCTCTCTCTCTCTCTCTCTCTCTCTCTCTCTCTCTCTCTCTCTCTCTCTCTCTCTCTTGCTACTTTTTATGAGAATGAACATGAATTTCTCTCTGATAAACACAATGTTAGTTCATCTGCAGCACTTTTGCAAACATTTAAAAAATGCAGTAGTAAAAGGAAGTGTTCGTTTATGTTTTCACTCTCACCACCACTAAATCCGGCAGAGGAACGTGTGGCTTGAGTTTCTAGTTTTCTGCATAAGTCATTTACGTTAAAAGTTGTTGCGGAATATATTGGAATGTCAAATGGATATGTTTATTTGACCACAATTCTCTATTTTATAGAATTAGATGCGAAATTGTATGACCTTAGATATGGATTCTGAAAGCATTCTGATTCGTTTTAATAAATACAGGTGAATTGTTTGCGTTTGCAAGTTTCGTTTTACCTTTAGAAATGAAGAGAAGATTTGAATCGTCGGAGAATTTTATATGAATTGTTGTCAATATATCTTGACTAGGTGAGCCAAAGTTTTTGTTTTATAAGGTACAGGCTGATGTATTGATATAATATCTAAGACTCTTAGTTCCTCTTTCACATTGTTGGTTGGTTCATGAATGACAGCAAGAATTTTTGATTAATGATTTGGTCATGATTTTGCTGCTGTACTAACTACACTAGTCAAGCCTATCCAGATCTTTTACTCTTTCTCATATTTTACTTGTCGATAATATGTTAAGGTTAAGGATCTGACGTAAGTTGGAATTTAATTTACAGTGTCAATTGAATATAATATTAAGTTTTATTTATTGGTCATTGGTTGTTTGGTTTATGGCTCTTGATATTGTTTCTGATTAGGAATTTTCGTGGTTTAAGAGATGGATGTCCTTACTTTTCTCACTTGTAATAAGAAACCACCAGAATACCTAAAATTTATTCCCTCTATTTAATTTCAAGTCTATCATATCAGTGACGTTGTGACGTAAGTGGTCAGAATTTTTTCTTTATTCCCCCTCAACAAATATGATAAAGTATGAATCGGGCTGGATTTCCTATTGAAAGCTAACACCTAAATTAGGGTGGGGATGATTTAATCCTTGTAAAAGTCTGTCCCAACAAGATGAAAATTAGATGAATAGGAAAAGGCATCATAGTTGGGAAGGAATGAAAGTATGAGACATGAGTAGCAAGCAGAGCACTTGGGCCAGGGAGGGCATTCCACGTTATTTTGGAAAATAAGAAAATGATAGATTTTTAAAATATGGTAATTGGTAAAGAAACACAATCATGCTTAAGGCATATATACTATGCAAGTTATTCCCAAAGATTTGTATATTCACAAATATGAAATATTCACACACATTCGTATATCAAAACATGAAAGTTATAATTATTTAATTTATGTTAAAAATGAAATGATTGTAGTTAAAGAGTTTTTGTTATAGTATAACACCATAAATTATGCCCGATCCTCAGTCTAGTTAAAATTACTTTAACGTTAGGTGTTTTAAGAAAATTTCTTTTATATTTGGTAAGTAGGAGGGACACTTCCCTCTCTTACAATATTCTGGAAATATTTGACATTATAGGTTATTTAAGAGTCAGGGTTGGGCAAATATTCTAATTGAACAGCTTATAGTTGACTGGAAATTTTTAAAAAAGACACTCCTGCGCTTCCTGAAATAAGGGCGGAAATTGTAAAACCTATTGAAGGGTGGAAGTTATTTAAACGTTTGGGGCCAAATTTCACTCCTGAGCCCTTGATGATATTTGTGATAAGCATCATGTTCAATGTATGCTCTATCAGGGGACAATAGGATAGTTATATTGTTCATTCTACTCTGAAAAAGATTTTTATGATTCCAAAACTCAACTTCTGGCTTTATTAAGACATCAAATTAGGGATCACTTGGGTCTGATTTAATTCTCTCCACATACCACTGACCCAACTTTGTCCTTCATAAATCACGTGGTAATTCATTATAGCGAGTTTTGGGGAATTATGGACCCAAATCAAACACTTAATTTATATTTTATTCAACTATCTACATACGTACAATCACGTGCACTCAGTTATAATAACTCATAGTTTTAGTTGAATAATAGTTATCAAACCTAATCTTATTTCTTTTTATATAGCGGATGCAGCACTATAGCATCAAAATTTTGCTTATACCAGAATGAGGACACCATGGAAAAAGCAACATTAATGTCACAAATATTCATGCCAATAAACTTAACACTAAATATACTACATAAATACAAACACACTAAAACTATGAACCAAAATATAATCATAACCCCAGATGTATTTTTCACTGAGTGTTGGAATCCTTATCACACTGGTTATTGTAATACCAAATATATACAGCATATCTCAAAGGATATCACGATATTAAAAAAAAAAAAAGTGAATAATATTTGTACAATTACTGTAAGCAATCCATCACATGTGCTTTTCACTCCTTTCAATGCACAATTGTAATGCCCATCAGAATTGGTAACGATTTAAAAGGAAATCATAAGTATCTGTATATTGCACCAATTCTCTTATATCCTGACTGACTGACACAAACGCATGAAACTGCCTGGTACGTTCTGTTCTTGCTACATTACTCGCTAAAGTATCTGAAGCTTTCCAAATACCAGTGTATCACAACCCAGTCTACCCTAATCAGCTCTTGGGTCACAAGACGGGGAAATGGAAGGGAAGTCACCCAAAACATTAGACCAGCTTAACATTCTTGAAAAAGAACATTTAATTGTGGAAAACATGCAAATAGGATGCAAAATAGATAAAAGTAATAGATAAAAAAATTCTTCAACTACATTATTACTATCCTCAAAACAGTATTTGACAGGTGAAGCTAGAAATATATTATAATGTCCATATTATATACAACATCGAGTCCTCCCAGCTTTGTATATCATATAGAAAATATATGTGACAGTCTATTCGACTTCAACAATTACTTCCCAAGTTAAGATCAGAAACAACTAAAATATTCTAGCTTGTTTAACTTTCAATTTTAGGGTATCAGTGGGATTTGGCCGTGTGAGTTTATAGGTCCAAAAGTCTCTTTTCAAGGTTAAAGAAAAACCTGGATGAACTTGATCCACTAATCTAAGTAGTGGATGGAAAGTAGATTGATTAATTAGAAAGCAAAGCTGCAATGTAGGAATAAATCCTTCAGATTCCAGACACCTTCCCCTCTGATGAGAGAATGCCTTTATGAAGTCACGAGCCTTCATCATCATTGAATAGTTTGCTCCATGTTGAAGCCTTGTGACTGGTAAGCGGCCTTTTAAACTGGGGAAACCCTATTTCTACATGCATCCCCAGTTGGATTCTTTTGATGTAAATGGCATGGATATTTCCACATTTATCAAAATACATTACTCAGATGAATTTATAGGTAGTAGGTTGGCCTAGGCACCAGCCGCCCGTAGAGATACTACCGCTAGAGAGTTATGGGGTCCTTTGACTGGCCAGACAGTACTACATAGGACCCTTCTCTCTGGTTACGGTTCTTTCCCTTTGCCTACACTGACACCGAATAGTCTGGCCTATCCTTTACAGATTCTCCTCTGTCCTCATACACCTGACAACACTGTGATTACTAGACAATTCTTCTTCACCCAAGGGGTTAACTACTGCACTGTAATTGTTCAGTGGCTACTTTCCTCTTGGTAAGGGTAGAAGAGACTCTTTAGCTATGGTAAGCAGCTCTTCTAGGAGAAGGACACTCCAAAATCAAACCATTGTTCTCTATTCTTGGGTAGTGCCATAGCCTCTGTACCATGGTCTTACACTGCCTTGGGTTAGAGTTCTCTTGCTTGAGGGTACACTTGGGCACACTTTTCTATCTAGTTTCTCTTCCTCTTGTTCTGTTAAAGTTTTTATAGTTTAAATGGGAAATATTTATTTTAATATTGTTACTATTACTAAAATGTTCTATTTTTCCTTATTTCCTTTCCTCACTGGGCTATTTTCCCTGTTGGGGCCCCTGGGCTTATAGCGTCCTGCTTTTCCAACTAGGGTTGTAGCTTAGCATTTAATAATAATAATAATAATAATAATGGGATAATAGAACATGGTTGAAAAACATTTGCATACAAAGCTATGTTCCAGAGCTTTTGAGTGTTTTAAATCACCCCGAAGATGATTTATACCCATTTTGGCTAGAACTATGCTCAAGGGTTGGTTTATTGGAATCTAAGGAGACCTAATCCTTAGGCTAGGATTCTTGGCTTCAGCCTGCGAGTGGCTTCATTGCAGATAAACAAAGGATGATTCCATGTTCACCTAGTCTCAGTCATAACTGCTGGGTTTAGCTTATACTTGTGCTTATAAGAATATGTTTTGTCGTTTTCCCATCTGTTGAAAAGCAAATTCTCACTGTACCAAGTGGTTGAGATTGTATATTTCTTAATATTCTCAAGCAGAAACCCTCACAAAAATGATGGACCATTCGGCAAATTATGCCCATTCCCCTGGACATGCTGACCCTCTCCCCTAGCACTGTTTATGACTTCTACTTCTTAGAGTAAGCCAAAGCCTCTAATGAACTCTCCTTTTGACTTGTAAAATAAAATATAACTGGGATGCAAGTTTGATGAATAAAACTGGTGGAGTAAATTGATATTTAAGATTATAAAATTACTTATTTATTATGGAGAAAGCTTATGATGCATTTCAAAGAATTACAATCTGTTCAGAGTACAAGAGTGAAAATTCTACCATCTTGGTTTTCTTCCTCTCAAGGGCCTCACAAACACAAACATTCAACCTGGTCATTAAAGTATCCTAAATTGGTGTCTAATCTTAAGTTCTCCTGTTCTGTGTAGATCTATTTCTAACCCTAGCTCTCTTGTGTCACCTATAGCTGGTTTTCCCCCAAAATCTAAGTCTGTGTTTGTTAGTGTAGTTCTGCTTGAGAAGCTAAAACATTCTCGAATATTTCAAGTTGATTGCCCAAATCATCTTGAATAAGGAAGTTGGAGGAGAATCCCTCCCCAGTGGAAATGCATTTAACCGAGTATTACCCTCTATCTATGGGGATTAAAAAAAATAAGTGCAGCCAACCAGATTGTGTGTAATCTTCACATACAAAACTAAAAAATATGAATGGTTTGTATTTCCCTGCAATGTACATGAACTATAACACCAACCCAGAGATGCTATTCCTCAGAATGTCCAATGCGTTTGCTCTGTTATCTGAATGTCCCAATGGCTCTACCAATGCCATATTTCAAGCTGATTTTTTTTAGATTACCTCTTAGAGCCAGTGGAGTCAATATATCTTCCATAACTATTCAAGAAAAGACCAGAATTCCTCTTCCTCCTGAGGTAAAGGGATTAAACCAAAGTTTCATATTCGGCATACATACACTTCTGAAGCAATTATGTCTGTAAACAAGTCTTAATAAGGATTTACATGCAAGATATATTGCAATGGTCTGAGGCTAGGGCAGAACAATTAAAGGTTATATGTCAGGATCACAATCCAGGAATTGTATGTTTACGTAAAACCATGATTGGCAATTCTCTTTTTAATCCTGAATTACAGTTTTAAATTTTTCAATCTCCTCCTAATGGAAACAGTGGTCCAGGGGGTATTTACATCTGAACTCCTCGCGATTTTATTAACACTTGACATTCTTAAAACCATTGTAGATAGGGTTCAACATGCTGTAAGTTTGACATTTATTCTTATTCAAGAACTACTATAGTCTCTAAAAGATTATGTTCACAAAGATTTGATTTTATTACAAATTAAAGAACTCCTTGATAAATTCTATACCCAAAGGGTGATGTTGAAATATGTTGGATTCTTGCCCATATGGGGGTTGTTGGTAATGAAAAAGTGGATGCTGCTGCAAACTTAGCAATATCTACCACAACATGATGTTAAACTGCCATAAATCAGAAAACGATAAATTAAAGCAAATAAAACCAATCGTTTCTCCATGGGAATCATCATACCAGAAGGAAGACTGAGGTAACTTTAGCAAGATTACTTAGTGGTAATACAAATTTGACCCTTGGCTTTTTAATGTGCACAGCTAGCGGAAATGTCCCCAAAATCCGCTAAAATTCGTTAGTTCCTTCGGTCGCTGCAACTTTACCATCCTTGTGAGCTAAGGATTGGGGGTTTGGGGGAACCTATAGGTCTATCTTCTAAGTCATCAGCAGCCATTACCTGGCCCTCCTTGGTCCTAGCTTGAGTGGAGAGGGGCTTGGGCGCTGATCATATATATATATATATATATATGGTCAGTCTCTAGGGCGTTGTCCTGCTCGATAGGACAATGTCACTGTCTCTTGACTCTGCCATTCATGAGTGTGATACTATTTTAACCCTTCAACATATACTTTACCAATTTACTGTTTTTAAAACAAAGATTTATGTTTTAGACAGAAAACATTATTTAACATTTTATGTGATCCTGAGTATTTTTCTGTTTTTAAGATATTAATTTTTTTTAAGAAACAGGTTTATTAGACAAAATTTATATATCTATTCATCACAGATTTTAATTTCTAATTTTTTTTTTTTTTTTTAACAAGATTTAGTATACATTTTTCATCTGAATTTATTTGGACTATGTCTGTAGGAGTGAGGTTTGACTCATTTGGCTGATAAATCTCCATTCCTAGAATAATAATAATTATAAGAAAATAACAACAAAAAAATGCAATTTTCAACTCTTAAATTCTTTCTTCTAATGTAATGGCTCAAGGGAAAAAAAAAAAAAAACAGTAGCTTTCATATTCAACCTTTGGCTGCTAAATCGTAATTGAACCAAGTGCACTAGAACTTTCTCAACAATAGTCGCTTGATACATTTACACAAAATGCTCATCAGCACCATACCAAATCCCCTACCTACACAGTGCTCCATTCACCTATGCCCTAAACACATTTGCGTTACGTGGACATCCTTTCCAACTTTTCTTTTTCATGGTATTTTTCCAACACTGCATCTATGTCATATCTCCGAACACCTCTTGAATATCCACCTCATACATCCTAGCGCCTCTAGAATTATAAACGCTTCTCGATACGATTCAGAAATTCAAACACGTAAGGCGGCGTTGAATGGCCTCACTGGACCCAGGGCCTGGCCTTTGGGTTAGATTTATAGTCCAGTCCAATCCACGACGCTACTGTCGTCATGCTTTCCTCATGATCGATAGCCAACATGGATCCCAACATTTGGCCTTATGGCATATAACTCATGATCACTCGTTATTATTATTATTATTATTACTATTAATATTATTATTATTATTACTTGCTAAGCTACAAACTTAGAAAAGCAGAAAGCTATAAGCCCATGGGCTCCAATAGGGAAAATGTGAGGACAGAAAACAAGGAATAAAGAAATATTTTAAGAACAGTAACAACATTAAAATAGATATCTCCTATATAAACTATAGTGACTTTAACAAAAAAGATGAAGAGAAATAAGATAGAATAGTGGGCCCTAGTGTACCCTCAAGCAAGAGAACTCTAACCCAAGACAGTGGAAGACCATGGTACAGAGGTTATGGCACTACCCAAGACTAGAGAACAATGGTTTGAATTTGGAGTGTCTTTCTCTTAGAAGAGCTGCTTGCAGTAGGAAGCTTGTGAATAGAAGAAAGCAATCCAAACAATCAAGCAAAAGAAATCTTTGAATTTACAGCAAGATCAGTCGGAGATTTCCGACTTCCGCTATAGGTTATTTGAGTGGACCATGGCCTAAAATCTTTCTGTGGTGAAAAATTCGTCAAAATCTGTCAATTTGTTTTGGCCTTATCTTTATAATGGCCAAAAAAAAAAAAAAAATGTAAATCTGATCTAGAATCCCAATCATCAAAATTTAATAGGGTCGTCCGTGACCTAAGATCTCAGGTGAAAATTTCGTCAAAATCCGTCTAGTAGCTTTGACATAAACCTGTCCACAGACAGACAGAAACATAAACAAATAAATAAATTAATTGATAAATAAATAAACCGACAAGATCTTATAACCTCCTTGGCGAAGGTAATGAAGATTCAGTGGAGCTCTGCTGGGTGAACCTAGACAGAAATAGCAGTGAATATCATATCAGATATGGTAGAATTTCTAAGAACTTTAATATATCGTAAAATTTAGAGAACGTTGTACAAAAATGTACTTCGCTGAGGATTACAGAAATTTATCATAGGTTAGTAAACTCCAGCAATCTTCTGCTCCTCTAAATTTTTGTTTATCGTTTATTATGAAATACACATTTACAATCTTACAATTTATAACATATATACGTCATAGTATATTTGCATAAATAATTTTTCATTTTACATATAGTGCATTTATAATTGAAATTTTTACTATTTATCTAAATATTCTTTTAAATCAAATATATATATGTAGTCGTGA
>NC_090751.1:67600426-67622926 GCF_036898095.1 Palaemon carinicauda
GTATATATATATATATATATATATATATATATATATATATATATATATATGTATATATATATATATATATATATATATATATATATATATATATATATATATATAAAAGTTTGGAGAATAAATATAAATGCAAACCTATAGGAGGGAAAATAAAAATGACTAATACATAGGTCAGCGGAACTGCTGGACGGGCTATTCCTCTCTTAAAGGTGATACGCACCCTTATAACAATTTATCAGTTTCACTTCAAACATTGATCCATCTTCACGGGTACTTAGACGGTTGTCGGTGGACAGTTGAGATATAAAAGAGTTTTCCTTTTATGCCTTCATCGTATTTTCCATCTCTCATTAACAATTAATCATCACTCAAATTTGCATGATATCATCATCATCATCATCTCCTCCTACTCCTCTTGATGCAAAAATCCTCGGATAAATTTCGACAGTCGTCTCTATCTTGAGCTTTTTAATCATTACTTCTCCAATCATCATCTCCTACTTCACACTCTATAGCCCTCAGCCATATAGGCCTGAGTCTTCCGACTCTTCTAGTGCCTTGTGGAGCCCAGATGAAAGTTTGGCTTACTAATCTCTCTTGGAGAGTCGGAAGACTATGCCCAAACCATATCCATCTACCCTTCACCATGATCTCATCCATATATGGTACTGATATATAGCTTGATTTTTATATGTAATTCCAGGTGATTTGATTTCCAAATTTTGCTTAACCTAACCATAGGCTGATTTGATTTTTATAAATTCTTCATTAAACTCAAGTTCTAAAGATTCTGTATGGGAGAGCTTGCATCTTAAATATTTAAATGATTCCACCTCATTAACCCTTTGTCCTACCAATGATATTTCATCTTCCATTGCATATTCAGTTCGTATCATCTATGTTTTTCTTCTATTGCTCTGAAGCCCAACGTTATGTGATATTGCATACATTCTGGTTAGCAAGTTTTGCAAATCTTGTGGTGTTCTGCTGATAATGAGAAAACTTTTAATTCTGTCAAACCTCAGCAGTAATGAAAGCCCTTATAAGGATTAGATGACTATTATGTAAAATCACATGTAGATATCCACTGTATACAGGAAGTAAAACAATCTTTATACTACATAGTGATAGTCAGAAATTCCGATTGAGAAGAGTTGGACAGGGAGACCCCATCTCTTCTAAATTATCTCAGCATTCCTAGAAGTTTAAAAAAAAATTATATTAAGAAAAGGTAGGAATTAATACTAATGGTGAATCCCTTACGAATTCAAGATTTACTGATGACATAGTTATGGAAAAACTTCAAGAGATTGTTGAAGAATATGCATACTTATAACAGACAGTAAGTGTTTCCCCAGTACACGAGACCGAAATTAAAAGGATAAGAATGAGATGGAGAGCTTTTGGTAAACAAACTTAGGTTGTGAGAAGTAAAATCCCACTCTCTCTAAAAGGCAAAGCATTCAATCAGATAGTCCTACCACTTTTAATTTATGCATCAGAAACTTGGAGACATACTAAAGCCTTAGAACACAAGCTAGTTACAACTCAAAGAACTATGGAAAGAATATTGACGGGAATAACAATAAGAGACAGAAAAAGAGCATCATGGATACAAGAGCAAACTAAAGTAAAGGATATTCTAATAACATGTAAGAAAAAAATGGACATTGGCAGGACATAATAATGTGAATGGCAGATAATAAATAGCCATTAAAAATAACGGAATGGGTCCCTAGAGATTACAAAAGAATCAGAGGAAGGAAAAGGAGACGATGGATGAAGAACTAAGAAAGTTTGCGAGTGTGGGTTGGCATAGAAAAACCCAAACAGTCGTAGGTGGGGCATGCCTGAGGGTTTTTTTTTCTTCAGTGTACTTGTAATGGCCGGTGATATATATATATATATATATATATATATATATATATATATATATATATATATATATATATTATATATATACATATATATATATATTATATATATATATGTGTGTATACAAATTTATATATATATATATGTGTGTGTGTGTGTGTGTATACAAACATATATATATATATATATATATATATATATATATATATATATATATATATATATATATATATATATATAAATTGGGAAAAATCAAGACAAAAATCCGGATATATATCAAGCCACAAAGGAAAAGGTGAAAAGATTGATTGCCTTTAGTACTTTTGTCTTATTGACAACACCAGATACAATGAAATATAAATACATGCCTAATTTTTATAAAGAATATGAGATCCACTAGATACAATGAATATAAATACTTGCCTAATCTTTATAAAGAGTATAATATCCGTATGAGATCAGCTTTTTGATGATATCCTAAGCCGTATTTAAGGAAAGAGGATTTTTGGGATCAAAAACATTTACCCGACTTACATGCTTATGGAGTTGCATACCCAAATGACATGCTGAATCCTTTAATAGAGATGCAGCTGATATTAGTGCATGGTACAAATTGTGGTAGATGAAGTTGAATTTTTAACAAAACTCAAAGTGTGGTTGTAAGTGGGTAAAGGACAATGGCCCCCCTTAATTGTATACAACTCATTCAAGATTAAACGTGTAATTTTTCATTGGAAATTTACTTTTGAGAGACATTTGGTGTGTTTCCTCTGCAATTACACCAAAAACTGGCATATTGAGAAAGTGTTTTTAAGATTTTCGGTCATCAATATATCCTGAAAACAGGTTTTAATTCTTTAATTATGCCATGTTTTGATTAATGTTTTCCTGTATGTTCTTCAGCTGCTGACTTTCATCTCAACTTGTGGGGAAAAAAAACTACACTTGCAGTCTCTTAAATTCCCTGGATAATAATTTTCAGAAAGATTTTTCATAATTCTGACCATCTTTGTCTTTCAGATCTCTCCAGATTGTACCATCTAGTATAGATTTATAGGTATGCAGATAATTCTTAGTCTTGCCAATATTTTTTAATTTTCTTTTTTTTTCTGTATCAAATGTGACGAGACAGTGGAATGATATTCAGACTAGTTACAAAAGCTTCTCAGTTGAACATGTTGAACATAAGTCTCGTTTCATAGTTTATATATGATTCATCTGTATAATTTTTTTTACGGATCTAATAGTTTACTTGATGGTAGTAGTTCGACTGGCGAGAATCGAAAATCTGCACATAAATGATGGTTAGTAGTTTTTCATGTTCCGGAATGGAATTACAGAATAGCGTGGTTTTATCAATAACCGGTATGTTCAAATAGATCTAATGAGATGCTCATCATTATGTTTCCTACAAATAAATTGCAATGCAGCAATTGTTTTAAAATCTGTAAGTGACAGATGATTATATATATATATATATATATATATATATATATATATATATATATATATATATATATATATATATATATTTATATATATATATATATATATATATATATATATATATATATATTATATATATATATATATACATACATATATATATATATATATATATATATATATATATATATATACATACAGTATATACATATATGAATAGTATGGTGTCTTATTGCCTAAGTATACCATTGGTAGCAAAGCAGTGATTTTCCCGGGGGCTCCAGAGACAAACAATTTTGGCATTTCTTCGTTAAATGTTATCTAATAACTTTCAGGGTAATAACGAAATAGAGCTTTGTGTATGTGTAGACTTTTACAATTTAATGCAAGCTAAGAAAATAATCTTGTAATCAGCAGCAATGGTTCTGCTTTAAGAGTGATTTCTTTCTTTTGAAATCTTACTGATAAGTTTAGTCATCAAAAACTGTACCCATAACGATTGTCAAAGGTTACCCAATTTTTAGTAATTTTATCGTTATGTTGGACTAATAGCAATAAAAAAAAAATGTGTTTTCATGACTACGGTGAAGCACGTTTATTTTTTGTGATTGTTCTTTCACATTTTGTGTGCATGCAAGAAAAAAGATGAAACGCAGTGCAGATCATGCTGTGAATCCGTACAGTTCCGTAGTTTAGTCTAGGTACAGAGAAGAGCTGAATATGCTTCTTCACAGAGTATATGGTAAAATAAAGAGAAAGACATTTATACCAGAGTCTAAATAGGAACCCCTGACTTACTCATGTTGCTTCCCAACAAGATTTGAAATTTCTTCACTGAGTTTGCCACTCACCATATTATATATATATATATATATATATATATATATATATATATATATATATATATATATACACATATATGTATTTATGTATGTATATGTGTATGTATGTATGCGTGTATATATGTATGTATGTAAGTGTATATATATATATATATATATATGTGTGTGTACATATATATGTATTTATGAATGTATATGTGTATGTATGTATGCGTGTATATATGTATGTATGTAAGTGTATATATATATATGTGTGTACATATATATGTATTTATGTATGTATATGTGTATGGATGTATGCGTGTATATATGTATGTATGTATGTAAGTGTATATGTATATATATATATATATATATATATATATATATATATATATATATATATGTTAATTTAACAGATTTAGATGTTTTTTTATATTCATATAAGCCGTATATATTATACTCCTCCTAATATCTGGATTTTCTCTACCTCGGGATCAGAGACCCAAGGGGGAATCAACTCAACAAAAATAGCTTCTGGTCGGCCGGGGAATCGAACCTGGGCCCATGAAACTGTGGTTTCATTGGCTTAGCGACTGAGCCACAAAGAGAGATAAAAGTTGATGAAAATCCTCCCATACTTGTACCTGTCGAATTCAGTTTTTTTGTACTTAGAATTGAGATCAACCCATCTTCACCATTGTAGCTTGTTAGGTTTGTACTTGGCTATGATCAATGCTAATTTTGCATATTTAGACGTATTTTTCATATTCAAGGGTGAATCATATCCGGGATTTCCCTTTGAGTCTCTGATCCCGAGGTATAGAGAATCCAGATGTTAAGAGGATTATTATATATATGGCTTATATGAATATGAAAAACACGTCTTATTGTGCAAAATTATCATTAATCATAGCCAAGTTAAAACGTAACAAGCTACATTGGTGGAGATGACTTGATTTCAAATGTCAGTACAAAAAAACCTAAATTCGACGGGTACAAGTATGGGAGAATTGTTATCAACTTTTGTCTCAGTTATTAACTTACGGCTTTCACCAGGGCCACACTGGTTAAACAAAGGAAATATACTTCAATATAACACTATTATTGTAAAAAAGATAAATTGTGGGTAAATACTATCAGTTGCTTCGCAAGGCAGTGTATCTTAGTAATCCATGTTTGCCAAAGGTTATACTCGTATAAACGGATGAGCAACTTCGTGGAGTAATGAGAGCTTTGGGTGTGGATTAAATGCCTCCCTAAATCTTGATGAAGTCACTGGCAGCAGATTGGGTTTAAGGCGATGGACAAACTGTCTCTTCGGCTTTTACTCCTGATGCCTGACAGTCGATCTTACTAAAATTAGTATGGACTGGCAGGGGTCACTTGCCTTAGTTAGATAGGCACTGCGCATCACAAGGAACCGGCTATCCTTTGATGTATCTAGCCAATGAATCCTGTATGGGTTTAATCAGTCAAGGAAAGAGAAGATGACAGAATGGCCCCAGTCCCGGGCATAGTAGGGTGCTAAGAATCTCCCAGTTTATAAATACTAAAGAAAAATTTGAAATAGATAATTGGAATGTTAGAATCATGAATCATATTATGAAGTTACAGCAAGTGAAGAATGAATTTATGAAATATAGTTTGGATATCTTGGCCCTAAGTGAAACACGTTATAAGGGGATTGGTAAGGAAACTTTAGACCAAGGAATTTATATATATCTACTCAGGAAGACCAGATGGAGCTGGAAGAGAAGGGGTAGGAATGATAATGACCCCAAGAGCAGAAAAGGCATTAACTGAGTGGCGAGCTGTAAAGAGGAGATTGTTACTAGGAAAGTTCAAATCAAAGCAGTGCAATATGAAGATTATAGTTTGCTATGCCCCCACAAATGATTCCCCTGAAGAAAGGAAAGATGAATACTATGAAGATCCCCGAGAGAGATATGAAAATTGTAATTGGCAACTTCAATGCTAAAGTTGGAAGAAATAATCAAGGGATAGATAATGTGATGGTTGTCGAGGGTCTTGGCAAAGTTGCAAATGAAAATGGAGCACATTTCATAAGTTTCTGATCAGCAAGCAATCTTGTCATTGGAGGTACTCATTTTCAACACAAGAATATCATCAAATATACATGGACTTCCCCATGTGGCATTTACAATAATCAGATAGATCACATTGCCATTAATAAAGAGAGAAGGAGGACTCTGAGAGATGTAAGAATCTATAAAGGTGGTGAAATTGGTAGTTTTCACCCACTCCTCATTGCCACACTGAAATTAAAAATTGAAAACACCCAACAGAAAGATGGATAGAATACCTAGGTTTGTTACAACTAAGCTTTTAGAAGAAGACCACAGAGAAACATTTGCAATTGAATATAGGAATCGATTTGTAATCTTAGAAACTTTAAGAGATGAAAAACAGACAATTAATGAAGAATGGCTTGATGTTAAGAACATATATCAGTCAGTTGGTAGTGAAGTCTTGGGACATGCAGTTACAAGGGGAAAGCCATGGGTATCAGAAATTGATTGTTGAAAGTTGTCGAGGAAGTAATGAAAATTACAAGGTAGACCATGCTAAGTATTCAAAAGAAAAGCTAGGTATGACTGGATAAAATATTTAGACAGTAAAGCAGATGAAGCTGATAAAGCTGTGAATTCAGGAAGTGGCTGTGGTGTAAGAATTGCTCATAGAATTATTAATGAAATCTCAACTGGGGCAAAGAAGAAGTATATACCCATCAAAAATAGAGATGGTTCTGTTATAGCAACAGAAGATGAAGAAAGACAACGTTGGATGGAACACTTTAGTGAGGTTATGAATAGGAGATATGAAAGAAACAATTTGATTGATATACCTGAGGCTGATGAAGACCTTGATGTGCCCATGAATGAATTCAGTGTGTTGGAAGTCGAAGCTATCCTAAAAAAAACTTAAGAGATGGAAAGCTCCTGGATACAATGGAATAACTGCCGAGATGTACTGGCCTAAAATGAGGTGAGGTGAAAAAGAAGTTTTGTCAAATGAGGACGTCCTGCTTTTGAGCACCAAAAGTTCAGAAACGTGTTTTCAAAGGTTCTAGATTTAAAATTAAAGCAGTCATCGTCCATCCAGGACAGCTCACAGAGAGAGAGGGGACTCTAATGATGGAAATGTTTCAGAAGAAAATCTGAGAATTTTTATTGTTGTGGTAGAGTATAAGTTAGAAAGGTATCTTGAATAATTATAGTGCATGTTCTTGAGGAAGGAAGTCGACTGAAGGTTGAACTTGATAGGAAAGAGCAGAGAGATTTTAGGCTTTGAAAAAGATATTGGTTTACTGTGGAACATTTACAGAAAAGTCTGGGAGTAAAGTGAAACAGCTTTACATGATGTATATATACCTATTGTATGGACATGAGTTGTGGTATGACAATGGAACCATCTCCAATAGATTTAGTAGATTTGAGAACAAAGCACCTAGAAGGATATTGGGAGTTGAATGGCAGGATAGGATTAGAAATGAAACTATGAGAGAGATTACTCGAATGGCATATGTAGATGAGATAATGATAAGGGGTAGATGGAGAAGGGTTGGGCATGGTCTTTGCACTCCCTAAGAGAGATTAGTTTACCAAACGTTCAGCTGGGCTACACAAGGGACTAGAAGAGTTGGAAGACCCAGGCCAACATGGCTGAGGGCTATGAAGCGCCAAGTAGGAGATGATGAATGAGGAAGTATTGAATTAAAGGCTCAAGATACAGACGACTGGCGAAATGTAACCGTGGCCCTTTGCGTCAATGGGCGTACAAGGAGATGATGATGATGATACCTACAAAAGATGATGATAAAATAAGTAGAGTTGTATTTGGAAGGTGTTGCGGATGTACGGCATAGAAGGTAATATTTAAGAGATACTGTCTGGGTGGTATATTATAAAAGGTAGATATCTAAAGATGCAATGTGGAGGGGTTTGGGGATGTATAGTGTAAAAGGTAAATTAAGAAAGTTATCAATAATTCTATGACTAAAGTGATCAATATGCCAAGAGTATTCAGATGGTGGTTCAGAGACAATTGAAATTCAATTTATTTATCGATAGAGGCAAGATTTTATTTCATGTAAAATCATATGTCATTATAAGAGTGATGTAAAACATCAGAGAAATTAAATAAGATGTAGTTTCCAAACTTTAGGATTAGAAAATGGGTTGTGAGTGAAATGTGAAATGCTTTATGTTAGCAGACTGTTTAGTGTTGACTATGAACATTGAAGAAATATTGCTGATAGACTTGGTTGTGATTTGAAAGAAAAATGTCGAAGAATTATGGTATCTATGTAAACTCAAATTAGAATATATCAGGGAAATGTTGCATCAACTTACCCGTTAGAAAGTGAAGTTTGAATGTTAACTGTGAATTAAAGATAAAAGATTAAAGCCGTTGAGATCGAGATGAATTGTTTTATAGTATACGGTTTCCACAAAACTCTAGAAGTGAAAAACGCAATATTTAGAGGAAGCGGCAAAAAGTTTAGTGAAGGACGAAAGTTGTTTTTAAATGGTTTAGTCTTGGGGAAAGAATGGAGGGCAAAAGTTGTTGAGAAACCTTTTATAATAATAATTTGTTATGGAAAGGGGTTGGGGGGGGGGGGGTGGCAGTAGACAGCGCTGTACTGACAGGTTAGATATTATTACGCGTATTCTGGTAGAAATTAATATCTTGGAAGCGCTAGAGTGTACGAAAGATAGATTAAAAAAAAAAAATCTGCGGAATGCGTACATCGTAATGTAATCAATGCAAACATTCAGTATGTTGTTGGATTCAGTGCTCTTGTAAAATCTGCAAGTGCCGTTGAAGGTGAAAATTTTATTGAAGCTAAAGTATAAATATGTCACCGACTATTGTCTTGATTTTTTCTCTGAAAGTGTACCCCAATATGAAAAAATAAGCTTACGTCTAAAAGATGTACGTATAAACGTAATATGTGCTTGCGCTTACCCTAGTCCCTTGTTTGGTTGTTTAGAATTAAGATAATTGAACAATACAGTTGCACACCATGTACTATTGTAAGCATTTGCATGTACATTTTCATATTTGATGCTTATATATTTTGGATACATCACCTGAAATAAAAACTAGCAGAATTAAAGATATTTCCAGGAAATGTAAATTATTTTATTGAATTTGTAAGGGGTCATAAATGTGGGAAGGGCTATTCAAAATCTGGATAGATTTATTTTGACAGTTTTACTAAACGCCAAATCGATAGCAAATTGAGATGACAATACGCTTGAAATCCAAAAGATGATCGTGTTTAATTATCAGATCAGTGTAATACTTTATTAAAGGCGATTTACTAATAATTGCCCAGTTTTTCAGCATTCCTTAAGCAAAATCAATAGAAATGAATCGTTTTCTTCTACTACAGGACAATAAAAATATTTCCTCGTGTAAATACTTTCTTGTTTTGATATAGGAATTTTGGTATGTTGAATAGAAAAAATATTAATTGCGAACAATTTAAACTCTCTCTCTCTCTCTCTCTCTCTCTCTCTCTCTCTCTCTCTCTCTCTCTCTCTCTCTCTCACACACACACACACACACACACACACACACACACAATAATAGTTCTCGAGCGAACGCACTTTTCTTGACCCAGGTTTGAAAGGTCAAACACAACTATCACTCAAGCTCCCCTTGACTCGGAGTGACCATCCGGAAGAAATCACTGAGGTCACGTCAGGTTATGTCCAGTTTATATTTGTAAGACGAAATGCAGGAACGGTTTATGTTTACAAGAAGAATATGTTTTCTTTGCGCTTTTGGGGACTCTATCCTAATGTTTTGCATCAAGAGTTGCGCTGTTTTTGTTTTAAACTGAGATCCGGGACGCGAGATTCACATTACTCATAACACATTCTCTTATTTGGTAATACTAATCTGGGTTGAATCCGTTCGTGACGGTTACCCTTTCAAGTGCTGGGTTTTCCTGCAGTCTTTTCTGTCTGATTTTGTAATAATGTTAAGATGCGGTTATGTTTGTAAGATATTTATTTCAATCGTCTAAATTGCTCCATAGTTTACTATATTTGTTAGAAGAATTTTGAATATAAAAAGAGCCAACCATTTTATCATCGTAGAATTGGTGCGAAGAATAGATGATAAAATTGTCCCTAGTTTCAGGATTTTGTTTTTCTTCCTCGTTTTGGGGTTTCTAAGTCTCACTGGGAAATCCACTTTCATTTTGCTATCTTATCTGTATGTATAAAGCAGTCAAGGTGGCAGTTTTTTGGGGAAACTTATTTTGTTTATATTGAAAATGTTCATGAAGTACTGATTAAGCATTTTTTTTTATAAAGGCATGTATATTCAGCGCCAAATAATTAAAAGTCTGTGAAATATACTTATAAACAGTAACCAGCATGAAGCATGAAATTTAAAGTTGTTAGTGAGTACAGTAGTGAAAGAGTTAAACGGACACTTACGGCCATAAACTTAACAATCAATTGTGTTGATTATCTTGAAATAATAGTCATAAATAGTGTTGATAATATATTCTTTATCTGGTCTTTTGGTTACTACTATATTTAAACAAAGATTATAGAGGATTCCAACTGTGGGAACTGCGATTGTAGTGGCCTCCATCTGGTTGATGATGTTAATCTCATGATGTTGAAAATCGTATGCGGATGATTGATTTTTCGAAAAACTATTATTCGAAACACAACTTTTCGAAAAACTTTTTATCGAAAACCAATTATTCGAAACACAACTTTTCGAAAAACTTTTTATCGAAAACCAATTATTCGAAACACAACTTTTCGAAAAACTTTTTATCGAAAACCAATTATTCGAAAACAATTGTTCGAATTTACAATTGATTGAAGTACAAGATATTCGAATAAGCAACTTTTCGAAATTAATATTGTTCGAATCCATAGCATACTTTACCTAACCTTAAAGGAGAATAGGGTTAATGTTAATTAACTAATATTTTAAACTTATTAAAGTTTTATTTACATATCTTTTCACATTTATGTCAATTACAAGAATATTTTAAAAGCAATTAGAATTATTTAATACTAAAAGGAAAAGGAAATCTGACATTTTATTACATTCTTAGATTATGGGCTACTGTACGAAGATAATTGATCTTGTCTTGATATTCTTCAAAGTTGTCGACTAGTTTTTTGAGACGTCTTGAGCTTTCTTTATTTTTCCCGGTGCTTCTTTCACATTCTTCACCTCTTTAATTTTACAATTTTAATTTTAGTTAGAGATTGTTTTATTTCAAGGGCGTCTATGAATTTCCATAATAATGGGGGAGCAGCGCCGACTTGCTGAGAAAATGATCGATGCCAACCCTCAATCGAACTATTTGTCTTTAGGAGATCCTTTTTAACTTTCAAAGCAAGGCCAAATATTTATATCAAACAAAGGTGAACGGCGAGCATTTCACCTACATGGTCGACCAAGTCACGTATCTTCAAAATAATCTATTACCGGAACAAAGTCGGGTGAAGATAACTCCTGTTCTACTAAATTTTCAAAAATTTCAATAACTCTTTCCTCTGGAATAAATGACAAGGCTAATAGCATTCGAATTTTCAATGAAAAATCTACGTCAGTACCATACTGTACTTTCAAACCAACATTGCATGCTTTGCTATATAAGCATTGTCCTAAATAAGAAAAAAAAAAAAAAAAAAAAACCATAAGCTTGACTGAGGAAAATTCTTTCGTGGAAGTATGGCCTTTTCAAAATCAGTAGTGATTGAATCAATATTTGAAAGTCGTGTCAATTCTTGGACGCATCACAAAAATTTAACATAATTTTTTGCTTTTTTAATAGGCAGCAACCCAAAAATCAAAGGTATGCAAAACCCATTCTTTAAGCCATGATAGTATAAAGTTGTTCAAACAGTGATGGAACAGTTTTGAAAATAACCATTTTGCTTTCATTTTGGGTCTACAATTTTTTGGTATGAATACCAGTAATGTATCCGTGTTTCTTGGCATCATAATTAGAAGACTGTGAATTGTCTTATTCTCATTCCCAACAAATGGGTAATGCTCACACTTGTCTCTCTAATTATGTTGGTGCTATCCCATTAGGATAGATAGGAGCCAGATATTTACAAGTCTGTTCCTAGATTTCACTAATGCCATAATTTGGGTTATCCCTTTGGTTACCCTTTTCAAGCAGATTTGATTTTTCCCGTTTTTCTAATAATATTTCAACACCAGTGATAATTCTGATATTAATACTAGTAACTCCAATTGGAATTTCCCTTATTGTAGGGCACCAAAAAATGGTGAGTGGGTGTGTAATTCACTTTATTTGATCTCTGGAGCAAATACTATAGATTTTTCTAATTCAAAAGAAACCTTTTGTTTTAAGGAATAGGAAAAGGAATCAAAATTGGCACTGGGGTTAAATTTTAGGAGGCTTAATTGTAGAATCTGTGAATGCAATGTCAACCAACCAATAAGGTTTGAACCATTTATGGTGGAAGTATCTCAAAGAAAAAGTTTTTATTCCAGGGCTGGGGTCTGATTCTCATCATTCCCACTGTTTTGTGTGTCTCCTATGATTACAATGTGGGATGATTGCATTCTTGTACAAGTCCTATTCCAGAGAATTGGGTTAAGCTTACACTAGTGCTGTTATAATTAAGTTGGTGCTATCCAGTTTCAGTGGAGTTGAGATACACTTTGCAGAGTTAGCTCCATCTGCTGAAATTGATAAAGAATTGCGTTGCATGAAAAGTTTTGATTCTTTATATATAATTTCTAATGACTTTTACCCTGATACCAAATACAATTATTGTTTTTATAACTGAGCATTAGTTCGGCAAATAGTTACTAATGATTAGAAAAATTATGTAGCTTTTAAGGATTCTTGTACTGTATTCTGAAGAATGTAAGTTTAATGGATACCATTTAACACATGCCTGAGAGGTAGCAAAGGGCAGTTGATTTGACTAGTCGCTTAGTACCAATTGCCTTTCAAACAAAGTAAATAAAGTTTGGTAAATCCATTGGATGAGCTTAGTTGGTAGTAACCAGAAAATGCTGAAAGTTTTACAAAATCCCTCATATGTACAAAAATATTATTACAAATAGAATTTTTTTTCAAGAAATTGAATCTCAAACTTTATTTAAATTAAATGATTAATCAACTGAGTTAAGTAACCCCTTGAATTTGTACGCGCATGGACTTCCATGTTTCCACAGTCCTTGGATACGTCACTAAATGACAGACATCAGACCTAACAATGACGCGGAAAAAGCTCGGGTAAGACTGTACCAAAGTACCGCTACGACCCTTCACTACCACCACCGTCGCCAGAGACAAGACGGACGGTTATCGGTTACGAAATATTTTGAGGATTCAATAGTTGGCTGGTCGGGTGATCAATTTCTACTTTCTTCACTTTTTGTTGATGGATCGGTTCCCAGAGGTACTGATGTGGTAATTCAGCTTAAGAGACTTCCGGTTGAATCACGAGCCTTTGTAAGGTGTACGAAATTGAACATGAGAAAATAAGCTCATCGTGTGGGGGTTCGAGGTGAAAAACAATACATGGTGGAGGACGATGGCTGAGTTCCAAGATCTTTGCTGCTGGCTGCCTAACTCTGGTAAGTTCATGTAATGCAGATCCAAGGGTGTTATGTGTACTTAGTCGGCGATAGTGTACTATACACTTGAAGATCATTGAAGCAAGGCCCTTCATTAATTTTCCAACCTTCGGTGACTTGATTAACGTATTGAGTATAAAATCGTTTGAGATTTAAGTTTCTTGTTAAAGCCTCGGTACCCCCTTTTTTTTTTATTAACTGTGTTTGGGATGGCAACCTGTCACTCCCTATAACTTGCCTTTTTTCCTGTAGGTTGGAGTTTCGCTAAAAGGGGTGGAACCTTGGAGTGAAGAGAGGTCAAAAGCTATCGTCTTGGAACAAACAGGACACTTTTGTCTAATGTAGACTGGGGATTTATTACTTAATTTCATGAAGCTATAGCCTTCAATAACTTCAGTCTTGACTCAAGTTTTATATTGAAGTATTTAATTTTCATCAATTTTCTCTTGTCCGCATTAGTCTTTACACCCTAAAAGTTACTCGAGCCTTTCAGACTTTAGATGCCATTTAATCTTTTGAGTCTTGAATGCTGTGTTCTGGAACGTAATTATTTTTTCCCAAAATGTTTAAAGAGCATTCCATATAGGGCAAGTGAATGGAGGTTTTAATTTTGGTAATAAAGCTGAATTCATTAAGAAAATATATTTGGAATTTTTTAAATATTTAAATGTCATGAATATTTCTATGAATGATATGCCTATAATTTTTCATTCTAGTATAAATGGTTTGACTACTACACTTTTAATTATTATCATTGTTACGCCATGGAAATAAATTGTCAAAAGACTGTCCTTAGCAAGAAATTCATTCATTCCTCAAAATTGGTGAACGTATAATAAAGTATTTGAAAAGAAGTTTAGAAATGATAAAGTAGAAATTTTATGTGGGATACATGAATTGTCTTCATACTACAAGTATTTTATCTTCGATTTGGATCAAAATATCCTTCTTCAGTCCTACTTTTGCACAGCTGAATTTTTAATCATCTGTTGAGCTTAGTGGCATCATTGGATCATAGATAATGATATATATTCACCACAAAGTTTTTTTTAAGCTTATCTTTGTTTTTTTACACTGGGACATAAACATCCCTATAGTGTTATATTGAAATTCAAATTGGGATTGTTTGATCCCAGTTAGTACAGTAAAGTTGAAAATACATATTGCGTATATAGGAATGTTGGAATTAAATGCAAAGTTATAAGTGTACATTTATTATAAGTATATTGTACCTGAAGAGAAAAAACATCAAACTATATAATGGCAAAATAAATGTAGCTTTTTGGGATAAGTAACTGAGAAAAAAAAACACATACACCATTGAAAATTCTTAGGCAATATAATTATATTTTCCTTTGAAAAAAGTGAAATGAAAAATAGCCTGATAACTATATGATTGGGAGGCTTTTACTCAACTCTTTATGTATGGTAGATAGGAAAACATTGTAAACAAAGTGGAACTTTGCATGTTTGACACTGATACCTTGTTCGCTTTTCTTTCTTCCTTGAAGAGCATCTTATGCATCTTCGACGGCTTTCTTCATGCACGGGCATATGGTTAACATTCTTCAGCTCCTTAGAAGTTTTGGAAGGCCGTCCTAAACTTTGTACTCTTCTCTGTGGCAGATTTTCCCTTCCCTCTTCAATCAAAGATTCTGCTAATGTTACCAAGAAGTCAATGAAAGGGCACTTCTTGTGGTTGATTTTATTGTGAATAACATGTGCATTGTACACCGCTGTCATTAGAAGTCTGAAAAATACTTTGATCCACCATTTCTTGCTCTTTCTGTCAAGGTCATACAGAGTTATCATTTGATCCCCTAAGTCAACACCCCCCATATGATCATTATAAAATATAAAAGCTTCAGGGCACTACAGATCTTTTTTTGTTCCATCTTTAATTTTTCTTTGCGTCACATCTATTTCTGTATTATGACAATTACTCAGAATCGTGACACACTTGGTGTCTTGCCAGGAAACTACCAGAATGCCTTCATTACAAACGTACATCTCTGACTCTCCCCGTTGAAGTTTGACGTCAAGCTTTGGAAGATTCTTCCTATTTGGCATACAAGTCCCAACTGCTGCAAATGGGAGTGAAGACATGAGTCTAACAGATGTGAAAAATCTGTCGAAACATAAGCATACTTCTGGTGCCCTTATTGTTTCTGAAAGCATCTTGATTACTCTTTCACCAAGAGTTCATTCCATAACTTGTGTTTCCTTTCCTTGATAGATATTGAAGTCATACACATAGCCAGTATTTGAGTCTGATCTTACCCAGGTTTTGATTCCTCGTTTCACTGGTTTCATAGGCAAATACTGTTTCATGCTGGAACGTCCCTTGAACTTTGTCATGCTTTCATCTATGGACTGAAATGTGCTGTCTGTTCTTGCAGCAAGAAAAGTTTTTTTCAAGCACCTCACCACATCTTCTACATAGAATATCTTGGAAGATTCTGCTGGTTTACATGGATTATTGAAGTACAGTTTCGAAAAAACTAGTTAAAATCTATCCCTTGAAATTGACTCGCTTATTTTCTCATTTCTTAGTGAGGACTTTCTTGACCAATACATTCTCATGGCAGGTACTCGATTGTGAGACATCACTAGTGTGCATCCGAAGATTACCATCAACTCTGAGAGACATGTGTGTTGAATATTTTTTTTCTTCTTTTCAGCCAAAATATCAAGTCTCTCGTTAGTGTAATGTGCTATTTGTAGAAAAAGACTCTTTGGAAATAATCTTAGTAAGATGTCCAACTCTGATGAAGCTCTTGTTACAGACATAGTTACAATGCAGTCATGCTTATCTGGTATGTCATGCTTAGGCACAAAATTTGTAGTGTCTTTAGTCCACACATATTCCATACGTCTGTACGAATCATTTTCTGGGCTAGTGGGTGCTTCTAGGTCTTCCTCTTCTGTGACTGTATCATCCTGTGATTCATCTGAAGATGAATCGTTTGTTCCATCACTGTCAGTATCTGATGGTTTATAATCGTCGTCATCCTCTACCAGTGCAAATTGTATTTCCTCTTCCGTTAGCCTTCTTTTACTCATCTGCAAGAAAACACAAGAAAACAATATTTAATATATATATATATATATATATATATATATATATATATATATATATATATATATATATAGCCTAGAGTCGAAAATCGGAAGGAAACAATGGCTAAGTTAGGTTAGGTAAACAAGGATGGCTATTCTGTGCACCTGCATACTATAATCTTTAAAAAGATACTCAACCATCCACTAAAAAAGGACTTACTCTCAATAAAAATTTAGTTTTGTTATTTTCTTTTCATATCAAAGAAAACACTGTGGGGATAATATTATCCCAATTTTCATTACCCCAAAATCCTGATGGGACATTTTCATCCCAAGGAAAGAAAACATCAAATATTATAAAAAATACAAAGCCTTGGAAAGACCTATCGAATCCCAAAGCATCATGGATATGTTAACTTTCATTCTAAACATAAGATGATGTCATCTAGTATATACTGATATGAAAAAAACGTAAAATTTTCACTCACCTTTACAAGAAGCTTTACCTTGTTGACGTTGACAACCGACACGTGGGCGCTGGGTGCGTTCATTATATTTCTCTTCATACGTCTGGCATCAGGGAAACCCTAAAACACTGAAATATCCCATTCAATGGGCTTTACTGCAGTTAAATCCCTGTTCAGTGTAATTTAAGAAATTCTTGGGACAAAAATCACCCAATAGGATCGAAAGGGTTATGAAAGGTTTAGTGAATGACGGAATGAGTTAGATTCAAGACGTCCGCTGGGTTTGTAGGTTAATGATAATGATAATGATTAGTTTCTGTAGTAATCTGTGGCCTACCAAATATTTCTGGGTGTTAGGTCGTATAGTAGCAACAGGCGAGGTTTTCTTTTGATGGGGCATTCATGAAAGAATGGCCCCCAGTCCCAGGATTAGTGTGGTGCTAATAATCTCCCAGTTTATAGATACTAAGGAGAAATTGAAAATAGGTAATTGGAATGTTAGAACCATGAATCAGATTGGGAAGTTACAGCAAGTGGAGAGTGAATTTAGGGAATATAGTTTGGATGTCTTAGACCTAAGCGAAACACATTGTAAGGGGATCGGTAAGAAAACTTTAGACCAAGGAATTTATATATATCTACTCAGGAAGATCAGATGGAGTTTTAATAGGAGTAGGAATGATGACACCAAGAGCAGAAAGGCATTAACCGAGTGGAGAGCATTAAATAGTAGATTGTTACTAGCAAAGTTCAAATCAAAGCAGTGCAACATGGGTATTATATCTTGCTATGCCCCAACAAATGATTCCCCTGAAGAAAGGAAAGAAGATTACTATGAAGAGCTGCAGTGTAATAGATGAGATCCCTGAGAGAGATATAAAGATTGTGATTGGTGACTTCAATGCTAAAGTTAGAAGGAATAATCAAGGGATAGACTATGTGTTGGGTGTCGAGGGTCTTGGCAAAGTTGCAAATGATAATGGAGCTAATTTCAAAAGTTTCTGTTCAACAAACAATCTTGTCACTAGAGGTACTCTTTTTCAGCACAAGAACATCCACAAGTATACATGGACTTCCTTGTGACAATTACAATAATCAAAAAGATCACCTTGCCATTAATAAAGAGAGAAGGAGGACTCTGAGAAATGTAAAAAGCTATAGAAGAGTGGATATTGGTAGTGATCACTAGCTCCTCATTGCCACACTGAAATTAAAACTGAAAGCACCCAACAGAAAGGTAATTAGAATATATAGGTTTCATACAATTAAACTTTTAGAAGAAGAGCATAGAAAAACATTAGCAATTAAATGTAGAAATCGATATGCAGTGTTAGAGACTTTTAGAGACGAAGAGCAGTCAATCAATGAAGAATGGTGTGATATTAAGAACATATATCAGTCAGTTGGTAGTGAAGTCTTGGGACACAATTACAAGGAGAATGCCATGGATATCAAATGATACTTGGTATACTATAAAAAGGAGATAATGACAGAAATTTATTATTGAAAGTTTTTGAGGAAGTAATAGAAATTACAAGGTACAGCATGCTAAGTATTCCAGTATTGATAGTGAGGACAAAAGAAAAGCTAGGAATGACTGGAGAGAATATTTAGACAGTAAAGGAGATGAGGCTGACAAAGCTATGAATCTAGGAAGTGGCTATAGTGTAAGAATTGCTCATATAATTATTAATGAAATCTCGACCGGGGCAAGGAAGGAGCATATATCCATCAAAAAGAGAGATGGATCTGTTATATCAACAGAAGATGAAGAAAGGCAACGTTGGATGGAACCCTTTAGTGACTTTATGAATAGGAGATATGAAGGGAATAATTTGATTGATATACCTGAAGCTGATAAAGACCTTGATGAGGCCATAAATGAATTCAGTGTGTGTGAAGTTGAAGCTATCCTGAAAACACTAGAGATGGAAAGCCTCTGGATATGATGGAATAACTGCTGAGATGAAACTGGCCGAAATTGAAGTGATTCCCAGAGTACTTACAAGATTATTTTGTAGAATGTAGCTTGAAGAGGCAAAACCTGATGAATGGGAGGTAGGAGTGTTTGTGAAAACTGCAAAAAAGGAGACCTGACTGATTCCATTAATTATAGAGGCATAACACTTACGTCAGTTGTTATGAAAATATGTTGAATGTTTATTCTAAGGTGACAGGAGAGAAAGATTGATGGAAAGCTGAGAGATGAACAAGCAGGATTTAGAAAAGGTAGAAGTTACACTGACCAAATTTTCATTTTGAGACATGTTGTACAGCAATGCGTAGAATATAGAAATCCACTTTTGATGGCATTTGTGTACTATGAAAAAGCCTTTGATTGTGTGCACCGGCCAATTTTATGGAGAGTCCTGCGTTATTATGGAATTCTTCTTGAATATGTAAATTTGATTAAGTGTGTTCATGAGCATAGCGAGTGCCAACTTAATGTTAATGAAGTCTTATCAAATGAATTTTCAGTAAGTAGCAGAGTACTCCATTCGAATGTGTTGTCACCTATGTGTTTTTATCCTTCTCATGGAATTTGTAATGCATAGAACAATTGGAGATGGTGGAGAAGGATTGGACTGGATCGGTGATAGGAATTTAGCAGACCTAGAGTATCTGATGATGCTGTCCTTGTTAGCAGAACACCACACGAATTGCGATGTCTACTTACGAGAATGCATGAAATATCATATGAGGTTGGGTTGAAGATATATAGAAGAAAGACAGAGATGATGAGAATGGAGTATGGAATGGAAGACAAAATATGATCGGAAGAAGGAAGGATTAATGAGATAGAATCATTTAAGCATTTACTTATCATGATCTCCAATACAGAGTCTTTAGCTTAGTGAAAGATTGAGAAAAGCAAATCAGACAATGGCCAGATTAAGTCAGATTTGGAAATCAAATTGCCTGGAATTACACATAAAAATCAAACTATATATCAGTTTAGTGAGATCGGTGTTACTCTATGGACATGAGTCATGGTATGACAATGAAACAATCTCCAACAGATTTAGTAGATTTGTGATCAAAGCCCTCAGAAGGATATTTGGAGTTAATGGCAGGACAGGATTAGAAATGAAACTATAGGAAAGATTACTCGAGTGCCATATGTGGATGAGATCATGATGAGGGGTAGATGGAGAGGTTCTGAGAATGATCTTCACACTCCCTAAGAGTGATTAGTTTACCAAATGTTCACCTGGGCTACACAAGGAACTAGAAGAGTTGAAAGACCCAGGCATACATGGCTGAGGACTATGAAGCACGAAGTAGGAGATGATGAATAGAGAAGTATTGAATTGAAAGCTCAAGTTAGAGACGCCTGGCGAAATCTAACCGAGGCCCTTTGCATCAATAGGCATAGAAGATGATGATGATAATTTATGTGGGGCTATAGGATAGTTTTATTTGGATTGTAGACTAGCTTAAGATTTTCAGTGCTATTCTCTGCCCTTATGACAATTTAGTTTTTTGCAATATGGAATTGTGTTTTATTGCATATTGTAAAGAGGGAGCTCCTCTTACTTACGGATAAAGAATAACTACTTCCTACTGTAAACCCATGGAATATTGTTAAGTTTAAGGAGAAGTCTTTGATGTTAGTTTGTGCAGGGTTTTAGTTCAAGTTAAAGATTTCTGTTTTAGGCCGTTTCCCTCACCTACTTCCATATGATTTTGGGCTTAAGCTAGATAAATCTCCATGTTTATAAATACTAAAGAAATATTGAAAACAGGTCATCGGAATGTTAGAACTATGAATCAGATTGGGAAGTTATGGCTAGTGGAGAATAAATTTATGAAAGATACTTTAGACTTGGCCCGAAGTGAAACACGTTGTAAGGGGATTGTAAAGAAATCTTAGACCAAGGCAATATGTATATCTGTTCGGGAAGAACATATGGAGTTGTAAGAGAAGGGGTAGGAATGGTAATGACACCAAGAGCAGAAAAAGCATTAACGGGATGGAAAGCTGTAAATAGTAGATTGTTACTTGCAAAGTTTAAATCAAAGCAGTGCAGTATGAGTATTATATTTTGCCATGCACCAACAAATGATTTCCCTGAAGAAAGGAAAGATGAATACTATGAAGAACTGCAGAGTGTAAAAGATGAGATCCCTGAGAGAGATATGAAAATTGAGGTTTCTGACCTTAATGGTAAAGCTGGCAGGAATAATCAATGTATAGAGAATGTCAGAGTGTGTTAAGGGACTTGGTGAAGTTGCAAATGAAAATGGAGCTCATATCATTTGTTTTTGTTCAACAAATAGTAATGTTATTGGATGTACTCTTTTCCAGCACAGGACATCCACAAATATTCGTGAACTTCACCATGTGGCAATTACAAAAATCAAATAGATCAAATAGCTATTAATAAAGAGAGAAGGAGGACTCTCAGAAATGTAAGCTATAGAGGTTCACATATCACCAGCTTCTCATAGCCACACTGAAATTAAAACTGAAAGCACTCAACAGAAATTTCGTTAGAATACCTAGGTTTGATACAACTAAGCTTCTGCTTCTAGAAGATGAGCGCAGATAAACATTTGCAATCTAATGTAGGAATCGATTTGCATTGTTAGAGACTCTTAAGAGACAAAGAGCAGACGATTAATGAAGAATGGTGTAAAATTAAGAACATATATCAGTCGGTTGGTAGTGAAGTTTTGTGACGTGCAGTTACAAGGAGAAAACCATAAATATCAAATGATACTTTGGATACTTTGAAAAATAAACAAGGACAGAAATTGATTGTTGAAAGGTTTCAAGGAGGTAATGGAAATTACAAGGTAGAGCATGTTAAGTATACTAGTATTGATAGTCAAGTCAAAAGAAAAGCCAGGAATGACTGGAGAGAATATTCAGACGGGAAAACAGATAATGCTGACAAAACTATGAATTCAGGAGTGACTATGGTGTAAGAATTGGTTGCAGAATTATTAATGAAATCTTTACTGGGGCACAGAAGAAGCATACACCCACCAAAAAGAGAGATGTATCTGTTATAAACACAGAAGATGAAGAAAGGCAACGTTGGATGGAACACTTAAGTGTGGTCATGAATAGGATATATGAAGGGAATAATTTGAGGAAGCTAAGGAAGACCTTGATGTGCCCATGAATGAATTCAGTGTGTTTGAAGTCGAAGCTATCATTAAAAAACTAAAGAGATGCGAAGCCCCTG
>NC_090751.1:67627926-67757926 GCF_036898095.1 Palaemon carinicauda
TAAAAAATTCATAGTAAGTGATCGGGAGACTGTTATTCAACTGAAAACAATGGTAGCAAACAGCCATACAGCTTGAAGGAAGAACAGGCAAACTTAAGTAGAAACACGTGACTTAAAATTTCGTAGTTTATAAATCACCCGAACTGTAGGCAACACCAAGGTCTTCTAAAGACCAGCACCCCAGAGAAGTGTTTCAGTCAATCGAAATTTTTTTATGAGAAACTTCCAAGTGGCCAGAAATGGGTGGTCAGAAATATTGAAATCCATAAATTTTTTAACATTTGGGTGGACCCCTACATTGGAGGTGACTGGTGGCTTCCCACCAGAATGTTTTTGAAAAGATAGTGAAATTAAATGACAGCCACTAGAGAAATACTCCTTACCTGATGCCAAAAACGGTGGTATTAAGTCGAATTGTCAACAAAAACATCCGAATGGAAGACTCGGTTCTCAATTTTGCGACTTGCATCTATTGCAATTGTCATAGCTTTGCATCGCAGAGTGCCAACCTACCTGATGGTGATAAGAAGTTAATTGCTAGAAAGTACATTAGGCAGTTAGTGAATCTTTATTTATATATTTGTTTGATGATAATTGTTCTTTGGCAACTGTCATGATTGCTGTAGAAAATATAATAGATAGCCTGCTACCAAGGAACATACCAGGGTATGATCACTAGAATTCTGGGTAGTTGGCAGTCATGAAACCAACACTTTCAGAGAGAAGCAGTGAGCACCAACCCTCCAATCTGAGGAAGAGGAGAACATACTTGGCAGAAGAGGGGGAATCTCAAAGCGAAGTCCCCCATGCCCAACAAAAAACGACAAGCGAGGGTAGAAGAACTGGACTAAATTCAGTGAGAGACTGTCCTCCCAATGCTCTTGATTCTATTAGATCTCTCTTATGTATGGGGACTAATTGCACTCCTCAAGAGTGGATGTTCACCTATCAGAAAATTTTATCAATTGCCAAGCCATACCTACCTAGTTGACTAAACCTGGCAAAATTTGGGGTGAATGTAGTTTGTTGGGACAGGTGAAAACTTTCTTATAACCTGTCAATATGTTTTTATAGCAAAAATGTTCACTGAAATATATGATAATATGAAACTAGTTTGACGATTTACAAAATATTATTTAGTTTTACCTTGCCAGGAATGAAACCGGTTGGGAAGCAAACACAGGTTTGAGACTAAGACTTAGGGTAAGGTAAGGATACTGCGGTCTGAGGGGCGGGGTTGCATGTTGTCATGACCCAGGTGATAAGGATATGGCTACTAGGTTATGTTAAGTGGGGAATCTTAGGTAAGGTGTTATTCTTGTGTTTGTTTCCCTTTTAAGGAGTGGTTTTTCAGTTATAACTTCTGAAATTTCACAACCGGTCAGTCCTAACCAACTACGATGGCTCCCAAGTTTACGAAAGTGATTTGTTACAAGTAGTAAATACAAAGTGCTGGTGGTTGAGGTAAAACTCTTTGAGTGCAAACCCTGAATATATACTAGCTCACCTTTTAGAATGTTATCAACTATGTTCCTTCTTCTGGTGCCTGAAACAGTTGAAAAGTCCGAAAGCCAGCGCAACCTGCCAGAATCCTTAATTGAACATAGCCTCTTGCCATTGGATAGCACACCTAATAATGTAACTCCAATCTTAGAAAGAGAAGATCACCGACCATTGTGAACGTTCCTGATTATTATCAATATCCCACCCAGTCACATAAGTCCAACATTCCACACCACACCTCCCCCGTTGCTCCTCTGTGGCAGTAAATAGCACCGGTATACCTTGATGATTACTGTATGTGTAGCCTTATAGGGGAGGGAGGAGTGAATGTGGTAAACAAACTATTGATTTGTGAAGTTTATGAAATTATTTTTTTCTAAATCTATGATACTTTAATTTCTAGCCAAATACATGAACTCTTTATATTGTTTACTTGCTATTTTGTGTTTTATGCATTGCTGACCATGATTACTGGGGCAAACCAAAATTTTATGAGGTTTTAGACCCCTATATATAAAAACAGTTATGGGGGACCCCAGTGGGAAATCGGGGTGTTAGGTTTGGGGAATGCCAAATACACATGATTTACAGCACCGATATTTCGTATCCTCCGGTGTTCCGCAGCACACTTGAAATAATCTCGTTGAACAGCGGTTGAGAATTGCAAAATAATTTAGTTTTATTATTGTCTTTTCTTCTTGGTGAATCAAGTTGAATTGTGTTCAGTAAATCTTTATGTATGTGGTTTCAGGGAGTTTTAAACTGAACGGTAATCCATATTAATGACTTTATACAAAGGAATATTTTGGAATATACTGTATGTAAATTACTTTTATAAGTTAGTTTCTCAATGTAAGACGTCGTCTGTTTTCCGGTGGTCTTCTAATATCCATTTTTTCTTAAAAGCCATTTGTCTTGGGTCATCGATTATATATATACTGTATATATATATATATATATATATATATATATATATATATATATATATATATATATATATACATACAAACACACACACATACATACACACACATATGCAGCTCATGTTAAACACGGAAGTCATGTGTTATTGAAGGGTCAGTTTTTTCTTTGCATCTTAACTGTACTGAATTTCCAAATTGTTTGACGTGACAGGTCAATTACTGGGGCTTATCCTTGTCCCTAGGGACTCGGGGAGCCGGGAAGGCAAGGGCTCTTGGTGACATTTTCCAAGATAATCCTCACTTTGCCCCTTCGCTTCTTCCTACGGAATTCTAGCTTTTAGCCCATCTTGGAGAGAGAGAGAGAGAGAGAGAGAGAGAGAGAGAGAGAGAGAGAGAGAGAGAGAGAGAGAGAGAGATATTTCGGTTTTAATAATTTGATCATTATGTTATTTTACGATCCACTCCTTAGGCTGTAGTGTTGTGATTAAAGTTATACCGTATTGCTATTGTTTTCTCATTTTTAAACCTAAGGTCCTTGAATACAATGGGTTATTAACTGATTTTTCTTATGCTTTTATGGGACCACTCAAAGGATATATTGCACTTTGCTGAATTATTATAAGTTCGTCGTGTGTTATTTATAGCACAAATCATTGAATCACTTCATATATGCTGTTGTCTTGGTAAATAATATTACTTCCCCGTAAAAGGAATCCCTCTAAGTAGATTATTTCATTTACACATTTTTTTGGAGCAGGTGATTTATGCGAAAAGCTTTTCCTACTTAGATATGTAGTAATGGCCATGTGTTCATTTTATATCCGAATTCACCTGTTTTAGTACTTGCTTTTGTTATTTTTTTGGCTAACATCACAAATAAAGATTCTTATCTGGTACATATTGCCAAGGTAACGAAAGTATTGTTTATTTTTCATGTAATGTTTATATTACTTTGTTAAAGGCATTACGTTTAAGAAACTATGTATTTTCAAATTTCATTTAAAATTTCAAAGATAAGTCGCCATTCACGTGACTGATAAGTGATCGTATTATTTCAACGGCTTTGCGTTGCCACCTTTACGTGTCCTCTTGAAAAATAAGCCAAAAATTGTAGAAAATCGTTATCTTTGGAGGGACTTTTTTGTTTTAAAGATACAACTTTATGTAGACGTAAACCAGCAAACCATGTTTGTAAACATTCGCACATATAAGAGATACAGTGTGTATTTCCATTTACTACCACTGATTTTATTTTATAACAAATGCAATTTCACAAGAAATGAAATTACTTTTTTGTTTATTATTGAATGGCTCCCATCTTGCTGTTAGACCGGAGACTCACCTTTAAGCAATCATGTAAGAGCATACTTACGAGTAATTGTACAATGACGTATTTGGAATTTTAGATATTTGAACTGAAGTGCAGTTGGCCCAACAACATACACCCACAGGATATCGTTGCGCTGGACCCCCTTCCTCTGTAAATGTAGTTCAGCCTCATGATCGATCGATCATGGCAGTGTGTCATTTACCCAAGAAAAGTGAAATGTTAAAGGTCCTCTAATGTAGCGATTTAGTGTTGCATCTTGCCTTGACCGTTGGCATCATTCTCTCTCTCTCTCTCTCTCTCTCTCTCTCTCTCTCTCTCTCTCTCTCTCTCTCTCTCTCTCTCTCTCTCTCTCTCGGAAAAGTACATCCGCGGCGCTTATATGCCACCCAAGTTATACGGGTCTGTTGTATGTTTCGGGGTGGGGACTGGGTAGGGTTTGGCCACCGCTAACTTTCATAGCCGGAACTGACCAGAAATAATCGCTAGTGTCAGCGACAGTAGGCGGCCGATAGGAGCGCTGGTATCGGATATCGCTGGGTCGTGAAACATAATTACTAGGCGGTTCGGAGGCGACGACGTTACCTCGCCTTTTCGCCCTCATCCTCCCCTACTCCTGTATGCCCGGGTATGACCCTCCTGTGTTAACCAAGTAGCCCCCCCCCCTCTCCTCTCTCTCTCTCTCTCTCTCTCTCTCTCTCTCTCTCTCTCTCTCTCTCTTGAAATTGTTAGTGAAAAGGTGGACAATTACAATAGTTAATTCACTATTCATATACATTATTCAATTCTAATAAAAAGATTCACCCAATAATGGATTCTAGTGATAAATCGATGTAGCTCTCTTCTTGAAAACAAAATGACAGTAAAACTCCCAATAAAATCGTTTCGAGAAGGAAGACGTTATTTCTGTATTTATTTGTGAGGAATGCTGAGGACACATAAGGACAGAGACGAGTCTTGTACTGCATGTAACGTACATACTTTCACAATCTATTATTATTAGCAAATACAGATTACACTGAATTATGAAATGTGCGAAAATAATTGTATTAGTGTTAATCCAGTTAATCATGTTAGAGTTTCCATAATTTAGTGTTCTCAAAAGTATCTCAAAGATCCTTAGATAGCCATATGAACGCAACAATAGAAAAAGTACGCATTAAGACTATACAGCTTCAATAGAGACTGAAATAATGCTTCAATAACAGATTTTTTAATAGTCTTACTACTAATAATAATAACTGATATATACATGCATAATAACCAAGTATTTAGATAGTAACCATAGTAAAAGAAAATGCTATGAACGATGATAATGATAATAATTACGATAAAGATAACTATACAAATAATGTTATTAAAGTTAACAACCACAAATCTCTCCTAGTGCTGAGCAATCTTTGCCTCCTTCCCAAAAGGTCAATTATCCAGGTCCGGATTTCTGCACACACACATAAATATAAATATATATATATATATATATATATATATATATATATATATATATATATATGTGTGTGTGTGTGTGTGTGTGTGTGTGTGTGTGTGTGTGTGTGTGTGTGTGTGTGTGTATGTAATCTTAGTGGGGATACCATAACGAGGCGAAAAGGTTTGCGCATCACGATGATCAGCATAGCTATACTGGTCAGGATCACCAATACTAGGTTTGTTTGCTGTGAGCGATCAGAGGAAAATTTCCCACCAACACTAATCTGCGTTGCCATTAGTAATAATAATAGTCTTTATTTCAGGAAAAGCCATATACACAGTTACAATAGGGGTCAGTGTTGTTAAGCTTATGTCATCAGTAAAGAGAGATAAGAAATGCAATAACACCGGTGATTACAATACATCTTAACAGGCTGATCACAGAATTTCAAGGTGAGGAACGTGTAAACTATTCGATGTAAAGGATAATATCAAACATAGATGCGGAAAAATACGGTAATGGATAGGTGCAGGTAATAAAAACAAAATTTAAGACATACGGATATATAAGATATGTGACAACTGCAATAGCAAAATATATTTTTCACTGACATAGGTTACTTTCGAGATATACACATACCCATACAGATCACATTTTACACACCCTCCCTCCCGGCGGTACCCATCCAAAGGGAGAGGCTACCATCCATCTCATGGGATTTCTCCAACCTCCAAAAATCCACTGCATTCAAACGCTTATTTGAAAGTAATCTCCGCTCGATAACTTACCTGCTGAAGCCCTGCTCTGCAATAATCCTATTTTCCGCAACTAACAGCATAAAACAAAACTAAAGGAATTGTACGTAAATATAATAATTGCTTTACGGAGCTCGGGAAGAGACACGTTTAGACTCTCTAGAGGTAACCATCGAAACATACCTGGTTGGAATGACTTAGTTAAAGACCTCTATACACACTCTCGAGATATGTTCTTTCTTTGGAGGAACGATGGTAGCCAGAGAGAAGGTCCCCTTGCTCTACAGATGAGACAAGCGAGAGCCCAGTTCTAACTTGCTCTTCGTCAATGTCGTAGCAACGAAAATCAGCTACGAGCCGATGCTTTGTCCGGAAAATTGACCAACCATGACTTCCCCCATCTTTGGAAAGCTATTAATTTACAAAACCCAAAGTCAAACAAATTATCCCAAAGAGTAGGGGATGCAGTTGGCGAAGAATCCATCGCAAGAATGTGGGGGGATCACTTTAGTAACATCCTAAATTGTATAAATGACCAAGATACCCGAAATGAAGTGGATACTCTCATCAATGTCAATATGGATTTTCAATATAGTGACCGTATCTCCCCGAGTGACGTGTGCGAGGCTATCAAGAAATTACCTAGTAACAAGACACCCGGCTGCAATGGCCTTCCTGCCGAGGCTTTCAAATTCTGCCACCGTATAATTTATATCCTATTTTCTGCACTATTTAATGCCTGTATATTACACCAATATCTCCCCGAAACCCTTCTACTTGTCCACTTAATACTTCTCTTAAAAAACAAATTGAAGGATGCCAGTGACCCAGGAAACTACTGCCCCATCGCCATTACAACAATTTCATCGAAAATATTTGAATCTCTTCTGTTCCGTCGCCTTGCACCATTTCTCCACACCGCAGAAAATCAATTTGGTTTTAAGACTAACCACTCGACTGACACCTGTATATATATTTTAAAGGAGTTATTGAATTTCTATATATCCTCGGCCTCCCCTGTGTACTTATGTTTTGTAGACGTACGGAAGGCATTTGACAGAGTAAACTATCTGAAACTCTTTTTGAAACTACGGAAAAGGGGAACTCCTCTATATCTCATCGGTATATTATACTGTTGGTTCACAACACAACAGTTCTGTGTCAAATGGGGAAATGTCCTCTCCCAGCCATTCGGTTCATCTAACGGTCTCAGGCAAGGAGGCATCCTCTCACCATATTTATTTAATGTTTACACAGACGATTTGAATATCAGACTGAATTCACTTCCCATTGGCTGTACGGTTAATGGCTTTACCATAAATAACCCTTGTTACGCTGATGATATGGTCCTCATCTCCCCCTCTGCCCAAGGCCTACAACGTCTTATCGACACCTGCAACGCATACGCTAATGAACGTGACATAATCTATAACGAATCGAAGACACAGTGTATGTCTGTCCTTCCTAGAGCGCTCCGATTCATAGATGATCCACATATTTTCCTTCAAAACCATCAGCTAGCATTTGTCAATGATTTTCCTTACCTAGGTCACATCATTACGAAAGATTTAAAGGACACATCTGACATTGAAAACAGGCGACGTAAATTGTGTTGTCTAGGGAACATGGTAACGAGAAGATATGCCTTCTGCCGCCAAGATATCAAAAAACTCCTATTTCAAACCTACTGTTATAACGTATACGGCTGCTCGCTATGGGCAAACTATACACGAGAATCGATGAGACGTATCACAGTCATTCACAATGATATCCTAAGGCGCCTCACCAATACCCCGAGGCACCATTCAGCTTCAGCGATGTTTGTTGAAAATAGACTGGATAACCTAAAAACCATCATTCGTCGCTCTATAGTAAGTCTCACCTCCCGCCTACGATCTAGTGAAAATCCCCTAATTCAAAATGTGCTTGCAAGTGCAGCGAGAATAAAATCCAGAATGTGGGAAACCTGGAATACGGAAGCGTCAGTACAATGAATTGTATTCACTAATATTTGATAGTGTGGCTATGCCAAATCTTCATCACTATATAACTTTGGTATGATTCCCAGTATTGTTATGATAACGTGTTTTATTATGTTACATCTTTGTTGTCTGGATGTCCTGTATTTCCTTCACACCACCTGCTCTGTAACTCGATTTTTTTCAGTGTTCTTTCATTATTCAAGCAATTTCTGTTCCAACATATTCATCATTGTCATCGCCATTTTTTTTTCTCTCTTTTTGTATGCTGATATGTATGTTATCATCATTTTTAAGCGATAATTTTATTGGTATTTTATTACCCAGACATTAGAACTCTGTGGTCAACCTGCTTATTGATGTTTATAATATATCACTGATATTATTGCATATCTCATCTTTTTTTACCGATGTCAAAAGTGTAAGATCACTGTACTCTTATTGTAACTCTGTATATGGCTTTTGCTGAAATAAAGATTATTATTATTATTATTATTATTATTATTATTATTATTATTATTATATAGCAATGATACACTGTAATAGGTCGTCTATAATTATGGTATACTGATGGCAGTGGTAGAAATCTCAACAGGGTCAATGATAATACAGGTAAACAATACACAATAACAGCAAACTCATAATAATTATGATAATATGCATACTAACAGTATATAATAAGAGGAAAAATAGAGATAATGAAGATAATTATGTTATAACATCAATTGCCACGGTAAAGATAGTAATCTGTTATAAAAAAATCTTCTAGGTGGCTTCAAGGAAGTACGGGACTTTCCAATAGAAAATGCTTTGATATAATATATCAACATTATCATAACAATACTGTAGAATCTACAGTACCACCTATATAACTATATGTATAATCTTATAATCTAGAGTGTAGATATAGTTATATAGGTGATGAAGATTTTGAATAACCACACCGACAGGGATTGATATATACAATTCACTGCACTGACGTTTCTCCAGTCCAGGTTTCCCACATTTTGGATTTTAATCTGGCTGCACGTGCAAGCACATTTTGAACTAAGGGATTTTCACTAGATCGTAAGCGGAAAGCGAGACTTGCTATCGAGTGTCGAATGATGGATTTCAAGTTATCCAGTCTATTTTCAACAAACATCGCTTAAGCTGAATGATGCCTCGGGGTTTTAGCAATGCGTCTTAGGATATAATTTTGAATGGCTTTGATACGTCTCATCGATTCACGCGTATAGTTTACCCATAGTGAGCAGCCGTACACGTTATAACAGTAGGTTTGAAACAGAAGTCTTTTGGGATCTTGGCGGCAGAAGGCAAATCTTCTCGTTACCATGTTCCCTAGGCCGCACAATTTATGTCGCCTGATTTCAATGTCATTTGTTCTTTGAATCTTTCGTAATGATGTGACTTAGGTAAGAGAAATCATTGACAAATGCTAGCTGATGGTTTTGTAAGAAAATATGAGGGTCCTTTAAGAATTGATGCGCTCTAGGAAGAACAGACATGTATTGTCTTCGATTCGTTATAGATTATGTCATGTTCATTAGCCTATGCGTTGCAGATGTCGATAAGACATTGTAGTCCTTGTCCAGATGGGGAGAGGAGGATCATGTCATCAACGCAGCATGGGTTATTTATGGAAAAGCCATTGACCGTACAATCGATGGGGAGTGAATTCAGACCGATATTCAAATCATCTGTGTAAGCATTAAATAGATATGGTGAAAGGATGCCCCCTTGTCTGAGGATGTTAGATGAACTGAATGGTTTAAATAGGACATTGCCCCATTTGACACAGAATTGCTATAATGAGAACCAACAGTATAATATGCCGATGAAATATAGAGGAGTTCCCCTTTTGTGTAGTTTTTTTAAAAGAGTTTCAGATAGTTTACTCTCTCGAATGAATTCCACACATATACAAAGCATAAGTAGATAGGGTAGGCCGAGGATATATAGAAATTTAATATCTCCTTTAGATTATATATACTGGTGTCAGTCAAGTGGTTAGTCTTGAAACCAAATTGATCGTCTGCAGTGTGAAGGAAAGGTTGCAAGGCGACGGAATAGAAGAGATTCAAATATGTTCGATGAGATTGTAGTGATGGCAATGGAACAGTAGTTTCCGGGGTCACTCGCATCCTTTAGTTTGTTTTTTATGAGAGGTATTGAATGGACAAGTAGAGGTATTTCAGGAAGGTATTGGTGAATTATACAGGCATTGAATAGTGCAGCAAGTATGATATAAATTATAGGGTGGCAGAATTTGAAAGCCCCCGAGGGGAGGCCATCATAACTGGATGCCTTTGTACCAGGTAATTTCTTGATAGCCTCACATATGTCACTTGGTGAGATATGATCACCATGTTGAAATTCCACATTGTCACTGATGAGGGTATCCCCTTCATTCCGGGTATCTTGGTCAGTTATACAGTTTGGGATGGCACTAAAATTATCCCCCTACATTCTTGCAATGGGCTCTTTGCCGATTGCTTCTCTTACTCTTTGGGATAGTTTGTTTGACTTTGGCTTTAGTGAATTAGCATCTTTCCATAGACGGTGGAAGTCATGGGTGGTAAATTTTCTGGTTAATGCATCGGCTCGTAACTGATTCTCATTGAGGCGACATTGACGAAGGGTAAGTTTGAACTGTGCCCTCACTTGCCTCATCTGTAGAGCAATGGGACCTTCTCTCTGGCTCCCAGGGGTCTTCCAAAGATGGATTATCTCTCAAGAGTGTGCATTGAGGTCTTTAACTAAATCATTCCAACCAGGTATGTTTCGATGGTTACATTTAGAGTGTCTAAATGTGTCTCTGCCTGAGTTCTTTAAGGCATTTATTATATTTAAGTAGAATTCCTTTAGTTTTGCTTCATGCTGTTCGTTACGGCACTTAGGATTATTACAGAGCAGGGCTTCAGCAGGCTGAGTTATCGATCAGAGATTATTTTCAGATAAGAGTTTGAATGCAGTGGATTTTTTGAAGGTTAGCAAAGCTCCATGAGATGGTAACCTCTCCCTTTGGATGAGTACTGCCAGGAGGGAGGGTTTATGGAATGTGATCTGCAGGGGTATGTGATCAAATGCAGACGTTAGGTCGTATCGTATAATACATTCAGTGATACAGCTATGCTGGCAATCATTGTTAGTACAATGGTCAAGCAATGATGTTCTGGACAGATTATTTCTGTTTTGTATATAAGTAAAGGAGGAAGGAAGCAAAATGGCAACATCGCTAATTTTTAGTGATTTTTGGTAACAGAAACGTTATAATCCATAATAAAAAATCTAGTTGGGTGCGCATTAAAGTCTCCTATTAAGTATACATGGTTAGCAGAGGTATCGTTGATAATACTTGGAACTTCTCCTAATATTAAACAATATTGATCAAATTTTATGGGGCACTCCCATGGCTAATTATACATTAATCACTAATATGGTTTTATCCTCAAGCATTAGTTGAAGGCAGAAAAGTTTGTCAGATTGATATGTCACTGTTTTCTTGCATTTATCCAAAGATCTATGTCATAAAAATGAGAGACCACCTTTTGGACGACCTTGAATGATATAGTCATTAGTATCCATCGACGAGACAGAGAAGCTTTTGTAATCATCATGAACCGAATAACCGTTAGCCAGGTCATTAGGGGAGGAGTAAGGTTTCTTGCAGTGCAATGAAGCCACGAAAATCATTGTAGAAATCACTAAGAACAGTAACTTCTGCTTAATCCTGTAGATGTTCCATGACAAAATACTTGACGAATCCATGAATTTCGTCAAACTTTAGAGATAGGAGCAGAAATTTCAGGGGGTGTGGGTAAGGCAGGTGTGGCGTTGCAGGGTGAGGCTGATTGTTGCAGATCAGTTTGGGGGTGTAGAGTCCCTGTGGGAGGTCTATCTCTCTTAAGATCATTAAAGGACACTTGTACTTCATAGTAAAAAATTTTGCCTCCTAGGGCCTTTCAGTGATGAAATAAACAGGTAACCCTGTATGAAACTTTACTTTCTACCTCACAATATAGACTAAGAAGAAGAAGGGGTCTGATCCTGTTAGATTCTAACATGTAGTCTGATGTCATCTTCAGTCACTGAAGAATGCAGGTTGTGGACAACAATTGCGCACCTCTTCTATGGGCGGTGGTGAAGTGAGATCTTCCCAGTTGATTGCTGGCTCTCCTGTCTTTGGGCGTGACTGACCTTTTTATTTCGCGGAGAGGTCTGCCAACCCTCGTTGTCTTATTGGGCATTTGACATTAGCGCCCTGGCATATGAGTCAGTCACAGGGGAGAAGAGGTGAGAGGTTGAAGTATATGGTACTTCTCTAGAATCTCTTCTAACGAGGGGGAGAAGGAAATAGGGATATCCCATGGGTTTGATAATTATGGTGCATCGCCAGCCACAGCTGGTGTTTGTTCCATAACAATTCTTTTCCCTGTGTCTGGCAGGCCAGAGGTAAGTGTGGGGTCTGTCATGGGTTATTCATCAATTAGCGGAGGTTGGCCCGTGCGGTCATTCAAATTATATTTTTCCTTCAACTCTCCCATTTGATTCATTATCTCATTGATTTTCAGCCCCGATGCATCACTAATTTTCTGCTTCATTGCAGCGATTGAATCACAGATTTGCCGACCCATTGCATCACTGATTTGTTGCTTCATTGCAGCAATTGCATCATTGATTTGCTGTGCCACTGCATTTTTTATTTGCTGCCTCATTGCAGAGATTGCATCGGGGATTGCACGGAGATCTTCAGAGTTATTTGACAGCGAAATTGACAACTCCAAGGATTTTGCTGCAGTGTTACATACAGTCATTAAGTTGAGGTCAGCTGTTTGGGTAGGAGGTAGGGTGTATGGGTCACCCAAGCATACACGGACATTTGTTGTGGTTTTGAGCCACGTTGATATAAGAGAGATTTTCTTCTGAGAAATCAGGGTCTTTGCATTTCGTTCATTCCGAATGCTGTCGGTCATATGGTCTCTGCATGGGACACATGCAATGGTGATTTCTTCTTCCGAGAAAAGATTTCTCACGACGTCTACAATGGACTGTGGATCGCTGTTGTTAGAACGAGAATTGTATGTCATGAAAATTCGCCAAAATCTAGACTTGTATGTCACATACCCATCTTGGCCTCTAGTGCCTGGCGGCAGTGGAACAACTGCCCAAGATAGCAGGTAGCTACATACCACTGCAGGGGGTGCTAGAAATCTCTGGACTGGAATAGGCCACCTTTGGTAACTGAACCTTGCAACATACAATGTCAGGATCCTGTCCTGGAAACATCTTTCTCTGTTACTAGAAAAACTGAAATAAATAAATTGTGATATAATAGCAATGACCGAAATTAAAAGCACTTGGGAGTCTTATATATAGTTAAAAGAGATCCATATATATTTTTGTGTCAGAGGACATGAAAGCAACATAAAAAATGGAATTGGTTTTCTTACTGATAAAAATCTTGCAGGTAACGCAGAAGAATTTTGTAGTACTAGTGATAGAATTGCAGGATTGATTATCAAACTAAAGAAGAAGCATAAACTGAAAATCATTTAAACGTATGCACCAACAGCATCCCATACAGAGGAAAAAATAGAAACTTTTCATGGTTTGGATATATCCATGAAAAAAGTTCAAGACCTGATTTACATTTCGTTTGGGTGATTTAAATGGTAAAGTAGTAGGTAAATTTCGAGTAGCCCAAGGAATGACAGAGGAGACATGCTTGTAGAATTTGTTGAAAGAAACAATCTTAAAATCATGAACACCTTCTACAAAAAGAAAATGGACTTGGAGGAGCCCAAAAGGAGAAACGGAAATTGGACTAGATTTTAGTTAAATAAGTAACAGTGTTAAACAAGATAAAGTCAACCGATCCGATCATAGAATGGTGAGAAGCAAAATTTGTTCAGATCTAAGGAAAGAGAGAGAGAGAGAGAGAGAGAGAGAGAGAGAGAGAGAGAGAGAGAGAGAGAGAGAGAGAGAGAGAGAGAGAGATAATTCTAAGGAAATAAACGCTTGTAATAAGAGGGATATTTTTTTTAGTTTAGTTTACCAATACAAAATAGGCACTCCCAGCTACGTGGTGAAATGGAAGCAAGTAAAAAGAAATAAACAGTAATTTAACTAAATTTTTATTGGAATTAGCACAGGAGAAGTTGTTAAACAAGATCAAGGAAAACTATCAGAAAAGATAAAAATGTAATTAAGAATATCTTGGAGATGAGGGTTAATTCAAGAGAGATGAGATAGAATTAGCACAACTGTTAAAAAAAAAACTAAAAACACAAGATAGTCGTAAACACAATCAGATGAAACACCAAAGAAAGGAAGAAGCATCAAATTGTTGTAAAGGTAACTTGGAACAGGGCGTCAACAGATGTTTGCTTTAAAGAATGAACATGGAAATATCATCAACAATAGTGATGAAGTCATAGAAATTGCAGAGAATTTCTTTATGATGCTGTACAATAGTGATATAGAAAATAACTTTGCCAGTAGAAATAATGAATCACATGAGCAGGTACCAAACGTAACAGTAGGATTATTAAAGAAAGCAAGAAAAACTATGAAAAGAGGCAAATCAGCAGGAGAAGATGGCCCAACAATTTGTTTAATGATGGATGGATTTCATTATTGTTATTATTCTTATTACTTTCTAAACTAAAAACCTAGTTAGAAAAGCAGTATGCTTAAGCCTAAGGGCTCCAACAGGGAAAATTGCCCCATTGAGGAAAGGAAACAAGGAAATAAAATACAAGAGAATTTTAAGAACAATAACAACATTGAAAAAAATCTTTCACATATAATCTATAAAAACTCTACCCCAAGACAGTGGAAGACAATGGTACAGAAGCTATGGCACTACCCACGACTAGAGAACTATGGTTTGATTTTGGAGTGTCCTCCTAGAAGAGTTGCTTCCCATCGTTGAAGAGTCTCTTCTACCCATACCAAGAGGAAAGTAGTTACTGAACAATTACATTGCAGTAGTTACCCCCTTGAGCGAAGAAGAATTGTTCGGTAATCTTAATGTTGTTAGTTGTATGAGGACGTGTGTAGAGAATGTGTAAAGAATAGGCCAGACTATTTGATGTATGTGTAGGCAAAGAAAAAATGAGCCGTACCCAGAGAGTTGGATTCAGTGTAGTACGATCTGGCCAGTCAAAGGACTCGCTAAACATTACACAAAATGTCTGCAAGAATGCTCTATACCTATAGCTGGGTAAAACTGTATCATACTAATTCACAAAAAGGGAGACACAAAAGACCTGAAAAATTACAGCCAATAATGTTTACTTTCCATAATTTATGATATATACAAAGATCATATTAGGTCGAATAGAAAGACGGCTAGACTTTATTTAACCAAGAGAGCAGGCAGGCTTTAGAAGTCTGTATTCAACAAGTGACCATATCCATATAATTTACAAATTAATGGGAAAATCCACAGAACATGACAAACCATTATTATGGCATGTATAGACTATCAGAAAGCTTTTGATTCTGTCCAAACCTCAGCAGTAATGACAGCCCTTCTAAGAATCTTATGTTAGAACACTTGAAGATATCTGCATGAGAAGTGCAGCAATCCGAAAACTACATAAAGATAGTGAGAAAGTTCCAATTGAGAAAGGAGTTAGACAGGGAGACCCCATCTCTCTCAAATTATTCACAGCATATCTAAAAATGTAGGAATTGATATTAATGGGAATACTTTCATCATCATGATCACCTCCTCCTACGCCTATTGACACAAAGGGCTTCGGTTAGATTTCGCTAGTCATATCTATGTTTAGCTTTTAAATCATTATTTCTCCATTCATCATCGCCTACTTCACGCTTCATAGTCCTCAGCCATGTAGGCTTTGGTTTTCCCAACTCTTCTAGTGCCTTGTGGAGCCCAGTTGAACGTTTAGTGAACTAATCTCTCTTGGGAAGTGCAGAGAGCATGCCCAAACCATCTCCGTCTACCCCACACCATGATCGCATTCACATATGGCACTCGAGCAAGTTCTCTTATAGTTTCATTTCTAATCCTGTCCTGCGCTTTAACTCCTAGGGCTTTGTTTTCAAATCTACAAAATCTGTTAGATATTGTTTCATTGTCATACCATGACTCATGTCTATAGAGTAATACCGATCTCACTAAACTGATAGATTGCCTGAATTTTATATGTAATTTCAGACGATTTTATTTCCATGTTTTACTCAACCTAGCCATTGTCTGATTTGCTTTTTTAATCTTTCCTTGAACTCAAATTCTAAAGATCCTGTAATAGAGATAGTAGTTCCTAAATATTTAAATGATTCTACCTCATTAATCCTTTCTCCTTCCCATGATATCTCATCATCCATTGCATACTCCGTTCTCATCATCTCTGTCTTTCTTCCATTTATCTTGAACCCAGGCTCATATGATATTTCATGTATTCTGATAAGCAAGCTTGGCAAGTTCTCAAGTGTTCTGCTATTAAGGATACCATCATGAGCATACTCTAGGTCAGTTGATATCCTGTTACCAATCCAGTCCAATCCTTTCCAGTATCCCCAACTGTTCTATGCATTACAAAATCCATGAGGAGGATAAACAACATGGGTGACAGCACATTCCATTGAAGTACTCCACTGTTCACTGGAAACTCATTTGATAATACTCCACTAACATTAACTTTGCACTTGCTATGCTCATAAACAAGCTTAATCGAATTTACATATTTAAGAAGAACTCCATAGTAACTCAGGACACTCCACAAATTGGCCACTGTCAAAGGCTTTTTCATAGCCCACAAATGCCATCAAAAGTGGATTTCTTTATTCTACACATTGCTGTACCACATGTCTTAAGATGAAAATTTGGTCAGTACACCTTCTAATTTTTCTAAATCCTGCTTGTTCATCTCTCAGCTTTTCATCAATCTTTCTCTCTAGTCTCTTTGGAATGAACATCCTATATGTTTTCAAGACAACTGGCGTAAGTGTTATGCCTCTGTAATTATTACAATCAGCCAGATTCAGGTTTTGCCTCTTCACACCACATTCAATAAAGTAATCTTGTAAGTATTTTGAGAGATTTTATTTTCTGCCAATATCATCTCAGCAATTATCCCGTCGTATCCAGGGGCTTTCCATCTCTTGAGTTTTTCAATAGTAGCTTTGACTTCAAATAATGAATTCATTCATGGGCACATCAAGGTCTTCTTCATCTTCAGGTATTTCAATCAAATTATTTCCTTCATATCTCCTATTCATGACTTCACTAATGTTATTCCCTTCATATATCCTATTCATGACTTCACTAATGTGTTGCATCCTACATTGCCTTTCTTTATTTTCTGTTATTATAACAGATCCATCCCACTCTTTGATGGGTATATGCTTCTTCTTCTTTGCCCCAGTCGAGATTTCATTTGTAATTCTATGAGTAACTCTTATACCATAGCCACTCCCTGAATTCATAGCTTTGTCAGCATCATCTGCTTTCCTGTTTAAGTATTCTCTCCTGTCATTCTTGGCTTTTCCTTTGACCTCGCTATCAATACTGGAATACTTAGCATTCTCGAAAACTCTCCATTGTCAATTTCTGTCTTTGTCTCCTTTTTTATAGTATCTGAAGTATCATTTGATATCTATAGTTTTCTCGTTGTAACTGCATGTTCTAAAACTTCCCCATCAACTGACTGATATATGTTCTTAATATCTCACCATTCTTCAATAATTGTCTGCTCTTTGTCTCATAAAGTCTCTAATACTGCAAATAGATCCCTACATTCAATTGTAAAGGTTTTTATGTGCTCTTCTTCTAGAAGCTTAGTTGTATTAAACCTAGGTTTTCTATCTACATTTCTGTTGGGTGCTTTTAGTTTTAATTTCAGTGTGAAAATGAGGAGCTGGTGATCGCTACCAATATCTGCACCTCTGTAGCTTGTTAGATTCCTCAGTTTTTCTCTTCTTATTAATGGCTATGAGATCTATTTGAATTTTGTAATTACCACATGGTGAAGTCCATGTATACTTGTGGATATCCTTATGCAGGAGAACTGTACCTCCATTAACAAGATTGTTTGTTGAACAAAATCTTATAAAATATGCCCCATTTTCATTTTCTTCTTCACCAAGACCCTCAACACCCATTACATCCCCTATACCTTGATTATTCCTTCCAACTTTAGCATTGAAGTCTCCAATCACAATTTTCATATCTCTCTCAGGGATCTAATCTATTAAACTCTGCAGTTCTTCATAGTGTTCATCTTTCATATCCCCAGGGTAATCATTTGTTGGTGCTTAGCAAACTATAATACTCATATCGCGCTGCTTTGATTTAAACTGTGCAAGTAACAATCTACTATTCACAGTTCTCCATTCCATTAGTGTTTTTTCTGCTCTTGGTGTCATCATTATTCCTACCACTTCTCATCTAACTCCATCTGTTCTTCCTGAGTAATATATAATATATATATATATATATATATATATATATATATATATATATATATATATATATACATACATACATATATATATGTGTGCGTGTGTTGCCTTGGTCTAAGATTTCTTCACTAATCCCCTTAGAACGTGTTTCATTTAGGGCCAAGATATTCAAACTTTATTTCGTAAATTCATTCGCCACTTGCTGAAACTTCCAACTATGATTCATGATTTTAATATTCCAATTACCAATTTAATTTTTTTTTTATATATAAACCGGGAGATTTTTAGCACCTCACTACGCCCGGGACTGGAGGCCATTCTGTCATCTTCTCTTTCCATAGAATGACTAAATCCTTAGAGGATACATTGGATAAATTCATCAAAGAATGGCCAGTTCCTTGTTATGCACAGTGCCTATCTAACTAGGGCAATTGCCCCTGCTGGTCCATAGTAATTCCAGTAAAATCAATTGCCAGGCATCAGGAGTAGAAGTCAAAAAGACATCTTGTTTGGCGCCTTAAACCCAATTTGTCACTCTGTTGCCAGTGACTTTATCGAGATTTAAGGGGGCATTTCCTCCACACCCAGAGTTCTCGTTAATCCATCAGGTTGCTCATCCACTCACTGTTGGCAAACATTGATTGCTAAGATATACCGCCTAGCGTGGTAAATACCTTAACAATTCAAAATTTGCAGATGACATACTTGTGTTTAGTGACACAGTTGTGCTTAGATTTGAATAGAGAAAGAAGAAATGTAGGACTTAATATGAGTATGAGAAAAACCAAGATAATGTTCGATGAAAATGTAGAGAAACAACAAATAAAAGTCATGGACAAACCTCTAGAGATTTTTAATGAAGGGGTGGGTAGTAGGTTGGCCAGGGCACCAGCCACCCGTTGAGATACTACCACTAGAGAGTTATGGGGTTCTTTAGGTGGCCAGACAGTATTACATTGAATCCTTCTCTCTGGTTACGGTTCATTTTCCCTTTGCCTGCACATACACCGAATAGTCTGGCCTATTCTTTACAGATCCTCTTCTGTCCTCATACATCTGACAACACTAAGATTACCAAATAATTCTTCTTTACCAAGGGGTTAACTACTCTACTGTAATTTTTTAGTGGCCACTTTCCTTTTGATAAGGGTAGAAGAGGCTCTTTAGCTATGTTAAGCAGCTCTCCTAGGAAAAGGACACTCCAAAATCGAACCATTGTTATTTAGTCTTGGATAGTGCCACAGCCTCTGTACCATGGTCTTCCACTGTCTTGGGTTAGAGTTCTCTTGCTTTGTGGTCCACTCGGGCACACCATTCTATCCAATTTCTCTTCTTATTGTTTTTTAATTAAAGTTTTTATCTTATATATATATATATATGAAATATTTATTTTGATATTGTTACTGTTCTTAAAATATTTTAGTTTTCGTTGTTTCCTTCCCTCACTGAGCTGCTTTCCCTGTTGGAGCCTCTGGTCTTATAGCATCCTGCTTTTCCAACTAGGATTGTACCTTAGCAAGTAATAATAATAATAATAATAATAATAATAATAATACATACATACATACATACATACATACATACATACATACATACATACATAGGTCAGACAGTAAGTGTTTCACGAGGACACGAGACCGAACTTGAAAGAAGGGTAAGCATGAAATGACCAGCATTTGGTAAACAAAATAAGATTACAAAAAATTGAATGCCACTTTCTTTAAAAAGAAAATTATTTAATTACCCGGTCCTACCAGTGTTAACTGGTACATCAAAAACTTGGAGCCTTACTGAAGCCCTATAATATTTGCTAGTTACAACTCAAAGAACTATGGAAAAAACAATGATGGGAATAACGCTAAGAGCCAGAAAATTAAAAACTTGGATACAACACTTAACTAAATTATAGGATATTCTAACAAGATATTGGAAAAAGAAATGTACGGGGCAGGACATATAATGAGAATGACAGATAATAAAATAACAGAATGGGTCCTTAGTCACTGCAAAAGAAGCAGGCGAAGAAAGAAAAGACGCTGGATTGACGAACTAAGAACGTTTGCGGATTTGGACAGGCATATAAAGGCACTGATCAGACACAAGTGGAAGGTCATGTCTGAGGCCTTGGTTCTGCAGTGAGCAAGTAACGGGTTAATATGATGATTATGATATATACATTTATATATATATATATATATATATATATATATATATATATATATATATATACAGTATATATATATATATATATATATATATATATATATATATATATATATATATATATATATACAGAGAGAGAGAGAGAGAGAGAGAGAGAGAGAGAGAGAGAGAGAGAGAGAGCAAGATACGGGGAAATTTTCGTAACTTAAATTAATATATAGCAAATTATAAGAGGACACCTCATCAACTTAGGACCATTAGAGAACTTGCTGATTAACGTAGCTTACTGTTTTTTTAGTGATGAATGAGCTTTAGGATTTGAAGGTACTAGATTTCAGGTACCTCCAAATTGCGGAGTGATTTTCCTGGAAATGTTGTTGAACCTTGAGAATTTGATGTTTTCTTATCAAAACCTGAATAGATGAGTAATGTATCGTATTATGATGATAGTTTATCGTCATTTATTCTTTTTTTTTATTTGCTTAGATATTACCTACTTAACCCAGTTTATGATGATGACGGGAATATTCTTGTAGTGACCCCAGAAATGTTTAGCAACTTCCTTACTTTATCATATGCCATCTATCTCACTCTTCTTAGTCCATTAAATGAGATATCTCATTTGACTGTTTTATTTCTATGTATACGTGTTTAAAAAGCGAAAGCACAAGAAGTACCATCTTGTCCCTGGTATCTCTAAGGTCGACAAATACACTCAAGGAGTTAGTGTATCGGTTAAACATTCTCCTTGTTGTGCTATGTTCATTAATCTCGTCGACAAGATGAAGCACATCATGCACACAACTATTTACGAGTAGTATGACTATGAGGTGGAATATAGCCTTTGTGGAAGCTTTTATTTTTGTTTGCTAAGCCCATTGTGTTTTTTTTCTTAATTATAATTCAGAATCTCAATTTATTTCCTCTAGTATATTCCTCTGAATGATCACTGATGAATACGTCCGAGGTAGAATTGGGAAATTTCTCTCTCTCTCTCTCTCTCTCTCTCTCTCTCTCTCTCTCTCTCTCTCTCTCTCTCCTCTCGATGAAAATTGGGATATATTTTTGCGACTCTTTTATAAAGATATCTTTTTGAACAATAATTATGCTCTCATTCAGTCAACTCTTTCAAACAGATGAATAACCGTTGAATCTTCCATATGTATATTATTATTATTATTATTACTAGCCAAGCTACAACCCTAGTTGGAAAAGCAAGATGCTATAAGTCCAAGGGCTCCAACAGGAAAAAATAGCCCAGTGAGGAAAGGAAATAAGGAAATAAATAAATGGTGAGAATAAATTAACAATAAATCATTCTAAAAACAGTAACAGCGTCAAAACAGATATGCCCTATATAAACTATTAACAACGTCAAAAACAGATATGTCATATATAAACTATAAAAAGACTCATGTCAGCCTGGTCAACATAAAAACATTTGCTCCAACTTTGAACTTTTGAAGTTCTACTGATTCAACTACCCGATTAGGAAGATCATTCCACAACTTGGTAACAGCTGGAATAAAACTTCTAGAATACTGTGTAGTATTGAGCCTCATGATGGAGTAGGCCTGGCTATTAGAATTAACTGCCTGCCTAGTATTACGAACAGGATAGAATACTTACAGACCTTCAAAGCTAATTCAAACGTGAATAGAGATGATTTTTTTCTGCAATACACTTGCACACCTCCACAACTATTTTATACATAAGTAATAGTTGAACTATCATAACTATTGGAAATGTAAGGGTTTTTGTGGCGTTATTGGTAACGTCTCTGCCTGGTGATCGCCAGACGGGGGTTCGAGTCCCTCCCAGACTCGTGAGTTAAGGATGGCAGTTTAGGGAAACTTATCAGTATATCTGCTGAGTCATAAGCAGCCATTGCCTGGCCCTCCCTGGACCTAGCTTGGGTGGAGAGGGAGTTTGGGCGCTGATCATATGATATATAGTCAGTTTCTAGGCATTGTCCTGCTTGCTAGGGAAATGTCAGTCCCTTGCCTCTGCCATTCATGAGTGGCCTTTAAACTTTCAAATGTCAATAATAGGTTAACCTCTATGTGCAAGACACTTGCACAGCATTACAGTTATTTTAAATAGATGAATAATAGTTGAGCCATCATGTCCAAAACAGTATTGCCCTCACAAATATTGTAAAGAAATGAATAATGGTAACAGATGAATATAAATGAACTTTATTCAGAGGTGAATAATATTCTATTTTAAACACTTGCACGCTATCACAACTATTTCAATAAGATTAATAGTAGTCGAACCCTCTATGGTAAAAAATTTATACACCTTCAAAACTATTTCAGACATAAATAACAGTTGAACCATATATGTGCGAAACACTTATTCAGTTCCACAGCTATTACAAACAGATAGATTAGTGCTGAGAATCCTCCACTGTATGTGTAAAACATTTATACAATTCCACAACTATTTCAAAGATAGATTATTTCTGAACCTTTTATGTGAAAAATAATGATGCAGTAATACCTCGGTTTACTAGTAACTCAGAATACCTGCCTTTCGGCATACGAGGATGCAATTTCAATTCAGTATATGAGTATGACCTTTCAATTTGGTATACGTAAATCTAATCAGTCTGTAAGTAAAAATTTTCCCCGTATACACAGACTAGCAAGAAATAAATATAGCAGTACTGCCGATACACCACACACGGACTATTCACGCTGTATTCAAGTGATTTTTACTTCATTTTTATGCAATTTAAAAGAAAAGGCAGAAACACTTGTCTCTAGATAGGTTTCTTGTCAAAATTGAATGTAAGAGTAAAAAAAAAATAAAGAATCCACAGTGATTCAGTTAGTGATAGTAAACGCTGTTCAAGAGAGAGAGAGAGAGAGAGAGAGAGAGAGAGAGAGAGAGAGAGAGAGAGAGAGAGAGAGAGAGAGAGCTCCCGAAAAGTTCTCACGGAGAGATTCTCCCTCCAAGCAGTAACTCCTTCTTTCTCCCCTTCCTCTGCCTCTCTCGTCTTCCAATGCCAGCCATGTTTCTCATCAAATGTAAAGTGTGAGTTGATTTATCAATACTTTAGTTCCTTTATCATGGATTATTAATTTGGTTTCATTTCTATTATAAGGGGCTATAAGTAATTTGTTTTTTATGTAGCATCACGAACCTGTAAAAATGAGTATATATGTATATTGCTGGACGTGTGACATGCATCAAGTGAATTCCCTTTATTTCTTATGGAAAATATTGTTTTGGGTTACTAGTTTGCTCCTAGAACGGATTAAACTTGCATACCAAGCTACTACTGTCATGCGTGTTATTCCTTCATTTTTCTGAAAAGAAATAGAAACATATATATTTCTCTCTATGTATATTGCTGGACGTGTGGCATGCATCAAGTGAATTCCCCTTATTTCTTATGGAAAATGTTGTTTTGGGTTACGAGTTTGATCCTAGAACGGATTAAACTTGCATACCAAGGTATTATTGTAATGAGTTATATTCTTTTATTTGTCCGAGATGAAATAATAATATATATATTTTTCTCCATGTATATTGCTGGACGTGTTGCATGCATCAAGTGAATTCCCTTTATTTCTTATGGAAAATATTGTTTTGGGTTACGAGTATGCTCATAGAACGGATTAAACTTGCATACCAAGGTACTACTGTAATGCGTGTTATTCCTTCATTTGTCTGAAATGAAATCTCTCTCTCTCTCTCTCTCTCTCTCTCTCTCTCTCTCTCTCTCTCTCTCTCTCAATACAAGGTGAAAGATTAAAAACACTTACAACATTGGATGGTCGTAGTATCAAATGTGTTTCGCACCCCACTTTCAACCAGAGTAGGGTTGTGATATATGCTCCAGAATTGCTGGACATAGATGAAAAAGAAATTGAGGATGAACTGAAAAGTTAAGGAGTAGTGAAAGTAGTCAGAATGAGAAAGAGAGATAGAGAACAACTTATTCCTCTTACTACTTTGATTGTAACATTTGATCAATGCAGATTACCAAATGTTTATAAAGCTGGTTGGCTATCTTTGAAGGTGAAACCATACATCCACTCAGCATTGCGATGTTATCATTGCCAAATGTTTTGCCATTTAAGCCAGAAATGCAAGGAAAAACTAAATAATAAGCCAGCTGTTTGTGCCAACTGTGGAAAAATAGTCAGGGACCATGCACAGAAAATCCATATTGCATACATTGTGGGGAAACACACCCAGCTACATCTAAAAGCTGTATTAAGTTTATTTTTGAAAAAGAAATTCAGGCCATTAGGAGCATGGAAAGGGTTACTTTTAAAGAGGCTCGTAAAATTTTTAGCTCTTGAAAAACAGATTAGACCAGGGCAACCTTTTTCAATGATTCTGAAGAAAAACTTGCCTAAACACACAAACGAAAATTATATCTTCACTTCTACATTAAGAAACATATGAAAGTAGTTAAAGAGGTTGAAAGTCCCATTGAAATTTTATATCCAAAAATTGTAGAAAGATCAAAACAGATACTTAAATATCTGAAAGATATTCAAAAGCCATCAACTCCCATTCTAAACTATAGTACAAAGTCTCTCAGGCCGTGTCCTTGCTTGATCTGATGAAGGTTCCACTTGAAACCAATTTAAACTCTCTCAGTCCGTGTCCTTGCTTGATCTGATGGAGGTTCTACTTGAAACCAATTTACCTGGTGAACCTGTTGTTGGGAAGGTGCAAAAACCTGATAGCTCACAACCTTTTAATCGAAAAAGAGAGAGAGACCTCCATCTCTCTCGCGACTTCAAATAAATATGATGTCTTGTCTGCTGATGTTTCTGATCAACTGGAAGACAACTTAAATAAATCAGAAATTCAAGTTGAGGTCCACCTTTCTCCTCAACAACTAGATCAAAAGGATACAAGGAAGAAGATAAACACAAAGCCCAATATATCAAGATCCTCTCTAGAGGTACCACCGGGAAATAGTGTTAGATCAAAGATTGCCAATGGGAAGACTTCATCCAAGGTGTCTTCCAAAAAATAAAACATAGTTTTTTCCTCCATTCTGTAATGGGATTGCCAGGGTTTAAGGGCGAAATATTAAGCTCCTCATACGTGAGCACTCCCCTATAATTGTATGTCTGCAGAAGAGCAAACTCGATGCTAATACTCCTTGCTCTCGAGAGTATGTTGGCTATAGGATACCATATGATCAACGAGCAGGGAGCTATGTGGGAAATCTTATATACGTTCGTGGAGATGTCCCCCAAATATCTTTGTCTCTGTGTACCACTTTGAAGCCAGTAGTTCTGCAGATTGATATAGAGAGAAAATACACAATCTGTTCTCTTGCCTCCAAATGATAACATCTCTTATGATATTATAGTAGAGGTGATTAAACAACTCCCACAACCTTTTCTCTTACTAGGAGATTTTAATAGTAGACATCCTTTATGGGGTGATGTTTTGGCAAACGCAAGGGGTAATATTATATCATCAATTTTGGATAATGAAAAAGTAGAGCTCCTTAATACAGGAGAGCCCACACACTTTCATGTTCATACAGGTACCTTGTCCTGCATTGACCTATGAGTTGTAAGCTCTAACTGTCTTCTCGATTTTAATTGGAGAACATTAGATGATTGGCATACTAGTGATCATGCACCAATCATTTAAAACACCAACAATGGTCCCCCGTTGCAGAGATCACCACGATGGAATCTTGATAAGGTGGACTGGGATAGATTTTGGGAGCTAAGTGAAATTGAAGGAAATGCAGAACAGTTTGAAAGTGTTGATGAGGCCATAGACTTACTTAATGGAACTCTTCACACATCAGGAGTCAATTCCATTCCCAAAACTAACAGGAATATTCAAACGACTACCAGTCCCCTGGTGGTCATCAGAACTAACTGCCCTTCACAGAGCCACAAGAAAGTCTTTTAACTCGATTGCGCTGGCGCCGTACGAGGGGAATTTAATCATATACAAAGCTAGGCGCCAATCTTGGGTATCGTTTGTTTCCTCCATTAATAGTAGAACACCAACATCATCTGTGTGGAGGAAAGTGAAAAAGATAGCAGGCAAATTTACCCCAAACCAACCATCAGTGTTAAGAGTAAATGGTCTGTATGTGACTGGACTAACCAAAGTTAGAATTGCCCTGGCTGATCATTTCTCAAATGTATCGTGCAAGTGTGAAGCAGCTCCTGCTCACCAGTATAGGAGCATTGAAGAAAAGAAAGCTTTAGATTTTAGAAAGCTTTAGATTTTGCAACAAGAAGGGAAGAGTCATACAATTCTCCTTTTACTGAAAGAGAATTTGATTCCGCACTTGCTGCATGTAACGATACAGCCCCTAGACCTGATGGAATTCTACATCCTATGATTAAACGTGTACCAGTCAATACCTAGTTATTTATTTTAAGCATTATTAACAGAATATGGCATAATCATAGTTATCCAAGTGTTTGGGAACTAGACATTATTTTAGCCTTTTTAAAAGCGGGCAAGGATAGGTTTTTAGCAGCAACATATCGACCAATTGCATTGATATCTTGCTTATGTAAGATCATGGAGAAGATGGTCAATGCAAGACTAATGTGGTACCTAGAAAAGAAAGGTATTTTATCACCAATCCAGTGTGGATTCAGAAAAAAGCACTCCTCAACTGATGTGTTGGTACGACTTGAGTCTTCTATTTGTGAAGCCTTTGCTTCTAAACAGCACCATGTAACAGTCTTTTTTTACCTTGAAAAGTCATATGATACTTCCTGGAGATATCATATACTCAAAACCATTCATGAATTAGGATTGAGAGGAGAGCTACCACTCTTTATTCAGTCATTTCTTTCACATTTTTCAAGTGAGAGTGGGGGAAACTCTAATAGAGAGTAAATATCAGGAAGAAGGAGTTCCCCAGGGTAGTGTGCTGAGTGTAACCCTATTTGCACTTGCAATTAATGGGATATCCTCGGTCATTCCCCAAAATATTCTCTCAACACTATTTTACTGGAGCTAGAATAGCAATGGTTGAGAGACAACTACAACTTGCAATTGATAGAATTATTCAGAGGGGTGATTTGAAAGAGTTCAAGTTTTCAACAAGCAAAACTACTATTGTCCATTTCTGTCATATCAGGAGAGTACATCCTGACCCGGATATATGCATGAAAGGTCAATGGATCCCATGCGTAGGGGAAGCTAAATTTTTAGGATTGATTTTCGACTCTAGGTTGATATGGGTTCCACACTTAAAGGCACTAAAAGCTAAATGTCTTGAGGCTCTGAATCTTTTAAAAGTATTGTCTCATACATCATGGGGGGCAGACCGTAAAACTATTTTAAAATTATACAAGGCCTTAATTTTTTCAAAAAATAGTTATGGGTGTGAAATATACTCCTCAGCTACCCCCAGCCTATTAAAGATATTAGATTCAATACATCATGCTGGTATTAGATTTTCCACAGGAGCATTTAGAACTTCACCTATCCCAAGTCTTCTTGTTGATGCTGGAGAGTTACCTTTGAACCATTACCGAATGTCCTCTGTGATTCAGTATTGGTTTAGGTTGCAAAGACTCCCTAATTCTTTAGCCTTTCAGACTGCAAGCCTTGTAAGGCACTCAACATTCTTTGAGTTGCACCCAAAATCTCCTCAACCTTGTGGCTTTCAGGTGAAACAATTATTAAACAGTCTTGATATAATGAGAAGTTAGGTGCTTCCATTTAAGATATCATCAACCCCTCTGTTGAAATTACCAGAGATATCTTTTTGTAAATATTTTATTGGTGTTAAGGAATGAATTTTTATTTATACCAATGGCTCCAAATCTGATGCTGACATTGGATTTTGAGTATATAGTAGTTCTTTTAACTGTAGAGGTGCACTTCCTCCAATATCTTCCATATTTACTTCTGAATTATTTGGCATACTAACCTCTATATAGAAAATTGTGTTGAAAGAGGAGGGCAATTTTACCATTTATAGTGATTTAAGAAGTGTCCTTCAAGCTTTAGAAGGTTTTAAGTCTAGTAACCCTTTAGTTTTAAAGATTTTAGAGTCGCTTTTAATTATTGGCCTGAAAGGTATAACAGTTCGATTTTGTTAGGTTCCAGCACACACAGGTGCGTCTGGAAATAAAGAGGCAGATTCACTGGCAAAGTGCTGCAGCTTAGTTGCTACAAAGAAGGTATCCCATTCTCTGTAATGATTTTTACCAGCAATTAAGAATTTAATTAATAACAATTGGCAACAGTATTGGTATAGTTTAACCAAAAATAAGATGAGATAAATTTTGATTTCGAATGTTATATCCCCTTGGAGGTATAATGGGATGCCCCAGAAATGGGAGACTACTCTTTGTCATCTCTGCATTGGTCACACTTGGATGACACACGAGTTTCTGCTGGCTGTCCAACACCAACCATATTGCGATGACTGTTTGATGCCCTTGACAGTGAGGCATTTGTTGACTGAATGCCCCACTTATAGCACAGAAAGAAATAGATATCTGTTTGAGGATCCAGATGAGGATGTCAGGTTCATCCTTGCCAAGTTCCTTGGACATGATGTGTCGTACAATGCTAGTGGCATTTTTAAATTTATATCAGAAGCAGGTCTTCTTAATGCTATTTAACTTCTATAACATAAATACTGTTCTGGTTTTAATTGAATTTTCTTTTAATCTTTATTTATAATAAACAATATCGGCTTCAATGACCTTCGATGTCAGGATTCTAGAAAACTTCAAATCATTCATTCACAAATATCTCAGATACGTGAAAATTGTAATTCGTGAAAAAGCCACGTAGAGCACAGACTTATGCGACTGTAAGAATATTACTTTGTTTGAGATTTTATTTATAACCATGAATAATTTCGTCTATTGTATATATTGCCTTCGCCAAAATCAAAGACAATACGAAGGTTATGTATTCACCCCTCTCTGACAGGCGTAGAGTATACCTTTGGCAAACTATTTTCACGAAAGTATGTATTCACCTGTCTGTTTGTTTGTTTGTGAGCAACACTACACAAAGACTACTGTACTGGTTGGGACCAAACTTGGTAGTCATGTTGAGTATGACCCAGAGATAAATCGTTTTCGGTGCAAGAAATACCACTGGAAGTTCCTCATTGCTGACTTAACCTTGTCAATACTCGGTGCACATACCCTCGCCCACATCCACCTCCTGGTTGATGAAGTGCATCGACGTTTAGTCAACAAGGACTAATAATTTTTGACACCTCTTCAATTGGCCACCTCTGACCCCACGGCATGCACTCCACATCAGTGCAGTACCACAGAAGCCTACGCCCAACTCCTCATGTGCTACCCAGAGTTTTTTTGTTCAGAACTTCGCCAAATGACTATGTTTCCGGTGTAAGCATGGTATTTATCACCATATCCAGATGATGTGGCCCCCAGTGTTTGCCAGATTCAGGTGTCTGTCCCCAGAACATTTGGATCATTTGGCAGCTGCTAAACGAAATTTTGCCAAAATGGAAGAAATGGTCCTTTGCCAAAAGTCCTCAAGCCCATGGTCGTCCCCTTTACAAATTTTCCTGAAGAAGGATGGCTCCCTGTGCTCTTGTATGGATTATAGGAGTGTGAACATGCTGACAGAACTGGATCACTATCCCCTCCCAAACGTCACTTTTTTGTACCACAAACCCCTCTCCTCTCTACCGATGACACTGACATCGCTATTGGTGCAGTAAACGGGCAGGTGGTCAACGCCCCCCCCCCCCCCCCCCGCCCGGTTGGCCTTCCTTAGTAGAAAACTGTCCAAGGCGGAATCTGGTTACTCTACTGTGGACCGCGAATTGCTGGCAGGGCATTTGGCTGTCGGTTATTTTCGCCACTTCTTGTAGGGTATGCCCTTCATTATTTGCACAGACCACATGCCTCTGGGGCACACCTTTACTTGAAAGTCCAACTCTTTGTCCACCAGTCAAAGCTGACATCTCTCTGCAGTGGTTGAATACAACTGCATCCTTCAATACGCCCGTGGGAAAATGAATCCCGTTGCCAATGCCCTTTCAAGAAACACATTGGCTGTCATTCACCTGGGATTGGATTACAATGCCTTAGCAGAAACCCAACGAAAAGATCCAGAATACCAAGCATGCAGGACATCCTGCACGTCTCTCCCTTGGGAAGACGCTGCCCTCAACAACTGCAATGCCATGCAGACCTACTACACAGCTACCGAACACGAGGTTCATTGCCCCGTCATTACTAAAGATGCTAAGGATTGGGCCAGAACCTGTACTTTATGCCTAACTTTAAACGAACATTGACACATGGATTTAGGAATGAGCACCTGGCCTCCACCTTAGCGTCACTTTACCAACCTTCATGTCAACGTAGTAGGTCCCCTACTCATATCACAAGGACACTGTAAACGAGCAGGTGGTCAACGTCCCCCCCCCCCCCCGGCCGGTTGGCCTTCCTTAGTAGAAAACTGTCCAAGGCGGAATCTGGTTACTCTACTGTGGACCGCGAATTGCTGGCGGGGCATTTGGCTGTCCGTTATTTTCGCCACTTCTTGTAGGGTATGCCCTTCATTATTCGCACAGACCACATGCGTCTGGGGCACACCTTTACTTGAAAGTCCGACTCTTTGTCCACCAGTCAAAACTGACATCTCTCTGCAGTGGTTGAATACAACTGCATCCTTCAATACGCCCGTGGGAAAATGAATCCCGTTGCCAATGCCCTTTCAAGAAACACATTGGCTGTCATTCACCTGGGATTGGATTACAATGCCTTAGCAGAAACCCAACGAAAAGATCCAGAATACCAAGCATGCAGGACATCCTGCACGTCTCCCCCTTGGGAAGACGTTGCCTTCAACAACTGCAATGCCATGCAGACCTACTACACAGCTACCGAACACGAGGTTCATTACCCCGTCATTACTAAAGATGCTAAGGATTGGGCCAGAACCTGTACTTTATGCCTAACTTTAAACGCACATTGACACATGGATTAAGGAATGAGCATCTGGCCTCCACCTCAGCGTCACTGTACCAACCTTCATGTCAACGTAGTAGGTCCCCTACTCACATCACAAGGACACTGTTACATTTTTACTGTGATTGACAGCGCCACTTATTGGCCTGAAGCCATCCCCATCCAAACTGTAACATCCGCATCATGTACATCTGCCTCACTCTCAGGGTGGATAACAAGATTTGGTATCCCTAAACTTATTACTTCTGACATTGGTACCACTTTCACCTCTCAATTGTGGATATCATTAGTGAATGCCCTGGGCATCACCCTACACCAGACAACAGGCTACAATCCTGCAGCCAAAGGTATTGTTGAACATTTTCACCTCATTCTCAAAGCAGCTTTGATGTCCCGCTGCAATGACTCTATATTAGCCGTAATAGCAAATGTAGGATAAGTATGTGTGTATTGGCCATAACAGTGAATGTAGGATAAATTTATGCGTGAAATATGTAAAACAGCATTACAGAAGAAAGGGAACTAAAATAAACAGAGTTAAAAGCTAGCGAGAGTAATGGGCTTACAACTAGAGTATGGAACCGCTCATCCTGGGCACAATAACCTTTAGCCTTGACACATGTTGAACACCACCATAGGAAAAGAATCAAGCCATTGATGGGCTGACCACAAACGCATCTCTATCGTAAATGCATAACATAATTGTCAACCTTAGAGCAATCTCCAAATCTACCACAAGACTGCATCATGTATTTATAATGCTGTACACACCTGTGTAATGTGTTAACATAATAGCAATTGTGATTTAGAGGAGCCTATAATGATCTATATACAAATCATTGTGTTATTCATTGTCTGATACATATATGTTAGATCGATAACATGTCAATTTGTAATGACACTAACTCGCGCATATTGTTCATGTCACCAGGTTTGATCACAACAAATAGATAGTGAATTCAACACTGCGGTATCAATTACTCCACCATTAGTGGCTAGAAAAGGAGAGGCGACTACAGACTCAAACTGGTAGACTCAGCTTTTTTTGGGTCTTCATAGCACTGAAGAAAAGAAAATTTTAAATTTTGCAACAAGAAGGGAAGAGTCGTATAATTCTCCTTTCACTGAAAGAGAATTTGATTCCGCACTTGCTCATTGCAATGATACAGCCCCTGGACCCGATGGAATTCCATATGCAATGATTAAACATGTACATTTTAATACAAAGCTATTTATTTTAAGTATTATTAATAGAATATGGCATGATCATAGTTACCCAAGTGTTTGGGAACTAGCCATTATTTTAGCCTTTTTAAAACCCGGTAAAGACAAGTTTTTAGCAGCAAACTATCGTCCTATTGCATTGACATCTTGTTTATGTAAAATCATGGAGAAGATGGTCAATGCAAGGCTGATGTGGTACCTTGAAAAGAAAGGTATTTTATCACCGATTCAATGTGGATTCCGAAAAATGCACTCAACGACTGATGTGTTGATACGACTAGAGTCTTCTATTTGTGAAGCCTTTGCTTCCAAACAGCACCATGTGACAGTATTTTTTGACCTTGAAAAGGCATATGATACCACATGGAGATATGGTATTCTTAAAACCATTCATGAATTGGGATTGAGAGGAGAGCTGCCACTATTTATTCAGGCATTTCTTTCACGTAGAGTTTTTCAAGTGAGAGTGGGGGAAACTCTATCAGAGAGTAAGTGCCAGAAAGAAGGAGTTCCTCAGGGTAGTGTGCTGAGTGTAACCCTTTTTGCACTAGCAATTAATGGGATATCCTCAGCCATTCCCCAGGATGTTCTCTCAACATTATTTGTGGATGATCTCTCAATATCATTTGCTGGCACTAGAATGGCAATGGTTGAGAGAAAAATCCAACACTCTATTGATGAAATTATCCAGTGGGCTGACATGAATGGATTTAAGTTCTCGACAAGTAAAACTACCATTGTCCATTTTTGTCGTATTCGGGGAGTACATCCAGACCCGGATATATACATTAAAGGTCAACGGATACCATGTGCAAGAGAAGCTAAATTTTTTAGGTTTGATATTTGATTGTAGGCTTACATGGGTTTCTCACTTAAAAGCATTAAAAGCTAAATGTGTTGAAGCTCTGAATATCTTAAAAGTATTGTCCCATACATCATGGGGGCAGACCGCAATACTATTTTAAAATTATACAAGGCCTTGATTTTTTCCAAAATTAGTTATGGCTGCGAGGTATATTCTTCAGCCACCTCAAGCCGGTTAAAAATATTAGACTCGATACATCATGCAGGTATTAGATTGTCTACTGGAGCTTGTAAAACCTCGCCTATCCCAAGTCTCCTTGTTGATGCTGGAGAGTTACCTCTAGACCTTTACCGAATGTCTTCCATTCTTCGGTATTGGTTTAGATTGCAAAGACTCCCTAACTCTCTAGCCTTTCAGACTGCAAGCCTTGTAAGACACGCATCATACTTTGAGTTGCACCCAAAATCTCCTCAACCTTATGGCTTTCGGGTGAAACGATTATTAAATAGTCTGGATATAATTAGAAATAAGGTACTTCCATTCAAGGTATCATCAACGCCTCCATGGAAGTTACCAGAGATATCTTTTTGTAAATATTTTATTGGAGATAAGAAGAATATGTCAGACCTAGAAGCCAGGTCTCTTTTTAATGAACATGTTAAAGAACATAGAGGATCAACTTTTATCTATACTGATGGCTCCAAATCTGATGCTGGCGTTGGATTTTGAGTACATAGTAATGGTTTTAATTGTAGAGGTGCACTTCCTCTGACCGCTTCCATATTTACTGCCGAACTGTATGGCATATTAACCGCTATTGAGAAAATAGCGTTGGAGAAGGAGGGTAATTTTACAATTTTTAGTGATGCAAGGAGTGTCCTTCAAGCTATAGAAGTTTTTATTTCTAATAACCCTCTAGTTTTAAAGATTTTAGAATGGCTTTTCATTATTGGACGGAGAGGTATAACAGTTCAATTTTGTTGGGTTCCAGCACATGTAGGTGTGTCTGGGAATGAGAAGGCAGATTCACTGGCTAAGGAGGCTGCATCCGAGTTGCTGCCAAGAAGGTATCCCATTCCCTGTGATGATTTCTTACCTGACATCAAGAAATTGGTTTGCAATAAATGGCAACAGCAATGGGATAGTCAAGATGGCAATAAAATGCGAGAGATAACAAATGACATATCTCCTTGGAGGTATAATATGATGCCCTGAAAATGGGAGACGTCTCTTTGTCGTCTCCGTATTGGTCACACTCGGTTGTCACACTCGGTTGTCACACGAGTTTCTGCTGAAGGGCCAACACCAACCGTATTGTGATGACTGTTTAGTACCTCTAACAGTAAGGCATTTGTTGACCGAATGCCCCAATTATAACAACTTGCGGAATAGATATTTGTTTGAGGCTCGAGGTGAGGGTGGCAGGTTCATCCTTGCCAAGATTCTTGGAAATGATGTGTCCTACCATGCAAGTGGCATTTTTAGATTTATTTCAGTAGCAGGTCTTCTGAAAAATATTTAACTTTTATGACATTCAATTTTTATGATTTTAATTGAATACTATTTAATTTTTATTTTATTTTATTTTTTATTTTTGTATACATAAATTAAATGTTACTGGCGTCAATGACCTTAGATGTCAGGATGCCTGAAAACTTTAAATCATTCATTCATTTGGGTCTTCATAGGATTAAGGACAACTCTTAAAGATGCCCTGGATATCTTGGCAGCTTAAATGGTGTTTGGTGACCCATTGGTCGTCCCTTCTCCAACAGTCTCAAACGCCCATGTCACATTGTGGGAAAATTTACTCCCACCGAAGCAACGCATACCGGAGATTTAAACACCGCAATGCATGTCTTCGTACATAGCGGCAATTGCATCCTACTGCTGACATCCCCTTACACTGGCCTTTATCTTTGTTATCAGTCCCAAACCTTAGGCTTTCATAATTAATATTTGTGGCAAAGAAGTCTGTGACATATTTCCTGCAAGATGATCTGCCTACAGTTCTCCTCTTTAGGGCAGGGCGCCCTATTTCACATGTGTCTTTTTCCAGTGGGAAGCCATGCAATCCAGCTGTATTTCATACACGCTCATACTCTAAAATGCTCCTCTCTCTCTTATAATAGAAAAACCTGTTCAAGTTTACCATTGCATATTTCACATTGTTGGAATTTTGTGCCCTTGTTGCCCTCAATCATTTGTATATAAGTTCGTTCTCTTGTTGAATAAAATCAGTTACATTCACTTCGCCTTTTTATTAGTACCTAACAGCTACCTTGCGACAGGTTGGTTTGTATTGCTCCCATACAAATAGTATTTTTGGATATTCCCTTTAACGAAATTTGCACAAAGAAAACATGATTTTGTATCAATGGTTTTACAAGGACATTTTGAGGACCATACAAACGCAACTCCTTATCATTCAGCTATATCCAGATATACTTAGAAAACTGTATTAATAGTCTGGATATTGTATTTTACTAACCATGTCAATATTGATAACTCGACCCAGAAATATGAGTAATCCAGTTATCCAGTAGGTAATAAACAGCGAAGCGAGATCTTAATTATGAAAAAGGTAAAATGATTAGTCTTCTATACAATAAAGATTTATATAATTCACTAAGTCTTTCACGTTTATTTTTCCATCGGTTTCATAATTATTGTTCCTCATATGATCCACTCGGTGGCAGTGACATGTTCATGTTGTTTCCAATGCCAATGGCAGAGATATATCTGGTGTGAAATATTAGAAATTAGCGAATGTGGAATTGTAAACCACACTTACATATGTTCCGGATGCTGACATTCTTTTGTTTATAGTTTGCATTCGGACTGCTTATTTATATCAGCTGCAGATACAGTACAAATGTTAAGAATATGAAACGATTTTCCTAACCTCACATTAGTGTATCTTCATAGTTTAAACATGACCGTTCTTAAAATGTTTTTTATATGTTAATCGTTAATTTTCATACATTTAGTTTAATTCCCTATTTCCTATCCTGACTGGGTTATTCTTCGTGATGGAGCCCTAGGTCTTTTAGTATTCTACTCCTCCAGCTAGAGTTGTAGCTTAGCTAATAATTATGGTAATAATAATGATGTTCCTCCGATATGTATTTGGACATCTGATACATCATTAACCAAAAAAATTCCTCTATTGAACACTACCGCTATGTAACATTCCAGAATTTTTGCGGCTTCTGTATGTTCATTATATTCAATAAAGTAGCCAACCTTTCGTTTCTATTTTATATGTACTACAGACGCTTTAATATTTACATTATTTATTTTTTATTGTAATTATTATTCTCAATTTAGTCATTAGTGATAGTATTAATTTGGTTATCTTTATTATTATCTCGGTGTATATAGAGTAGCGTCTAATTACACATTTCGAACTGCCGATAATATACCTTCTCATATATATGACCTTAATCTTAATGTTCATCTATTATCATTAACAGTGATTATCTTTATTTACTGATATCATCGTCACTAACATTATTATTTTTTTTTATTCGCATTGTACTTATTGTAATTGTTCATGTATTTCTGTCTTTATGCATATTTGTATTTCACTATGTTTCACTTCTGTGTTTGTATGTGGCCTCGTACTAAAATAATGCATGTCACTTTTATCATTAATTTTATTAACATAGCTGTTTTATTTCATGATTATTATTTTTTATTTATAGTATGTTATTGTTTCCTGTTAAATTACTTGGTTTTAGACCTTTGTTTTGTATTGTGTATAATCATTTTATGTATAATTTGTGCATTTTTTTCATCAAATTTGTCTTTCCCTCTTTGGATATTGTTCTCCCCGAGTTAATTACTACCACTTCTCTTATTATCATAAGGTTATTATCATCTTTTAATTGTCTCTTCATTGGCATTTATTCATAATTAACTTTTCCTGTTTGTTATTCTTTTATAATGTAGTGATTGGCTTCTTTTCTGTCTGACTTATTGTGTATCCTACTTAGTAGCGTAAGTTGAACGCACATTACGTTTATATGCTTTCTCGTGTTTTTCATGTCTTCAGTGTCCGAAATAATGTTTATTATTGTTATTATTATTGTGCATATCTTTGTACTGAGACAACCAACTTTATTATCATTATCATTATAATACAATCTGTCTTATAATTGCTGTGACATTTTCAACCCGCCTCCCCTACCTCTCCCGTAACTGCCCTTTCCTCAGGCCCCTCTGTCCCGACCCGACTCACTGGGTCAAGTTACAGTCCCATCGCCGCAGTTGGGACTCAGGAGGTCACCCAGTTGCCGCTGTTAACTTTAAATAAAGGAAAACACAAAATGTTCATCATTAGAAAATATATTTTCTTATCAAACTCCTTTAGCTTTCCGTTGAATGAATTAATGAGTCGCGCTGGGGTGTTGATTAGAAGGAGGAAATAGAAGCGTCAGTGTCTCTGGGAAATCTGGCAACGTGCTGAGGGGGCTCGAGTATAATCAATTATGTTTTGACGCGGGAGTCGGAGGTAAAGAGTTGGAACTAAGGCGGCGTTTGTTTAGGGAGCCCACATGTGTCGTCGGCTAATCCATCAGGAAGGAGTCGGCCGACGGCTCCTTCACTTTTGCCTTCCCCTCTCAGCCACACCCCCATCTCATGACGGAAAAGACAAGAACGGAATGTCTCAAAATCCGGTACTTAGCGACTTCAATTACTTGTATTCAAAACGAGAAAAAGGAAATAATTAGAGGAACGGGAAATGAATTCCTTCGTTACTCGCTGCTGTAACACGCTTTGTTAAAAGGCAGGAATAAAAAAATAATTTGTGTCAAAACTGCATTGAGTAGTCTAGACTTTTATCATCTACATGCTTATTTGATATATCTATGTACCTTGTTTGCAAACACGCCGATTAAATATCAGATGGTGATAACAACCATCAAGATCAAACAATGAGAAAGGAATATATGAGACTACAACAAAAAACGTAAAAGTTATCTGAACAACAGATAATTAGCAGTAACACTGAGATGTCATACTCGCAGAAAAAGGTGCGGGCGGTGAATGACACTGCCATTAAATCTCCATATATAACCTCGTAGAATCGGGGAGTTGAAAAGCCCTCTGTTAATTGTTATGTGATCACTCAAGAGGGTTCTCGTATGTCGGCTTAAGCGTCAGTTTTGAGCTGAGAAGTGGGCATCGCGTTTCATTTGTTTTTCTTTTAGAGTTGCAAGAGTCTTGATACTACACGATTAGCCTTTTAAGGTTGTAAGGAAAATTATTTTTCAACATGCGCTTTCTGTTCCGTATTTGACATTTAGCCTACCACGGACTCACCTCATATTCGTCCAGATTTTACCGCTTGTGCAGTAGTAGGTTTTATTTTGTATTTCTGTAGCTGTGAGTTATTTTTTAAGCTTTTGAAACATCGCTTGGTTTTAGATTAGTAGGATTTTGACTTGTAATATCACACAAGTTTGTAATGGTTTATTCACATGCTCTTCAGTTGTATTTGGCGTTGAATGTAACAAACTACTACAAAGTTCATTTGCATATTTTTGGTACATCGACTTCAATATTTTTATTCTTTGTTAATACTCTCTCTCTCTCTCTCTCTCTCTCTCTCTCTCTCTCTCTCTCTCTCTCTCTCTCATTACTGATTACCGATTAATACCTGTGACCAAACAAGTTTGTACATGAACACTGATAGCCAGGTTTTTTCATGGTAGGGAATCGTTATAAAGACCATTTTAATAAATGACTTGCCATAATAGATTCATTACTATTGAAAAACTAAATAGGTCTTTATATCACACAAAAATTGGATTAAGCTAGACTATTTTTTTTATATATATATGCAAGAGAATAGTTAGCGAGGGGATGGTTTCTGATGACCCTTTATTAATGTTGTGATTCATAATTACGAAGACAAAAGAGAAGGGTATTGAATAATAATAATAATGATAATTGTAATAATAATAATAATCTTTATTTCATATAAAAACCATATACTGAGTGACAACAGCGTTGTTACACTTATGGGACCAGTAAAATAATAACAAATGCAATAGGATCAGTAATCACAGTGCAATATTATCAGGTTGAGCACAGAATTCCATTGTCATGAGCGCATGAAATGCACTTTATAAAAGATAATACCAAACAAAGATCTGAATAATACGGTAACAGATGGATGCAGATAATTTATGACTTACAAAATCCAAAATAAGAGTGACAGCAACAATAGCAAATATAAATTTGTTTTTGACTCGGTACTGACACAGGGTTACGTTAAAGATATAGCGATGATACTCTTGTAACATCAGTAAAATGGGGTAATATTTATATCCTATTTGCTGCACTATTCAAGGCCCGTATAATACACCAATGTCTCCCCGAAACCCTTCTACTTGTCCACTTGATACCTCAAAAAAAAAAAAAAAAAAAAAAAAAAAAAAATAAAACACTGAAGGATGCGAGTGACCCAGGAAACTACCGCCCCATCGCCATTACAACAATTTCATCGAAGATATTTGAATCCCTTCTATTTCGTCGCCTTGCACCTTTTCTCCCACACTACAGGCAATCAATTTGGTTTTAAGAATAACCACTCGACTGACACCTGTATATATATTCTAAAGGAGTTATTGAATTTATATATATCCTTGGCCTCCCCGTCTACTGATGCTCTGTAGACGTGCGGAAGGCATTTGACAGAGTAAACTATCTGTAACCCTTTTACGAAACTACACAAAAGGGGAACTTCTCTGTATCTCGTCGGCATATTGTACTGTTGGTTCTCAACACAGCAGTTCTGTGTCAAATGGGGCAATGTCCTATCTCAGCCATTCGGTTCATCTAACGGTCTCAGGCAAGGAGGCATCCTTTTATCATATTTATTATATTCTTTTATTAATCTTTATTTATGATGAACAATATCAGCGTCAATGACCTTATATGTCAGGATGTCAGAGAACATCAAATCATTCATTCATTCCCATTGGCTGTACGGTTAATGGCTTTACCATAGATAACCTGTGCTACGCTGACGATATGGTCCTCATCTCCCCCTCTGCCTATGGCCTACAACGTCTTATCGACTCCTGCAACACATACGCTAATGAACATGACATAATCTCTACCGAATCAAAGACACAGTGCATGTCTGTCCTTCCTAGAGCGCTCCGATTCGTAGAAGACCCACATATTTTCCTTCAAAACCATCAGCTACCATTTGTCAAAGATTTCCCTTACTTACGTCACATCATGGTAGCATGGTAACGAGAAGCTTTGCCTTCTGCCGGCAAGATACCAAAAAAACTCCTGTTTCAAACCTACTGTTAAAACGTGTATGGCTGCTCGCTATAGGCAAACTATACGCGTGAGTCGAAGAGACGTATCACAGTCATTCACAGTGACATCCTAAGACGCCGCACTAATACCCCGAGGCAACATCAGCTTCAGCGATGTTTGTTGAAAATAGACTGGATAACCTAAAAACCATCATTCGACGCTCTATAGTAAATCTCGCCTCCTACCTACGATCTAGTGGAAATTCCCTAATTCAAAATGTGCTTGCAAGTGCAGCTAGAATAAAATTCAAAATGTGGGAAACCTGGAGTAGGGAAGCGTCAGTGTATCTTTGTGGGTGTGGATATGCAAAATCTTCATCACCTAAACAACTTTAGGTATAATATCCAGTAATGTTATGATAACATGTTTTATTTTATTACATCTTTGTTGTTTGGAAGTCGCGTATTTCTTTCACACCACCTGCTCAGTGACTAGATTTTTTTTTTTTTAGTTTTATTCAAAGTACTATCATTATCCTGGCAATTTTTGTTCCAGCATAATTATCATCGTCATCTCTATTCTTTTCCCCCCTCTTTTTATTTGCTGATAATATGCATATGATAATCATTATTGTGCATTAATGTTATTGTGAGTTTATTACCTGTATTATCATCGGTCCTGCTGAGACTACTATAACTTATACCAATGTACCATAAATACAGATGACCGTCCCAGCATCTGTTGTAGCTTATCATTGTTATATCTCTAATGTAACCTTATACCATTACCAAAACAACTTATTTTTTGCTATTGCTGCTCTATCTATTACTGTATTTTGCACATCCAAGTCTGGTGTTATCTTTTACAATAAACATTACATACGCTCCTGACCTTGGAATTCTGTGGAGAACCTGCTAATGATGTATGAACTGTAATCACTGGTGTTATTGCATATCTTGTCTTTTTTTCTGATGTCAAAAGTGTAACATCACTGTACCCCTATTGTAACTGTATATGGCTTTTGCTAAAATAAAGATTATTATTATTATTATTATTATTATTATTAATATTAATATCGTTATTATTATTATTATTATTATTATTATTATTATTATTATTGTTATTATTATTATTAATAATATCAGAGAAGAGCAGAACCTTAGATTGACTAAAAACTGATGTTGTAGACGGGCACATGTTATTATGGTATACTGGTAGTAATCTCACCAGGGGTAATGATAATACCAGTAATAAAATCAAAATAGCAATAATACTTTTGATAATGATGAAAATAAACATATTAACAGTAGAGAATAATAAGATAGTGATGACGATGAAATCATGTTAGTAATATCAATTGCCAAGATGATGATAGTAATCTGTAATAAAGAATTTTAATAGTAGAAAAGGTGGTGTGCATGAAATACATGGAATTTTAAAGAGAAACTAGTATAATGTAAGGAAATTATCATAACATTACTTAAGATTATACACTTATCATATAGGTGATTAAGATTTTGTATAGCCACAACCATAGAGATAAAAAAAAAACACCTCACTGCACTGACCTTTCCTTTATCAAAGTTTCCCACATTTTGAATTTTATTCAAGCACATTTTGAATTAGTGGATTTTCACCATATCATAAAGGGAAGGAGAGACTTAGTATTGAACATCGAATGATGGTTTTAAGGTTATCCAATTTATTTTCAGTGAACAGCTCTGAAGCTGAATGGTTCCTCAGGGGTATTAGTGAGGCGTCTTAAGATGTCATTGTGAATGACTGATACGTCTCATCGATTCATGTGTAAACCTTGCCCATAGTGAGCAGCTGTAAATGTTGTAACAAGATTGAAACAGGAGTTTTTGGTATCTTGGCGGCAGAAGGCAAATATTCTCGTTACCATTTTCCCTAGGCAGCACAATTTACACCGTCTGTTTTTTATGTCAGATATGTCATTTAAGTTCGTGATGATGTAACATAGGTAAGGAAAATAATTGACAAATGCTAGCTGGTGGTTTTGGAGAAAAATATGTGGGTTTCTAAGAGTCAGAGTGCCCTAGGAAGGATAGACATGCACTGTCTTCGTTTTGTTATAGATTATGTCATGCTCATTAGCGTATGTGCGGCAGGTGTTGACAAGATGCTGTAAGCCTTGGGCGGAGTGTGAGATAAGGACCATATCGTCAGTGTAGCAGAGGTTATTTATGGTAAAGTCATTAGCCGTACAACAATTGGGAGTGAATTTAGTCTGATATTCATTTCATCTGTGTATACATTAAATAGATATGATAAAAGGATACCTCCTTGCCTAAGACTGTTAGATGAACTGAATGTTTCAGATTGGGCATTGCCCCATATGACACAGAACTCTTGTGTTGAGAACCAGCAGTTCAAGATACCAATGAGATATGAAGACATTTCCCTTTTGTAGAATTTCAAAAAGAGCTTCAGATAGTTTACTCTGTCGAATGCCTTTTGCACCTCTACATAGCATAAACAGACAGGGGAGTTTGGGGACATGTAGAAATTCAATATCTCTTTTGGAGTGTATAAACAGGCATCAGTCGAGTGGTTAGTCTTAATGCCAAATTAATTTTCTGTAGTGTGAAGGAAAGGTTCTAGTCAATGGAATAGAAAGGATTCAATTTGATGAAATTGTCGCGATGGTAATGAGGTCACTCACATCCTTTATTTGTTTTTAATGAGAGGTTTTAGGTGGGCAAGTGGAATGGATTCAGGTAGATATTAGTGAATTACACAGGCATTGAATAACGTAGCAAATAGAATATAAATTATAGAGTGGCAGAATCTGAAAGCCTCCCTGCATGCCATCGCAGCCAGATGCCTTGTTACAACGCAATTTCTTGATAGCTTTGCATATGTCACTAGGTGAGATACAGTCACCATATTGAAATTCTACATTGTCACAGATGAGAGTATCCACTTCATTCCAGTTATCTTGGTCATTTATACAATTTAGGATAGTTGTAAAGTGATCACCAGAGAGAGAGAGAGAGAGAGAGAGAGAGAGAGAGAGAGAGAGAGAGAGTGAGTGGACATGTTACTGGGCCACTCCTGTCACTGGAATAATCATGGACATTTACTTGCTTTCCCGTTAAAATGTGTGTGTATAAGGCATGAAGTGCTGCTCTACCTAGTGAAGTGTTCTTTATGGCTTACAACCTTGTGCTTCCTGCTATAATCAGTTCTCAAAGTTTTCTTCTCCCCTCAGTGCCACTGGCTGCTTTCGGTTCAAACAGTGAAAAAGTAAAAATAAAAAGTGAAAAGTAACTGTTTGCTCTTAGCTCACCCTAACCACAAAAATTGCCATAAAAAAAATTACCCCAAGTGTCGAATAGTGCCTCTCGTCCCTTTTCCCCTCACATACAGAACTATTCTGTTTATTTTATCAATTCTTGTTTTAACAACAGCAATCGGAAGTCCATCTTAGACCTGATAAATCTTTTCACAGAAGTAGAAATCACCATTGCATATGTTTTGTGCAGAGAATATTACGCCCAACGGCATATGGAATGAACGAAATGCAAAGACCCAGACTTCTCAGAAGAAAATCTCTTTCATGTCAACGTGGCTCAAAACCACAACATATGTTCTCGTATGCCCAGTTAACCCATACACCTTACCTCCTGGCCACCCAGATGACCTCAATGTAATGACTGTACATAACAGCAGCAAAAGCTATGGTGTGGTCAACTTTGCTGTCAAAATCTATGCAGTTCTCCATGTAATACGAAGGAGTTGCTTTATTGGTGAAGCAAATCAGTAAGAACTTTGAAGATCTTCATGCAGTTGCTGCAATGGGGCAGCAAATCCGTAAAAACTCTGAAGATCTGAGTTGAAGGAACAATATAATACTTTAAATGGCCCATGGGTCAATCTCATATAATTTCTAAACAACCTTCAACCATCCTCCCACCCACCTCTGGCCCACAAACCATCCTCTCAGGCCTGCCAGACACAATGCCAAGGATTGTTACAGAGCAAACACCAGCTTTGGCAGGCGAATCACCAAAAATATTAAACCCAGGGGATATTCCTACTTCCTCCTCCCCTTGTTAGACAGAAGAGATTCTAGAGGAGTACCATCTACCCCAACATCTCACCCATCCTCCCCTGTGACTGACTCATATGCCAGGGCGCTAATGTCAAATGCCAAAGATGACGTAGAGTGTTGGCAGACCTCTCGGCAAAAGAAGAAGGCCAGACCCGACCACAGACAGGACAGCCAGCCAGCAGTCAACTGGAAAGATTTCAATTCATCACCGCTCACAGAAGAGATGCCATGTCATTGTCCACCACCTGCATTTCTCATTGACTGAAGATGCCATCAGGCTACATGTTAGGAAACTAACAGGATCAGACCCCCTCATTCATCATAGTCTCAAGTGTAAGGTAGAAGGTCAAGTTGCATACAGGGTTACATGTTTAGTTCCTTATCGAATGGTCCTAGTAGGCAAAAACTTTGGCTATGGAGTACGTGTCTTCTTTTATGATCCTATAGAGACTGACCTCCCCCGTGACCTTAGATCCCCAAATTGATCTACAACAATCAGCCTCACCCAACAGCACCCTACCTGCCACACACACACTCACCCCGTGAGATTGCTGCTCTTATCTCCAAAGGTCATCAAAACTCATTGATTCGTTAAGTATTTTGTCTTGGTACAATATGTGATCAATAAAAATTAGCATGTTCTTAATGAGTCTTGGCATGTTTTCTGCATCATTATTGCTCTGCAAGAAACCTTACTCCTTCCCCATGACCTAGCTATTAGTGACCCAGTCCATGATGCCTACAACAGCTACTCTGTCTTGTTGATGGATACTAATAACTATATCATTCAAGGTCATCCGAAAGGTGGTCTCTCATTTCAGTGGCATAGATCTTTGGATAAGATAGTGATAACAATGACACAGCAAACCAACAGACTTCTCGGCGTACAGGTAACGCTTGAAGGTAAAACTATATTAGTGATTAATGCATACTTCACCTGGGAGTGCCCTACAAACTTTGATCATTATTGTATAATGGTAGGAAAGTTCCATGTATTAACTGTGATACTACTGCTGACCACGTGTACCTAATAGGAGATTTTAATGCACAGGCAACTAGACTATTTTATAATGAATTACAACGTTTCTGTCATCAACAATCTCTTCAAATTAGTGATGATAGCACCTTGCCTCCTTTCTCCTTTACTTATATACAAAACAGAAATAATCCGTCCAGAACATCCTGAGATTGTATTAACACTGACTGCCTGCACAGATCTATCACTAAATGTATTGTACGATACTACCTATTGTCTCCATTCAACTACATACACCTGTAGATCACATTTAATATGCCCTCCCTTCCGGCAGTACCTATCCAAAGGGAGAGGCTTCCATCAATCTTTTGGGACTTCCAGACCCTCCAAATATCCACTGCATATAAATGATCATTTGAAAGTAATCTCTGCTCAATAACTCAGCCTGCTAAAGCCCTGCTTTGCAATAAACCTAATTGCATTAAGCAAAACAAAAATAATTCTCCTTAAATATGATAAATGCCATACATAACTCAGGCAGAGACACGTATAGAATCTGTAATGGTAACTATCGAAACATACCAGGTTGGAATGTTTTGGTTAAAGACCTCTCTGCACGCTCTCTAGAAATGTTCCATCTCTGGAAGAACACTGGGAGTCAGAGAGAAGGACCCCTTGCTCTACAGATGAGGCAAGCAAGGGCGCAGTTCAAACTTGACTTTCGTCAGTGTCATCTCAACGAAAATCACCTACGAATCGATGCATTGTCCAGAATATTTACCACTTATGATTTCCCCATCTTAGGAAAGATACTAATTCTCTAAATCCAAAGGGATCCCTTTAGCGCCATCCTTAATTGTATAAAGGATCAAGATACCCGAAATGAATTGGTACTATCATCAGTTACAATCTAGATTTTCAATAGTATGACCGTATCTCATGGAGTGACGTATGCGATGCTAACAAGAAATTACTTAGTAACAAGGCATCCGGCTGCAATAGCCTCCCTGCTGAGGCTTTCAAATTCAGCCACCCTATAATTTAAATCCTATATGCTGCACTATTCAGTGCCTGTATAATTCACCAATATATCCCCCAAATCCTTTTTGCACCTAATACCTTTCAAAAGGGCAAACTAAAGGATACGATTGATCTCGGAAACTACCGCCCCATTGCCATCACGACTATTTCATCGAAGATATTTTAATCCCTTCTATTCCGTCGCCTTGCACCTTTCTTTCACTCTACAGACAATCCATTTGGTTTTAAGAATAACCACTCGACTGACACCTGTATGCATATTCTAAAGGAAATATTAAATTTCTATATATCCTTGGCCTCCCCTGTCTAATTATTTCTTTTTGAAACTACACAATAGGGGAACTCCTCTATATTTCTTCAGAACTTTATGCTGTTAGTTCTCATCAAAACAGTTCTCTGTCAAATGGGGGAATGTTCTATCCCAAATATTTGGTTCATCTAACGGTCTCAGGCAAGGAGGCATCCTTTCACCATATCTATTTAATGTCTACACATGAAATCAATATTAGACTAAATTTACTCCCAATTGGTTGTACGGTAGCTTGATGATTGGCCGAAAGACAGTTGGTCGACTGAAAGCTGGTCGAAGATAATTTGTTGAAAAGACAATTAGTCGAACTGACTATTTGTCGATAGGAAAATTGGTCAAAAAGTGTGATTGAGAAATGTGAGAGAAAGGTCTAAACCCTAAAGTTACAATCGCTACAAAGAGTACTTCAAGATGGAATTGAAAAGTCTATTTTCACTCAACTGTTTTGTAAACTTTTTATATTATTATGATATGATTATAATAATAATTTTTGTTATTTAGAATGCTTTAGTATAAAAACAAAAAAATTAAAGTCTACATTCAAAACCATATACCTTAGTAAAATGGAGTTCTTTGTGACAAAAAGAGGTACAAGAAAACTTCTATATGAAGAACTTGTATACTTGGGTGATACTTGAAAATACTTTTACAACAGAAATGAAGGCTTAGACTTCCTAAAAGAACAGTTGCACACAGTCATTAAAATTAATCAAATTGCTTTTCTTTATACTTTAATTAAAATATTAAGGTTTCAGATTTCTTCTGGTCCTAGATTTACTTATTTTGTTTTGAATATTTGTCTTTGTTTTATCAAAATGGAAAAAATTAAAAAAGGACAATTTCCTTTCCATTGGCTTTTTTTTCATTATCATTTTTAATTTTTAAGATTTGTTCTTTATATTAAGTTTTTTGACAAATTGTCGGTATACTAATTGTCAGGTCGACCAGTTTTTTTCGACTTATTATTTTCGACGAGTTAGCTTTTGACCAATTGCCTTTCGGCAAACGGTCTGCAAACCGGTTGTATGGTTAATGGCTTTACCATAAATAAATTGTGTTGCCAACGCCTGCAGCATGACATAATCTGTAACTAATCGAAGACATAGTTCATGTCTGTCCTTTTTACAGCACTCCGATCGATCTTAGAAGACCCACATATTTCCCTGCAAAACCATCAGCTAGTGTTGCCACACGTAGGTCATATAATTACGAAAGAATTAAACCACACATCTGACATTGAAAACAGGCGACGTAGTAAACATGAACATGGTAACAAGAAGATTTGCCCTCTGCCCCCAAGATACCAAAAAACTCCTGTTTTAAATCTGTTATAACATTTACGTCTGCTCACTATGGGCAAATTATACACTGTATCGATGAGACATATGACAGTCATTCACAATGTCATCCTAAAACAACTCACATACACCCCAAGGCACCATTCAGCTTCAGCGATGTTTGTTGAAAATAGACTGTATAAACTGAGAACCATCATTCGCCACTCGATAGTAACTCCCCCCTCCCACTTTCGATCTAGTGAAAATCCCCAATTCCAAATGTGCTTGCAAGTGCAGCCAGATTAAAATCCAAAATGTGAGAAACATGGAGTAGAGAAGCGTCAGTGCAGTGAATTGTATACCGGTATGTTAATCTTTTTGGATGTGGCTGTGTAAAATTTCCATCACCTATATAGCTTTATGTACAATCTCCAGTAATGATATGATAATGTTGTTATATTATACCCTTTTTTGTTTGAAGTCCCGTATTTCTTTCACACCACCTGTTCCATGACTAGACTTTTTCTATTACAGATTACTATCATTATATTGGCGATTCATGTTCTAACATAATTATCATCGTCATCCGTAGTTTTCTTATTATCATTTACTCTAAATATGCGTATTATCATAATTATTACAAGTTTACTGTTATTGGGATTTTATTACCTGTATTATCATTGACCCTGCTGAGGTTACTACCACTTCTACCAATATACGACAATTATAGATGACCGTCTACAACATCTGTTAAAGTGTATTATTGCCATATGTATGATGTAATCTTATGCCAGCAATGGAAAAATTTATCTTTGCTATTGCTGCTGTCACATATTTTGTATATTTTCAGGTCTTAAAATTTGTTTTTATTATTTACATCTATCAGTACTATAGTTTTCCAATTTATGTTTGACATAATCTTTTCCTTTGAACATTACACACGCTCTTGACCTTGGAATTCTGTGCCCAACCTGCTAATGATGTACTGTAATTACTGACGCTATTGCATTTCTTATCTTTTTCTTTACCGGTGTTATAAGTGTAACAACACTGAACCTCAGTCGTAACTCGTGTATGGCTTTTGTGAAATAAAGAATATTGTTATTATTATTATTATTATTATTATTATTATTATTATTATTCCTGCTATGAATTTTTACCGACTGCTTCTCCTACTCTTTGAGATAATTTGTTTAACTTTGGGTTTAGTGAATTAATATCTTTCCATAGACGGGGAAAGTCATGGGTGGCTAATTTTCCAGACATTGCATCAGTTCGTAGCTGATTTTTATTGAGACGACATCGTAGCTGATTTTTATTGAGACGACATAGACGAAAGGTGAGTTTGAACTGCACCTCAGCTTGTCTCTTTAGAGCAAGGGGACCTTCTTGCTGGCCTTCATCGCTCTTTCAAAGAAGGAACATTTCTTGAGTGTGAATAGAAGTTTTCAACTAAATCATTCCAACCAGGTATGTTTTGATAGTTACCATTCGAGAGGCAAACGTTTTTCTGCCCAAGTTCTGAATAGCAGTTATTATATGTTAGTAGAATTCCTGTAGTTTTGCTTATGCTGCTGGTTACAGAATTTAAGATTATTACAGAGTAGAGCTTCAGTAGGCTCAGTTGTTGAGCGGCGATTACTTTCCAATGAGCGGTTGTATGCAGTGGATTTTTGGAGGTTATTGAAGTCCCATGAGATGGATGGTAGCCTCTCTATTTTAATGGGTACTATCGGAAGCATATTTCCTCTTGAGGCTATTTCACATTGTATTAACACTGGGGCATTGCCCATCTCTGTACACCACAATCCCCCATTACAAACAATACTACAAACCTATCTCAGCCCATGACCTTGCCTTATTTGATAGAGGTTCCGTTTTAAACCTGGTAGTTCACCACCTCTTCATCAGAAAAGAGTGAAACCTCCATCTTTTGCCCCCTTCCTTAAGGAACATTAAAGTTATAATATCAAGTAAATATGATATTTTGTCTGTTGATGTTTCAGATCAACCAGAGGACAACTAAGTGAATAAAAAGTTCAAGTTGAGTTCCTCTATCCACCTCAACTATTAAATGAAAAAGACACAAAGAAAAAGAGAAACGTAAAACACAATTTATCAAGATATTCTCTAAAAACCCATGGGAAATCATGTTAAATCAAAAATTGCTAATGGGAAGACTACATCTAAGGGGTCTTCCAGTAAATAAACCATTGTTTTTTTCCCTCCATTTTGCAACAGAATTGTTAGGGTCTAAGGGCCACAAATGAAGAACTTAAGCTCCTCATTCATGAGCACTCCCCTATAATTAAATATGTCTACAGAACAACACGAGTATATTAGCTATAGGACACCATATGATCAACAAGCAGGGAACCATGTCAGAAGTTATATACATTCATTGAGATGTTCCCCATATATCTTTGTTTATTTATACCCCTCTTTAGGCAGTGGTTGTACAAATAAATATAGGAAGGAAAATACCCAATTCAACAACTCACTCAGCCTTTTCAACCTTTGAATGGTAGACATCCTTTATGGGACAATTTTTTTAGCAAATACAAAGGGTAATATTAAATATTTCTACAGAACAACACGAGTATATTAGCCATAGGACACCATATGATCAACAAGCAGGGAGCCATGTCAGAAGTTATATGCATTCATTGAGATGTTCCTCATATATCTTTGTCTATTTATACCCCTCTTTAGGCAGTGGTTGTACAAATAAATATAGGAAGGAAATACCCAATTCAACAACCCACTCAGCCTTTTCAACCTTTGAATGGTAGACATCCTTTATGGGACAATTTTTTTAGCAAATTTAAAGGGTAATATTATATCATCAATTGTGAAGAATGTAGATGTGGGACTCTTAATACAGGAGAATTTACGCATTTTCATGTCCACACAAGTACCTTACTATGTATTGCCCTTTCAATTGCAAGCTCTAACTGCCTTCACAATTTCGATTAGAGAACGTTATATGATTGACATACTAGTGATTGCTCACCAATCATTATAAATAGCAACAATAATCCACCCTTACAGAGATCACCACGATTGAACCTTGACAAATGACTGGGATAGATTTCGTTGATCCTTGACAAAAGACTGGGATAGATTTTGGGAGCTAGGTGAAATTAAAGGGAATGCAGAATAGCTCAAAAGTGTTGATGAGGCCATAGATTTACTGAATGGAACTCTCGATATAGTAGGAGTCTATTCGACTCCCAAAATCCCAGGGCTATTCAAACGGCGACCAGTTCCCTGGTGGTCTTTAGAGCTAACTGGTCTGCACAGAGCTACAAGAAAATCTTTTATTTGATTGCGTAAACACCGTACGTAGGAGAATTTAATAATATACTTAAAAATGCTGAGCACAGTTCTGTCGTGCAATGAAGTAAGCTAGACGCCAGTCTTGGATATCTCTTGCTTCCCCAGTCAACAGTAACATACTACCATCTTCAGTATGTAAGAAAGTAATAAAGATAGCAGGCAAATTTACCTCTAACCCATCACCAGTGTTGAAAGTGAATGGTCTGTATGTGACTGGAGCAACGGAGGTTAGCAGTGCTTTGGCTGAACATTTCTCTAATTTATCATGTAAACGTGAAGCAGTTCCTGATCACCAGTATACAGTAGAAGCATTGAAGAACGGAAACTGTTGAATTTTACAACAGAAAAGGAGGAATCTTATATTGCTCCTTTTACTGAAAGGAAATTTGATTCCACACTTATTACTTGCAATGATACAGGGCCTGGACCCGATGTAGTTCTATATGAAATTATTAAACATGTACCTGTTAATACTAAGTTATTTATTTTAAGCATCATTAACAGAATATGGCGTGATCATAGTTATCCAAGTGTTTGGGAACTTGCCATTATTTCCACATTTCTAAACCCCAGTAAGGATACATTCTCAGCAGTAAACTATCAATCAATTGCATTGGCATCGTGTTTATGTAAGATCATGGAGAAGAAAGGTATTTTATCATCTATCCAGTGAGGTTTTAGGAAAATGCACTCAATGACTTGACTGGCATGACTTAAGTCCTCTATTTGTGAAGCCTTTGCTTCCAAACAGCACCATGGAACAATCTATTTTGATCTGGAAAAAGCATATGATACTGCATTAAGACATGGTATACCTATAACCATTCATAATTCGGGATTGAGAGGAGAGTTACAATAACTCATGTAATCATTGGTTCTGCATAGAACTTTGCAAGTTAGAGTAGGTGAAACACTGTGAGAGAGGAAATGCCAGGAAGGAGGAGTTTCCCTATTTGCATTAGCCATTAATGAGATATCCTCTGTCATTCCCCAAGATATTCTCTCAACACTTTGTTGATGATCTCTCTAAATCATTTGCTGGAGCTAGAATGGCAAAGGTTGAGAGAAAACTACAACTCTCAATAGACAAAATTATTGAGTAGGCTAATATGAATGAATTTAAGTTTTTGACAAGCAAAACTTGTTGTATATTTCTGCCGTATTTAAGGAGTACACCCAGACTTGGATATATACATTAGAGGCTAACGAATCCCATGTATAAGTGAAGCTAGATTTTCAGGATTGATATTTGATTGTAGGCTGACATATGTTCCTTATTTGAAAGCCTTAAAAGTAAAATGTCCTGAGGCTCTGAATCTTTTAAAAGTTCCGTACCATGGGGGCAGACTGCAAAACCATTTTTAGGTTATACAAGGCCTTTTTTCATTAGTTATAGGTGTGGAATATACCCCCGAGCCATCACAAGCCGATTAAAGATTTCCAATTCTGTACGCCATACTGGTATCAGATTGGTAGGCCAAAGGAGCCTTTAGAACTTCATTTATATCCAGCCTCCTTGTTGATGCTGAAAAATTACCATTGGACCTTTATTGGTATTGGTTTAGGTTGCAAATACTTCCTGATTCTCCCCAACCTTATAGTTTTCCAGTAAAACAATTAATTACCAATCTTGGTAGAGTTAGAAATAGAATTCTTCCATTTAGGATATCACCAACCCCTCCATGGATATGACCAGAGATATCTTTCTGTAAATATTTTATTGGTATTAAAAAGAACATGACTGACTTTGAAGCCCGGTCTTTTTTGTGGAGCATGTTGAAGAACATATGGAATCGACTTTATATATATTGATAAATTGATTTATATTCACTTCTGTTTCATCTTTGAAATCTTATTGAATACCCTTATGTCTGAAGGGTTCCTTGGAAGAAGAGTGTCGTTTTTGTATTTAGACGACGTTTGAACCGCTCTCTGTTTTGAATAGTTTTTCCAGTGTTCTATATGATGGATACATCTCAAAATGTAGCGTGTAACCCATTAATAGGGTTGGAATATACTTACTTCGTTTATTGGTGTTTTTGTCGGTGTATTGAACTATTTATAGCCCTATAATAAGTGAACACGGTCGAAAGTACCTAGCATACCCGAATCCCGGTTGGGTTTGGGCGACACTACCGCCATCTATTTAGGGAAAAATAAAAGTCAGGAAAATGGGGACGTTTTCAGCACCGCTGAGGAGGACGGACTCCTTTGGATTGCAACTTACTCTTTATTCAACTATGGAAATAGTGAGTGATGCCCTTTTTAAGAGCATGGGACTCGCCTTGGATGAAGTGATAGGTGTGCAGTCAGTGAGTAGAAATCGAGTAATAGTAAAAGTAGTACCTAGTGTATTTAAGAAACTGATGGAGAGATATGAAGACAAGGAATTCAGTTTAGACAAGAGTGGATTTGTTCAAGTTAAGAATCTAAGTTCATCTATAACCTACATATCAATAAGGAATGCACCATTCAAAATGCCAGATGATGTTTTAACTCAACTTTTCCATATCTCGACAAAACTAGAGAATGTAAGAAAAAATGGTTTTCATATGGCCCCTTTAAAGGATTATTAACAGGTGTTCGGACGGCTGCAATGCGGTTAAAGGAAAATATCGCTTCTTCCATTACAAACCATGGTGTACCAACCGTGTGCCACATGATCGTACATAGTAACGACATTTCATTTACTGTATGTATTATGCTTATATCTTCGCTCTCCCCTCGCACTGATAAAAACCTGAAATAACATATCTGTTTTTCTCACCGTTAACTGTTAACCGGTGAGCTTTTCGGTTGAACATGAAATTGCCTGTTATGTTTTGTATGCCCTTTTTGCCTGGAGTTTATCTATATATAAATGACTGTCCTGCAATAAAGTTTACTCAGTTGCTTTCATCCTGCCTTTGAGTCACAACCTTCTCTCGGCTCGTCACATTGGTGACCCCCGGAGTGACTCACTCCTCCCGCCTCCCCCCCCCCCACCCCACCATTACTATGACGCCCTCAAAACATACCTTCTGCAGCAGTACTCGCCGTCGCCAGCCGCCCGTATAGCAAAGCTTTTTCAGCTCTCTCAACAACCGTTGGGGGACCAAAGGGCTTCACTCACCCTCAGGGAAATGACCAGTATCACTCGCCTGCAACCTGCCACAGATGGCTCTCCTCGTGAGGTGAACCTACTTCCTGTCTTTGGGTAAGCCGTTTACCCGAACCTGTACGCGCTGCCATACCCGATGTCGATAGTTTACCCATAAAGGACTTGATGACCAAAGCCGACGCCCTTATGGACACCCACTTCATGACCTTCAAGACATCCATCAACGCCTCCACTCCTGATGAAGAGGACACCTATTCAACGTCAACTGAAGCTGACGTGAATGCCGTAAGACACACATGCCTAAGAATGCCGTAGGACACACACACCTGTGAATGCCGTAGGACACACTCGCCTACCCCGTGACGAGCCGGAGGAGCGACAAAGCCACCCATTATCCACCACGCACTCGCACCCCAACCAACGATTTCTACAGCCACTCACTGCCACCCATCAGCCGCAGTTTTGCTACTATCACTCCAGATTCGGGGCTGCCGTGAAGAAATGTACAGTATGTCATTTTTAGGGGGGGGGGAGCCATGTACCAACCGTGTGTCACACGATCGTACATAGTAATGACATTTCATTTTCTGTATGTATTATGCTCGTATCTTCGCTCTTCTCTCACACTGATAAGAACCTGAAATAACATGTCTGTTTTTCTCACCGTTAACTGTTAACCGGTGAGCTTTTCGGTTGAACATGAAATTGCCTGTTATGTTTTGTATGTCCTTTTTGCCTGGAGTTTATCTATATATAATTGACTGTCCTGTAACAAAGTTTACTCAGTTGCTTTCATCCTGCCTTTGAGTCACAACCTTCTCTCGGCTCGTCACAATGGTTATGCTATGTCCTTTATTTATAATGGACAACTCCATACATGCTATAGATTGTGAGTATGAAATGAGTAGACCCTTGTTAAGTGAAGAAGAATTCCCAGAAATCAACCTAAATAGGAGAAGGACCGGAAATTTTTATCAGGAAGAGAAGGAAAAAAGATCCAGGAACATAAAGATATTGTAGAAGTAGAAATTGGGGATGAGGGGGAACATGTCGAAAATACCCAATCCGCTTTTCCAGTTGTAGAAGAAAGGCAGGAAATACCAAACGAGAAGAACGAAAAGCCTGTTATGACGACTGCGGCAATGATACAGGAGAGTATGTATTATCAGTGTGAAGGAACTATTAAATCACAGGAGATTGGAACATTTGAAAGGAAAACTATATTAGTGGAAGCAATGGTTCACCATGCAATAGATGAAGACGATAAAGTAAATGCAATAAATCTGGGAAATGATGTAGATAATATAAATGAGCGAAACAATGAGGAAGAATATACAAATGTTGATAAGTGTCAAAATACTACCGAGGAATGTGGGATTGTAAGGGAGGAAAGTGAAATCGCTGCTTTGGAATTAGACGAAACTCGGGTTCTACCCAATGTTGATAAGAAAAGTGGGACTTGGCATACTAAACAGGGTGTTGGCAATGAATTGCGAATAACTCTTATAAAGGGGTAATGGACACAAAAAAAATTTGATGTTTCGGATGAAAATGATTCCTCTGACAGTATGTATAGAAATCGTTCTAAGAAACCAAAGCATTGTTAATCTTTTTGTTTTTATGTTCATCTTTTCCCCATCGATAATTTGACATTAAATACATACATGTTAAATGTTGCCACAATAAATGTAAATGTGTTGAATTATGTAAATAAGCAGATGAAGTTAATTAATTTCATGTTTTTGCATAAACTTGATATAATTTTTATTCAAGAGCATAATATCAAAGATACAAGTAAATTTGAATACCTAGAAAAGTATTGTCAGATTCTCATAAATTATTCTCAAAATCTTAAAGGAGGTTTAGCTATACTTGTTAATAACACAACCAATATGGAAATTTTAAATTCAGAAATTGATGCAAATCGTTTTGTTATAAGTGCGGTATGTAGTTTCAAATGATCGAGTTCAAATTTTGAATGTATATGTTCCTTCAGGCAGTGATAAAAGGCGCGAAAGAGAAAAACCATTTGGCAGTGATATTTTTTTATTTCGTAAGAAACAATATTAGTAATATAATAATGGGTGGAGATTGGAATAGCATTACAAGCATGAGATATTGCTCAAATCCTGATAATGATCTTCTGTCAAAATAGCTTCTGGACTTAAAGAATATTTTAAAATTGAAGGATGCTTGGTTTATCATAAATCACCAACCTCAATATACTTTTCTGAGAGAGAATTGTGGTTCTAGACTGGATAGATTTTATGTCAAAGGTTTCCAAAATAATATCTCTAACATTCATACAGTTCCTCTGAGTTGGTCAGATCACTGTGCTGTAAAATTATACTTAAGATTAGAAAATATTGTAAAAATAGGAAAGTGATACTGGAAATTGAACTGTAGTATACTTGAAAATTATATTACCGCAGATAATTTTACTATATGCTGGGAATTTATTCCAAGAATGAAATGTAATTTTCACAATATAATTTTGTGGTGGGAATTTGCAAAAAATTAACTTAAGAATTTCTCCATTAAATGCTCAAAACAAGTAAATAAGCAAAAATACGGTCAGTTAAAATCAAGAATAAATGATATTCAAAATGAAATATGTGAAGGTATAAAGGTAAGGGTTAAAGTTGAAAACCATTTGAAAGGGGAGCAGGTATCGGCGTATCTACTTTGAAGAGAGAAGGGGCAAGGGTTTTTTTTAAGTAAGATAAAAAGAGATGATGGAAGTGAAATAATAAGCCCAAAAGCCATGATGGATTATGTGAGAGAACATTTTGAGAATTTATTCAGGAAAGATGAATATGATATGGATAGGCAAAATGAGTTCTTGAATATTATAGAGAAAGTTATAGAAGATGAACATAATACAATATTAACAAAAACAGTCGGTGAAACAGAAGTGTTAGATACTATTCGGGGCATGAAAAATGGTAAAAGCCCGGTGATAGATGGATTGCCGGTTGAGTTTTCTAAGATATGTTGGAATATTGTTAAAGGGGATTTTATTGAAATGATAAAGTTTGTGTTCATGAACAAGAATGTTTCAAAGATAAACAGTGGGATTATATCCATCATACCTAAGGAAGGGGATTTAGATATGATTAGTAACTGGAGACCTTTGACAATGTTAAATGTTGATTTTAAGATAATAACAAGAATTATATAAAGACGGATTAAAAAGATTTTACATTTGATGATATCACAGGAACAATTTTGTTGAAAATAGATCAATTAACAATTTGAACTTTTTTTATTAAAGATTTAATATTCTATTTAAATGAAAGTAACACTAATGCAGCCTTGATGAACTTGGATTGGTCAAAGGCATTTGATCGTGTCGATCATAATTTTCTATTTAGAATACTACAAAGCTTTGGGTTTGATAACGATGTTGTTAATTGGATTAAAATGTTATATTCAGGTGCTGAAAGTGTATTATTTATAAATGGTCATATTTCTGACCCTTTTCCTGTCAATAAATCTGTAAGGCAAGGTTGTCCATTATCTATGATGTTATTTATCATTTATCAGGAAGTATTTTACAGAATGATTAAGAAGAGCTTGTTTAATTACGGTTTACAATTGCCAAATGATTTGTATGTATTATTGCTAGGTTATGCGGACGACTCTGTTATAATCATTACTTGTGATATGGCACTAGAGGAATGTTTCAATGTTATCAGAGAGTATGAGAACGCTTCAGGTGCAGTTCTCAATAGAGGTAAAACTTCAATTTTTGTTCTTTGTAACTGGAAAGAGAGGGTAGCATGGGAAGATCATGGTTTAAAAGTATTGAAAAGTTGTTGTAAATTTTTAGGCATATTTCATAGCAACGATTATCAACAAAGTCTAGATTTGAGCTGGAATATATTAGAAAGTAGCATAAATAATATCATTGGGATCAATCAAAACCGAAAATTAACAATGTTTCAAAGAGCAATAATTGTAAATTGTAAAATTCTTGCAAAATTGTGGTATACGGTACATGTATACCCATCTCCAGTAAATTATGTAAAATGAATTCAGAAAAGCATTTTCAAATATTTGTGGAGCAGCAACTGTGAACCTGTTGCAAGGAAAACTATGTTTTTGTCAAAATTAAGAGGTGGCTGTGGAATTATTGATATCCAGTGTGAAGCAAGGTCAATCATGTTTAGCACATTTCTAAAATGTTTAAAAGATCGTTGTTTTGGTTACCAAATAATTGTTTATATTGTAAAGTCAGAGCAACCTACCTTATAGAAAATGAATGCCAACATCAGGATTGCACTATTTTTACACCAACTTTTTATGAAAGTATGATAAATATATTACGAAGTGTTAATAAGATGACCTCTTATCTACAGATAAGAATGAAAGTGGTATATGAACATTTAATGAAAAACAGTGAATATGTTCCAAATATTGAAAAATACAGCAATGGTAATGGTAATAATAGCAGATTTTATTTCAAGTATCTGGATGGCAAGACAATTGGGAATAAGTGCTGAACAGCAAATTATTAAGTATATAAAGAATAAACTGTTAAATACATTTAATGTAAATATTATTGGATATAAGAATCATGTTAAAGATATTTTCACAAATCAGTATGTTTCTAACTTATAAACATATTTAGAAAAATAATGAAATAAAAATATAATTTTATCATATTATATTAGATATTATAATGTATATACAAAAATGAAAAATATAATTTGTTAAAGAATATTTCTTTATAAAAGAAAAAAATGTATGTTAAGAAAATGTAATTGTATTTTCATAATAAAAGATAATAAAAAAAATATATATATATATATAGTGATGGCTCCAAATCTGATGATGGTGTTGGACTTGGAGTATATAGTAGTATTTTTTATTGTAGAGGTGCACTCTTTCTTGTATTTTCCTTATTTACTTCCAAACTGTATGTCATACTAACCGCTGTTGAAAAGGTTGTGTTAAAAGAGGAGGGCAATTTTACTTCTTGAATCACATGCAAGAAGTGTCCTACAAACTGTAACATTTTTAATTCCAGTAACCCTTTATTTTTAAAGATTTTAGAGTGGCTATTTATTATTGAGCTGAGAGGGATAACAGTTCAATTTTGCTTGTTTCTGGCACATAAGTGTTCCTGGAAATGAGAAGGCAGATTTACTGGCAAAGAATGCTGTAGCTGAATTGCTACCAAGAAGCTATCCCATTCTCTGTAATGATTTTTTACCAAGCATTGGTAGTTTGTTTTATAATAACTGGCAACTTAATTGGGATACTTTAGTTTGAAATAAGATGAGAGGGATAGCATTGGTTACACTCGGTTGACACGTGTATTTGATGACTGGCTAACAACAGCCATGTTGCAATGACCGTTTGATACCCCTGACAGTGAAGCATTTGTTGACTGAATGCCCCACTTTTAGCACATACAGAAATAGATATCTGTTCGAGGTGTAAGGTATGGATGGCACTTTCATCTTTGCCATGATCCTTGGACAGGATATGGTGTGATATGCTAGAGGTATTTTTAAATTTATTTCAGAAGCAGGTCTTTTGAAAGGTATTTAACTTTTAAAAGGACATCTTCACTCCAATAGTTTTAAATGGAATTTCCTTTTATTGTTTATATATAACAAACGATATCGTTGTCAATGAACTTCGATGTCAGGTTGCCAGAAAATTTAAAATCAGTCAATCAATTAAATTGAAATTACTGCCCGTAGTATTAAAAAGCACTTAACAGACTTGTAAGAAATATTTTAAATTGGACTTGGAAGAGACAGTGAAGATTCAATTAGAGACCGACTCGGAACTGACAGTTTAGATAAGAGTAACAAAAGAAATTCAACAGACTTGTAACAGATGATTCACAATGGAAATGAGAATTATAATAAGAGTATTTAGCTTTTAATAATGATAGAAACTGGATAGACATGGAGGAAATAGTTCACATTGAAGATAACTACTGCACTGTAATTTGTTCAGTGGCTACTTTCCTCTTGGTAATGGTAGAAGAGACTTTAGCTAGGGTAAGCAGCTCTTTTAGGGGAAGGCCACTCTAAAATCAAACCATTGTTCTTTAGTCTTGAGTAGTGCCATGGCATCTGTACCATGGTCTTCCACTGTCTTAGGGTAGAGTTCTCTTGCTTCAGGGTAAGCTTGGGCACCCTATTCTATCTTATTTCTCTTCCTCTTATTTTGTTGAAGCTTCTATTGTATCTAATATATAGAATATTCATTATAATGTTGTTTCTGTTCTTAAAATATTTTATTTCAATTGTTACTTACTTCTCTTATTTCCTTATTTTCTTTCCTCACTGGGCTATTTTCCTTGTTGGAGCCTCTGGGCTTATAGCATCCTGCTTTTCCAACTAGGGTTGTAGCTTAGCAAGTAACAACAACAACAACAACAACAATAATAATAATAATAATAATAATAATAATAATAATAATAATAATAATGGTGGCTATGACAGCCTTGAAAAAGATGTATTTGACTGGAGTAGCCACAGAATATTGACAGACTTAAAAAGCAAGGTTTAGTTTAGAGTAATAACAGAAGAAAACGGGAAACATTTGAAAAAAGTCAATTCGTATTGATGTAAAAACAGAATCTTGATAGACTTTGAAGAGAGTTTAGGTTATAGTAATGATAGAAACTTTACGTATATGAAGAAAGGGTTCAGATTGAACTAACGAGAGAATATGAACAGACTTAGGAGAGACTGTTTAAATTGGAGTACGCACACAAGTTTTTGTTTAGATTGGAGTAAGAACAGAATCTTCAGAGACTTACGTTGTTATTAAAGTAATGACCAAAACGTAAAAGAGAAGCTTCAGACTAGACCAACGAAAAAAAATCTGAAAGATTTTTGAGATATAATTTACATGAGAGTGGCAACCATAAAGACGGTTCACATTAGAGTAACTACAGAAATGTAATAAACTTGAAACAGATGATTCGGATTGGGATAACGAGATAATCTTGACTTGGAATAGACAAGTGTGTTTGTAATATTGACAGAAATTTGACAACAGGTTTAGTGGATTAGATTTGAGTAATGACAGAAAATTGACAGATGTGGAAGAGATTGCTTGGATTAGAGTGATGACAGAATCTTGATAGGTTTCGGAAATATGGTTTCAATTTGGTTAAGGACTAAAACTTGACAGACTTTGAAAAGGCTCCAAATTCGAGTAAAACAGAAAACAAACAGACCTGAAATTGTAGATTGGAGTAGTGACAGTTTTGATTTGTGTAATGATAAAATTTAACATATTGCAAATGGTTAAAGAGAAGATTTAGACAGAAATAATAACAGTAACGTAACCCACTAGGAAGAAGTTGTTAAAATTTGACTAACAATAGAAATGTAATAGGTTTTAAAGTAATGGTTTAGATCTGAGTAATAAAAGAAGCTTGACGGACTTGGGAGAGACAGTTCAGTTCTGACTATAAATAGAAACTGTATGGCATTGAAATGGTACAGATTTGGAAAGCGACAGATAGTTGAAAGCCTTGGGAGCGACAGTTCATATTGCAGTAACAACATAAACTTAAAAGACCAGGCGTATAAGATATAGCTTAGGTTGGGGTAATTACATAAACTTAACAGACTTGTACGATATCGTTCAGATTAGAGTAACAACAGAAACTATATACTCTACACTTAGAAGAGATGGATCAGAATGGAGTAACGACTGAAAATTCATACACTTGGAAAATACCATTTACTTTGGGGTAGTGACCGAAAACAAGACATATGGAACTAACAGCAATGATAGAAAAAGTCTTGTAACTGATTGGATGAACTACAAAAACGTATAAGACTTGAAGACACCACTAAGATTAGATGAATGGCTAAAATTTGATAGATTTTAAAAGTCAGAGAAGTGATGACAGAAGTGATTGGCAGACTTGGAAGAGACAGCTTATATTGGATAACACAGACACTTTAGGCTTAGAAGACAGGATATATAATGGAGTAACGGTAGAAGTCAATTTAAGGAATGTTAGTCCTTTAATTGATGGATTAAATTGGAGTAACTACAGAAACTTGACAGGCTTGGAAGACTGTATTCAGATTGGAGTAATAATCAAAGCCTTACAGATTTGCAAGACAGTGAAGATTGGAAGAATAGAAACTTGTAAACTTGAAGATGCATTTCATATTGGAGTAACGACTTTAATTTGAGAGATTGGGTAAGATGCCTCAGATTACTGTATCTATAGAAACATAATTAAAATTCGCAGATAATGAATTTTCAATCTGTAGAACATAAAAAAAAAAAAGACAAAGTCCTCTTGATAGCATGTATCATATGTCGATAGATGGACTTGAGTTATAGCATTACAAAGTATATATGAAAGGAAAAAATAACACTTTAATGGTCAAGATATTAATAAGGTTTAACCTTTCAATTATTTAGGAATAATGCAATCCATCATAGGGGCTTTTGATTTGGGATCTAGATAAATATTAAGAAAGGTAAATGAAATTATAGACAAGGTTAATAAGAAGTGAAAATAAAATACACTGGTATTTTTCTAATATATAGAACAAATGTAGTCTATATTAAAAACAGAATTCGTGATATAAAATTGAAATCATGTTTAAAAGATTTGATCGGTGCAGTGTGAGAATAAAGCTTTAAAAAGAATAATTATTGCATTTGGCAGTATAATGTGAGAAATCATACCAAAAGAGAAATTAAGGAAGTTTGATACTCAGATGAGGTAATGATGAGGAAGATCTGGGGATGGATTGGACATGTCCTTGACCCCTCCCCAGGGAAAGAGGACGTGATATTGCCAGCTGACCTTCTCTAAGCATTAGAGGAGTTTTAAGACCAAATGTTTTTAAATTGAAACTTTGAGAAACTTCATTTGGGATTATGATGTTGATTATTGATAAAATACACACCACATTAAAGAAGGCTATTCCTCTTATCAGTTGCGGTATCGTGATTTCGTAGAAATCCTTCAGAAATTCATTGATTTCTTTCCGGAAATTATAAAATTTGGCTCTTTATGAAACCATCGGGTAAATTCTGCAGTCTTGTCTAAAAATTCTTGATATTGCAAAGATTTTTGTATAAGTCTTCGTCGGATGTGAGAGACCGAACGCTAGAATTATCTGTAATTGAAAGTTTTCTTTACATGTAGATCATTTTATTATTGTTATTGCTATTTTTATCGTTTTTGTCACATGATTTTGTGATCTTGGTTTGATTACAGCATCATCGAAAATATGCTATTGGTCTTATCCCACGTGAATACGTCGATCACAATTAATCCCGCAAAGATCTTCTGGGAAAGTATATCAATGCACTTCGAAGTGCATTGATCTTTTTTTTTCTTTCTGCTTCTGTGCCTTCTCATTATATTTGCGGATTGCGCAAGCAATCTTCAAAAATGAAAAACAGATATTTAGTATGGAAAATAAGGTAATTTTTCTTTTTCAAAAGATTTCATGCCATGGGTACAGTATATTGAATTGAGGGGTTTAGAATTGAATTCATTAACTTGCTCAGCAATACCCTTTTCTTGTATTAGTATGACATATACACCAATAACACAAAGTTTCAAGTTTACTTCTGCACACTTTAGCTTCTTTCCAACCCGTTCATATTAAGCTTCAAATAAATAACCTTGTATTTTTTCCATTTATATCATTGTGCAATGCCTTTATCAGGGTTCCTTCTTATGTGTATATATATATATATATATATATATATATATATATATATATATATGTGTGTGTGTGTGTGTGTGTACCTTTTTTTTCAAAAAGGCCCATAAACGAAGCACAGGAAATATAAATAAATCACTATGGGAGGTATTCATAAAATTGAAGGATATCCTCGTCTTTTACTTGCGAGGATATCCTCCAAGCAGAAGTAAAAGGTTGACTCGTGTTTTGGGAGCGCTTAGTTACATGTTTGAACTTGTAAGATTTCATTTGTACTGTCAAGATAAGGAAGAGTTTAGTGTTTATAATACGTATTTAATGCCCTGTTTTTACTTGTATTTAATTAAGTTACGCATCAGAAAGAACACAGACCCCACCGCGCATTCCCCAAAGCCTAGCTGGCAACATCTATCCCCCACCCCTTGCATTTGAAGTTCTTTGACCTCTTTTAAGCTCCCCCACCCCTTGCATTAGAAGTTCTTTGACCTCGGTTTAGCTCCCACACCCCTTGCATTAGAAGTTCTTTGACCTCTTTTTAGCTCCCCCACCCCTTGCATTAGAAGTTCTTTGACCTCTTTTTAGCTCCCTCACCCCTTGCATTAGAAGTTCTTTGACCTCTTTTTAGCTTACCCACCCTTGCATTAGAAGTTCTTTGACCTCTTTTTAGCTCCCCCACCCCTTGCATTAGAAGTTCTTTGACCTCTTTTTAGCTCCCACACCCCTTGCATTAGAAGTTCTTTGACCTCTTTTTAGCTCCCACACCCCTTGCATTAGAAGTTCTTTGACCTCTTTTTAGCTTACCCACCCTTGCATTAGAAGTTCTTTGACCTCTTTTTAGCTCCCCCACCCCTTGCATTAGAAGTTCTTTGACCTCTTTTTAGCTCCCACGCCCCTTGCATTAGAAGATCTTTCACCTCTTTTTAGCTCCCACACCCCTTGCATTAGAAGTTCTTTGACCTCTTTTTAGCTCCCCCACCCCTTGCATTAGAAGTTCTTTGACCTCTTTTTAGCTCCCACACCCCTTGCATTAGAAGTTCTTTGGCCTCTTTTTAGCTCCCCCACCCCTTGCATTAGAAGTTCTTTAACCTCTTTTTAGCTCCCACACCCCTTGCATTAGAAGTTCTTTGACCTCTTTTTAGCTCCCACACCCCTTGCATTAGAAGTTCTTTGACCTTTTTTTTAGCTCCCCCACCCCTTGCATTAGAAGTTCTTTGACCTCTTTTTAGCTCCCACACCCCTTGCATTAGAAGTTCTTTGACCTCTTTTTAGCTCCCCCACCCCTTGCATTAGAAGTTCTTTGACCTCTTTTTAGCTCCCCCACCCCTTGCATTAGAAGTTCTTTGACCTCTTTTTAGCTCCCACACCCCTTGCATTAGAAGTTCTTTGGCCTCTTTTTAGCTCCCACACCCCTTGCATTAGAAGTTCTTTGACCTCTTTTTAGCTTCCCCACCCCTTGCATTAGAAGTTCTTTGACCTCTTTTTAGCTCCCACACCCCTTGCATTAGAAGTTCTTTAACCTCTTTTTAGCTCTCACACCCCTTCCATTAGAAATTCTTTGACCTCTTTTTAGCTCCCACACCCCTTGCATTAGAAGTTCTTTGACCTCTTTTTAGCTTCCCCACCCCTTGCATTAGAAGTTCTTTGACCTCTTTTTAGCTTCCCCACCCCTTGCATTGGAAGTTTTAATTTACCTCTTTTTAGCTCCCACACCCTTTGCATTAGAAGTTTTTTGACCTACTTTTAGCTCCCCCACCCCTTGCATTAGAAGTTCTTTGACATCTTTTTAGCTCCCAAGCCCCTTGCATTAGAAGTTCTTCGACCTCTTTTTAGCTCCCATACCCCTTGCATTAGAAGTTCTTTGACCTCTTTTTAGCTTTCCCACCCCTTGCATTAGAAGTTCTTTGACCTCTTTAGCTCCCACACCCCTTGCATTAGAGGTTCTTTGACCTCTTTTTAGCTCCCACACCCCTTGCATTAGAAGTTCTTTGACCTCTTTTTAGCTCCCACACCCCTTGCATTAGAAGTTCTTTGACCTCTTTTTAGCTTCCTCACCCCTTGCATTAGAAGTTCTTTGACCTCTTTTTAGCTCCCACACCCCTTGCATTAGAAGTTCTTTGACCTCTTTTTAGCTTCCCCACCCCTTGCATTAGAAGTTCTTTGACCTCTTTTTAGCTTCCCCACCCCTTGCATTAGAAGTACTTTGACCTCTTTTTAGCTCCCACTCCCCTTGCATTAGAAGTTCTTTGACCTCTTTTTAGCTTCCCCACCCCTTGCATTAGAAGTTCTTTGACCTCTTTTTAGCTCCCACGCCCCTTGCATTAGAAGATCTTTCACCTCTTTTTAGCTCCCACACCCCTTGCATTAGAAGTTCCTTGACCTCTTCTTAGCTTCCACACCTCTAGCATTAGAGGTTCTTTGACCACTTTTTAGCTCCCACACCTCTAGCATTAGAAGTTCTTTGACCTCTTTTTAGCTCCCATACCCCGTGCATTAGAAGTTCTTTTACCTCTGTTTAGCTCCCACACCCCTTGCATTAGAAGATCTTTGACCTCTTTTTAGCTCCCACACCCCTTGCATTAGAAGTTCATTGACCTCTTTTTAGCTCCCACACCTCTAGCATTAGAGGTTCTTTGACCTCTTTTTAGCTCCCACACCTCTAGCATTAGAAGTTCTTTGACCTCTTTTTAGCTCCCACACCTCTAGCATTATAAGTTCTTTGACCTCTTTTTACCTCCCACACCTCTAGCATTAGAAGTTCTTTGACCTCTTTTTAGCTCCCACACCTCTAGCATTAGAAGTTCTTTGACTTCTCTTTGGCTCCCACACCTCTAGCATTAGAAGTTCTTTGACCTCTTTTTAGCTCCCACACCTCTAGCATTAGAAGTTCTTTGACTTCTTTTTACCTCCCACACCTCTAGCATTAGGAGTTCTTTGACCTCTTTTTAGCTCCCACACCTCTAGCATTAGAAGTTCTTTGACCTCTTTTTAGCTCCCACACCTTTAGCATTAGAAGTTCTTTGAATTCTTTTTAGCTCCCACACCTCTAGTATTAGAAGTTCTTTGACATCTTTTCAGCTCCCTTACCTCAAGGATTAGAAGTTCTTTGACCTCTTTTTATAGCTCCCACACCTCTAACATTAGAAGTTCTTTGACCTCTCTCTTTAGCTCCCACACTTCCAGCATTAGAAGTTCTTTGATATATATTTTTAGGTTCCATACTTTTTGCATTAGAGGGTCTTCGATCTATATTTTAAGGTGCCTTAGTTCTAGCATTAGAGGCTCTCTATTTTTAGGTGTCTTACCTCTGGCATTAGAGGCTCCTCTTCGTTGTTCTCTCCTGTCTTCTAGTTTTCAAGATCTTTTTTCATTATATTATCTGTTTTTTTCGATATTTCATTGTCTCTTTTCCTTAGTTCGTCAGTGTCCTTCTAAATTTCATAAGAGATTTCAGTGCCGCGAGTCTTCACTTCGTCAGATTCCTTAGGGAAATCGAAGGCATTTATTCTTTACCTATCTGGCAATGAGTAAAGAGATGAATACTATCGATTTCTCCGCATACACTATCATGCCAAAGTAAATGACGAGCAACATGATATACAGTATTTACCAATGTCGTCTGGATATGTCCTTAATTTAATGGCGAATTTTGGGACAATCCTGTTGAAGAACTACACGTCACTCACCGTTCAGATGAACCATTCTGCCTCCATCCTCATTCCCCGCAATCCGTTTTTGCACCGATACAAAGCCTCGTACTTTTTCCAAGAGTCTCCTTTAATAAGACATCGTCGCAAAAGCCCAAGCAAAGGATCCTTCAAGGCGCATACAATATGATCTTTAAAGCTCAGCTGCCAACGGAAGATCCCGTGTCTTTCTATAGGTCGGGCGATATAAAACGAACGATCGGCAACTTCGGCAGCAACCAAAACCATCTGTAGTTGATGGTGTTCCGAAGACGTAACACATAATTCTTACCGGCAGCTTCCTATTCCGCCAGAACGCGATCTCTGTGAGTTAAGTGAAATCCTTCTTCCAGGCATCAACTCATTTCCTCTTACTCCTATTGACGCGCAATTCCTTGGTTAGATTTCGCCAGCTACATACAAATCATGTGAGGTGTTGCAGGGTACGTTTGAAAAAATGAAGATCAGGTCTTCAGAAGTCATTTGAAGCTCGGGGAGGAGTTGTTCAGGACTGCTCCTGGAAATTCCAGTTCTGGAGTCATTCAGAAATCCATGTTAAGTATACGGCTATGTCCTTTGAAGACTTTTGGAAATTCGGGAAAGTTTTTTCTGAAACCGTTCTGAGATTCCGTTCTGAAGGCATTCAGAATTCCATGCTAAGTCTATGGCTATTTTTCTGAAGCCATTTGGAAATCCGGGAAATTTTTCTTCCGATACCGTTCTGAGATTCAGTTCTGGAGGCATTCAGAATTCCATGCTAAGTTTATGGCTATTTCTTCTGAAGCCATTTGGAAATCCGAGAAGATTTTCTTCCGAATTCTTTTAGGACTCGCGAAAAATTCCATTCTTGTTTTATAACAACAACAACAACAACAACAACAACAACAACAATAACAACAACAACAATAATAATAATGATAATGAAATAATAATAATAATAATAATAATAATAATAATAATAATAATAATAATAATAAACTACGTGATTTGATTTATGGATTTGAGTTGAAAAGTTTTGAAGACGCTAAACGCTCAACTTCGCAATTTGAAGGAAATTTTAAGATACCCGGACGAAGGGCGAAGGGTAATTGATGTTTAAAGCAGACCGAATTGAAATAGTTGATTTAGAACAATCTATTTCTGGTACGAATCGATATATATATATATATATATATATATATATATATATATATATATATATATGCGTATATATATATATATCATATATATAGTTTATATATGTGTATATACATCCATGTATATAAGCTTTTGCAGTATATGAATATTCTGTGTATATATGTATATTTATACGATGTATATATATACATATATATACACAGACATATATATACATACATATACATATACATATATAATATATATATATATATACATATATAAACTATATTTATATATATGAATACAGTATATTTGCATGTACTGTACACACACACACATATATATATATATATATATATATATATATACACAAACATATACATACATACATACATACATACATACATACATACATATATACTGTTTGTACATACATACATCCCTAAATACAGCAGCCTTCGTATTCTTCCAACTGTTTATACATGCAAAAGCAAATGTAAAATGCATATCACCAAGTTATGGCTTAACCTTGATATTTCATCGAGATTCCAGGTGTGGACAAGATATCTGCCCGCAAGCTACTGTACATTTTGTTCTTCCAAACAGAATAACATCTTGAAATCAGGATCAAGTGTGGGTGAACGGGGCATGTATTGTTTAACATGCCTCACATCCACAAAATCTGCCATCGTGCTGAGAATCGGACAGAACAACCTTTCTCTTCGAACTGCAGTCTGCTACTGGCCAGACTCAGCTTTTTTGAAGCATATGCTCTTTTTATGAAGTAAAGGGTCTTCTTTATGTAAAACCATTTACTTTTATGTGATTATAAAGATATGCTTTTGCTCTAAAAGTAGAAGCTTTTGCTTGAAATATTTATGAATACAAGTAGAAGGATTTCCTTCATATTTCGCAAGTATAAGCATATCCTTTTCTTTATGAATACCGCCCTATATCTCGATCAATAAACATTGGCCCTCTTCAGGATGTAAAGTAAAAATGAGGAATACATTGGACAGTGACGGTTTATATAGGAAAGCAAAAGGGTGTTTCCAATCGTTCTACAGTTGTTAGAAATGTTGGAAGGACCAGGTGCTAATCCTTCCAGCACTTATAACAACTGTAGAACAATTGGAAACACCCTTTTGCTTTCCTATATAAACCGTCATTGTTCACTGTATTCCTCATTTTTACTTTACATCCTGAAGAGGGCCAATGTTTATTGGTCGAAATTTAGTGATTTATTTATATTTTCTGTTTCTTTTATTGGGCCTTTTTTGAATATATATATATATATATATATATATATATATATATATATATATATATATATATATATATATATATATATATATATATTAAATCTTATTGATAAAGAAATGAGTTAGAAATTAAAACCTATGGCAATTAGATATGTAGATTGTATCTATTAAACATGTTTCTTAAAAGCAATAACATCTCAAAGACAAAAATAGATAACGTCTTATGACCAAAACATAAACCTCTTAATTGTTTTATAAACAGTACATTCACAAAATATATGTTGAATGATTAAAATAATGTCAAACTCACTGCACTTGGGAACTGTTTCGTGACGTGTGTACTTAAAAAATCTGTGTCCAGTCTTGTATGACCAATTCGCAATGTTCTTAAAATTGTTTTTCCCTTTTATTCTTCTGATTTGATGATTCCCTTGGAGAGACGATCGTTCTATTTTTTATCTTTATTATTTTCTGGTTCATTATTCTAAATATTTTGACAGTTTGTTGCTATATGATGCTTCATTCTAGTTATGTAATTACGGAGTTTAATGCAGAATTGTGGCGAATTTATGGCTGATTTGGCAGCGGCATCTGCTTTTCATTACTAAATACTCCAACATGGGTCAGAATCCAGCATTATTCAATAATTACCCTTATGTAATAGCTTTTGTTAAATGCTTTATACCCTGTTATGTGACATTTTTTTATCTCAAAAGGAGCTCTTTAATTTGTAATACTATAGTAAGGGTTTGCTATTTTTTCGTAAAGGTTTAGATTTTATAAATAACATTTTCGGTTTGAGGATACTGTAGTGTTGCATAAATTGCATAAAAATTACAATTAAACGAATTCCTAATTTCACCGCAGAGTTAGAACCGCAATACCCCTCCATCTCCTTTCCCTCCCCTATTCATTGTTTGATATTAGAATGCTGCTTTTACCTCCCCGGAATTTTCACTAACACCTAGTTTTATTAATTCCACGTTTTAGTAGATTATGTTATTCCGAGAAAGTTTATAATATCATGTTTTTCTTATGCTTAGTGTAATTTATTCCAGTTTGTGTTAAAAACAAATAGTAAACAGATAAAAAAATATGTGAAAAGTTACAAATTTATGCAGCGTGCATCCGAAAACAAACTCCTGTCGTTGACTTCGGCGGGTGTTGTTATTAGATTTAGACTTACCATCACAATACTTTTTAATATATTTATTCGTTAACATTATTTATTGACAAAACATATATCTGAGGGAGAAATGTAGGTTATTAAAACTTTTCGATTTACATTACTTGGTAATTATTTGAAAACAATGATGGTATTTGAATAAAAATACTTCTGACCAATTAGCTGTTAGGAAACTTTTCCGAGCAAAAAGAGCACCCTTGCGAGTTGGTGCACATCTGCCTCACTAAAAAAAATTTATTATAGTTGGTTCTTATGTGTATAACCTTCCGTTTAGCTCCGCTAGCATATATATATATATATATATATATATATATATATATATATATATATATATATATATATATATATATATATATATACAAGATTTTAAGTCGTATATTATTTCCTGATGTTTAATGTGACTGATTTGCTTCCTGATTATCATTTGGATTCTGGTTTAGTTTTTCTATATATTTATCAAGGGTAAGAGTGCCTGAGGCATGTTTTTTTTTTTTTTTTTTTTTTTTTTTTTTTTTTTTTTTTTTTTTTTTTTTTTTTTCAATCAGATGGTCAACACACTAACAACCGGTATTGTGGCTTTCTAATTTACCACAGTGGTTTTTATTTTTGTTATTGGTAAATTTTTTGAACCAGTTTATTGAATTTATGTTTATTTATGGTTTAATCTAATTAAATTTAGATATTAAGCAATCATTACAAACACAAAAAATTTTGTGTCATGTTTTATCCTCTGCGTTCATTTTATGCAAAATCATTGGTTTACCGGTTATGCCTTTACTCGTAACTGGAGATGGATTTATTTCTTCAAATGGTATATTGTTTGCTAGGCTTTCTTCAGAATCCTAAGAATCATATGGATGTTTATAGACCTCGCCCTTTATCAAATACTTGGTAGCTTGATTAGTTATATCATTTGGGTGAGATTCAAAGGATGGGAATTGAACCAATGTTTCAATTTTTGTACGTTAATACATGATCGACTCTACGGGAAACTTCTCTGGGTTTTGTCAAGCATTCCTCACTAATGGCTTATTTTGAATTTGGAAGAGTTGTACTTTAAAGCCCACTATTTTTCCTCACAGATTTGAATTTTGTAGTTCAAGTCCAACCGTGCCCAATTCGGAAAGATCTTCCAAGTTTTTCGTGGTGTCATTAGTGGCTTGTATGTCAAACCTGGTCTGCACATGAATATGGGTTCTTTGTTGTATTTGATATTTTTGGGCAGTAGTGCTATTTTCTCTCTCGGTTGACCTATTATAATGCAAATGTTCAGACGATAGTTGGGCAGTGGGAGAGTACAATTTGGTTTGCAACCTTGCCATCCTTGTGAGCTAAGGTTGGGGGGTTTTGGGGAGCCTATAGGTCTATCTGTTGAGTCATCAGCAGCCATTGCCTGTCCCTCCCTTTTCCTAGCGTGGGTGGAGATGGGCCTTAGGCTCTGATCATATGATATATGGTCAGTCTCTAGGGCACTGTCCAGCTTGATAGGGCAATGTCACTGTCCCTTGCCTCTGCCATTCATGAGCGACCTTTGAACCTAGTGAGGCTATAGAAATATAATTCTTCAGATGTTGGAAGTTTGAGGGATGATGACGAGTTTTCAGGATTCTGTTACCTACCTCTACTTGAAGAATGAGAAGTTTCAGATTATTTGTCGAGTTCAGGGGATTGGAAACCACATTGGCAACAATTGAACTATTACTTAAGGGTAGTAGGTTGGCCACCCGTTGAGATACTACCGTTAGAGAGTTATGGGGGTCACTTGACTGACCAGACTGTACTACATTTGATCCTTCTCTCTGGTTACGGTTCACTTTCCCTTTGCCTACTCATACACCGAATACTCTGGCCTATTCTTTACAGATTCTCCTCTGTCCTCATACACTTGACAACACTGAGATTACGAAACAATTCTTCTTCACCCAAGGGGTTAACTACTGCACTGTAATTGTTCTGTAGCTACTTTCCTCTTGGTAAGGGTAGAAGAGAATCTTTAGCTATGGTAAACAGCTCTTCAAAGAGAAGGACACTCCAAAATCAAACTATTGTTCTCTAATCGTGGGTAGTGCTATAGCCTCATGGTCTTGGGTTAGAGTTCTCTTGCTTGAGGGTAACCTCGGGCACACTATTTTATCTAATTTCTCTAACTCTTGTTTTGTTAATTTCTTTTATAGTTTATATAGGAAAGATTTATTTTAATGTTACTATTCTTAAAATATTTCATTTTTCCTTGTTTCCTTACCTCACTGGGCTACTTTACCTGCTAGGGCCCCTGGGTGTGTAGCATCCTGCTTTTCCAACTAGGGTTATAGCTTAGCAAGTAATAATAATAATAATAACAATAATAATAATAATAATAATAATAATAATACTTAAAGGTTTTTCCTAGTTGATCAAAAAGTGATATGTTCATCATCGGGTGTTTCAGTTAAGTCTTGTTCCAGCTTTTATTTGGGAAATTCCCTTGAGGTTGGAGATGGAGCTCCCTTACAATGAAAACAAAGTACATTATGTAGGTAGCTCATGGATCTCGAACCATCAAAACACCTCCTATTGGTACATGTGATGTTAACATGGCCATAATCATACTTACAACACTGCATGGGTTATGGAGGATTTTTTTCCACTGAAATATTCGTGTCAAATTTTTATATAGTCTGGTAAAAAGGATAAACAAAATAACAGTAAGATTGGACTGATTGTTTTTTCATTCAAGTTTTCTAACTTTTTTGATAGTAGTAGGACACCTCTAAGTTTATCTTCTCAGATCTCATAAAGATTCCTATTATAGATCATTCCTGTGGCATGATTAAAATTTTGCTGACGAGATACCTTTTCAAATATATCAGAAGAAGAGTTTGCAAAATTATCAAGTAGCACTAAATGTTTCATTGCCAGCCTTAAGTAGCATACTTTGACCATATTTCAAGTTACTTTGTGGAATTGTAACAACTTTCTTTTCAAGGCACTAGTATCCTTGATGATGTTATTATACCCTCCCTATATGAAACAACATGCCAAATAATCTCTGATATGATCAATCTAGTAACTTTCTTATCGACAACATACAGGTCAGAAGCTTTCGGAACAAAGCTGATTGGTATATATTATGTTTTTGCTACTATATAATTTTACACTGCTAGAAAGTCCAGATACTTTACCAGTTTTAACATTTGTTAATGCACTTCTTATTATACAAAACTCCACAAAAGTAATGTGGGCTTCAAAGAAAATAAAATTTGGTCAGTTTTGATTGCATTCTCTCAATTCCCACAAAAGGTATTAGGACAATGTATACTATAGAGCTTCATAATTTATTTTCTAGAAAATCCCATTACCATATAAAAGTTTATTATTTTCATATATAACTCCAATTTTCTTATTCCTTTAATCAATCACCTTGGAAAGATATAACAAAAGACTCTAGTGTGATAAGACTTGTGGAATGATTATTGGCATATAGTATCAATTTTTGTGCCTAGATTTTCAGCAGAATTTTTGTCACTGAGAGCAACAAAGATCATTAACAGTGCCGAGATGGAGTTAGCATTTCCACCATATCCATATTTTGATGTTGGTTTGTTTGTTTGTTTTGTGATTTGTTCCATCTCTTTGTTGACGTCTCACAGGATTATATACAGGAGAGGGGGTTCCCAGCCCCTCGTCCCGTCCCTTTTAGTCGCCTCTTACGACACGCAGGGATAACGTTGGCGCTATTCTAATAGCAGTACCTGCTGAACTCGGTTGAGTCCCATGTCAGTCTGTGAGGAACGTAGAGAGTAGAGGTCCCCTTTTTGTTTTTTTTCATTTGTTGATGTCGGCTACCTCCCAAAATTGGGGGAAGTGCCTTGGTATATGTATGTATGTATGTGATTTGTTCCTTGGTGTGTTTTTACTGCTAGAGAATAGTAATAAAGTATCATGCGCAGGAAAATTTATTTACATTCTCCACCATCGGATAGGCTACTTCATATCCTACCAGTGGGATAGCATTCCATATTAAAAGTACTCTATATTTTTCCTAAATTTGTAAACCTGAGCTCTGCACTACGGATATATTAAAAGTACTCTATATTATTCCTAAATATATAAACCTGAGTTCTGCACTACGGATATATTGTTGTGACATAAGTAGAAATATCCCTAAATATTTTACGTGAGGTATAACAAGCCGCTGTTAGTTAGCAGTAGTTAGATCAGCTACCCTGCTCACACTCACCCAGTGTATTACATCACTTTTCATTGCAGGAAGGACTTTCTGGGGAATTGGTGATGGCGGGGCAATCTTTTGCTCTTTACTATGGAGACACCCTTAGGTGGGTGGAAATTCAAAACTGAACTGGCTGAGAACTAGACCTGGGGTATGACTCTTAGCTTCTGCGAATGTGAAAGGGGTACCCTGAGACCTCGTGAACTCTTGGTTTGTTAAGCTAGAGTTAACAGCTTGGGTAATCGTGGTGAATGCATGTAAATTAAGCACAAGGCAAGGATATTGGAGTGGGTAACACTCCTCTTACTCAACTTAGACATTGCCCAACTCCCTTTCATAAGGACAGGGACATAAATATATCATATATTCCAAGCTACACAAGGGAATTGGTTATTACCCGTAGTCAGAGGTAGGTCAGCTTACAGAGTCTTCCAGATGCTTTGCCTCAAGACAGGTGAATATGAAGGAAGAAAAGGCCAGCCATTCTATCCATTCATCCCAGACTAACACATGGTAACATCGGTTCTCACCCGACTGCTACTTGACCTGTAAGGGAGTGGAGATAGCTTACACCACTTGTTGTGCGGCCACCATAGGACCTATGGAGAATGTATCCAAGCTCCTGTGGGTTATGTCTTACAGGAAGTGGGCCGTAAAGGTGTTCTAAAACTTCCAGATGCTGTGCTACGGAGTTGTTTCTTTTGAATAATGTGAGCTCTTGGTCCATGATCATGTTGAGGAGAGTCAGGATTCAATGCCCATTTGATGACCTGTATATCCAAGCTGAGATTGTATTGATGACTCTCCTCTCAAGACTGCCTGTGGTTACAAAGAGTCATTTTGTTATGCAGGTGAGCTCCAGTAGTTCGTTTGAGATAGCGCCTCTGCGCTCTCATAGGACATAGTTACAGCTGATCAGGATCATCAGTTACATAACGGAGACTCGAAATCCGGAATGGCCCAAACCTAGAGACCATCATAGCCATAATCTGAGTCTTAGCAACTAACTCATGGACAAAGTTAAGTGTACTTGCCTCTATCCCCTTGAATGGGCTATGTCATATGAGAGACCATGCAACTCGTTGATTCTATTGGTAGAGGCCATAGAAAAAAATGAAAATAGTCTCAAGGATCAAATCACAGTCTGTCAATTGACGTAGCAGTTCATAAGGTGTTCATTTCAGAGATTGTAGTACATGAACCACATTCCAAGGAGGTGGTTTAACTTCCGACTGGGGCAGGTAAGCTCAAATCTCTGTATGAGGAGAGAGTTCCGTCGAAGAGGAAATGTTAACTCCATTTAATCTAAGGACAAGGCTCACGGTCGAGTAGTAGCCTTTCTCCACAGAGATTGAGCAGAGTTTTTTCTCCACTAACATCGGAATAGGGGCATCGAGAGGAGCGAAACCTCTTCCACGGCACCATCCACAGAAGATAGCCCAGTTTGCCTGTGTGCAAAAAGCCTCTCTGTGAAAGGAGATAATGGATAACCTCCAGGCGAGAAGTTATAGAGAAACTAAGCTTCAATCATAGTTGGAAAAGTAATGAACAATCAAAATAGAATATTTTAAGAACAGTAAAAACATTAAAGCAGATCTTTTATATACAAACTATATAAAGAGAAATCTGAGGATTTATCTCTTATAGATAAGTGACAACAATTATTTTACATAGATGAGAGGTTGCAGTGACCAAAGAAACTATCGAGTTTGAGCGGGACTCGAACCCCAGTCTGGCGTTCACCAATCAGGGACGTTACCACATCGGCCACCACAACGTGAAATGCATTCTGGCATTTCCTAGAAAGACGAAAGTGAAAAGGAAATGGGTGAGAGGCTCTTCTCATTGCCTTATCAAGCTGGACAATGCCCTAGATCAGCGCCCAAGTCCCCTCTCCACCCAAGCTAGGACCAAGGAGGGCCAGGCAATGGCTGCTGATGGCTCAGTGGATAGACCTATAGCCTCTCCCGAACTTCCCATCCTTAGCTCACAAGGATGGTGAGGTTGCAGCGATCAAACGAACTAACGAGTTTGAGCGGTACTCGAACCCCAGTCTGGCAATCGTCAGGCAAGGACGCTACCACCATGTCATCACAACCCTACATAGTTGGGTTTGTTGAGTGAAACCTTGAACAGCAGTGGCCCCCCCCCCCCTCGCCAGTGTCAGTGTCTCACTTACTAGATGGGTTCGTGGTGTGAGATTGCACAGCAGTGTCCCCTCCCCCCTCGCCGGTGTCAGTGTCTCACTTACTAGATGGGTTCGTGGTGTGAGATTGCACAGCAGTGTCCCCTCCCCCCTCGCCAGTGTCAGTGTCTCACTTACTAGATTGGTTTGTGGTGTGAGACCTTGCCTACGTGCGTGGGTTTATTTATAACATAAAATTATGAATTATATCACATGTATGACTGCTAATATTTACATTAAAAGCAAATGAAGATGGAAAAAATACTTCCCGTAAAAGAGTTCAATGTATTTGCAAGTATCGTAAAGTTTATATTTTGAATTTTGATGTGAAGTTAAACACAAAAGCAATTTAAAACATATTGACGTATAACGTTTCAAAAATCTGATAAAAAAAAAGTGCAAGAATTTCCTGAGAATGAAAAAAAAAAAACATTTGCGAAATATTTTATAAATTTCTATGCTGGTTATCAGTTATGGCATGTCTCCTTATTCTCGTTAGCTGCAGAGGCCAACAAAAGCTGTCCTATTTCAATGGTGTCTTGGGCAAACGAGTCTGAATTGTACTCCGGTGTTTAATCATGGTGAAACTTTATTATGGTCTATGATACACGGTATATAGTTATTTCTTCTCCCTCTTGAAGTATATTTCCTTGACACTGACCATTCATGTTTCTTGATATATGTATATATATATATATATATATATATATATATATATATATATATGTGTGTGTGTGTGTGTGTTTGATATATATATATATATATATATATATATATATATATATATATATATATATATATATATATATATATATTAGGTACGTGTGTGTGTATATATATTCTTGAAGGGATGTGAAATATATATTTTGAAAGGTCATTTGACCCTATACTTCCAAATCCTCCTCCCCTTTGTATGTGGGTGGCAGAATTTAGGAATTCGGTTTCTGTGTTATCTTTGCCAAACACCTACTTGTCATTTGATTTAACGATTTTTAAAAGTATAGTGACCAATTTTTTTTTCCAATCCTGTATTATTTGGAGGGAGGTTCTTAATTGTTAATTGGTGTTTTATTTTTGTTTTAGGTGTTTCTTTTTTGTTGTTTACTGAATGTTATTAAAGATTTTGAAAAAAAAAATGTTTTAGCTTTGATAACATCTGAATGATTTACCCTCCAATCCTTTGTGGGATTATTTAATCTCTCTCTCTCTCTCTCTCTCTCTCTCTCTCTCTCTCTCTCTCTCTCTCTCTCTCTCTCTCTCTCTCTATCATTGTGACACTTGTACTTCTCTTTTGGAACACAAATGCCTAATTCGAGGTCGAATCTTTGATAAGCACACACGTTTTTCTTCTGTTTGTAACTGTCAAATGAGAAAAAGCACACTTGTAGGAAGTGGAAAACTAAAGCAAAGTCATATTCATCAGTATCTACTGAAGGAACCCTAGGCAAGCTCTAAAGGAACCCCAGGGTTCCGGAACCCTGGTTGGGAAACCCTGGCCTATAGAGTAAGCTTATTCTATAGACCTTGCTGTACCAAGGATTATAGAGTAAGACCTTGCTGTACAATACATGAACATACGCTAACCTATGTCAGCAGGGCAGCCGATCGAAACAACGGTCTACTCCAAAGCTAAAGCAAGTCCTTCAATAGAAGGCAACCTTGCTTGCCGCATACAAAAATGGGATAAAAATTGAAAAATTCAAATTCAAAAGAAAAAAGAGATGTGAGCCAGTAGCCTACTCGAGACATCAACCTTCCTGCTAATAATAACTTCTTTCAGCCGCTTTAGACAAAAAAAAAAAAAAAAAATCCTCAAATAATTTTTTCTCTTTATCACATTTCAGTTGACTTTTTTTCTTATACATTGTATTTTTCTGGTCATCGGTTTTTTTGTTGTTAATCTCAATCAGCTTTCTGATCACATGCTAAATTTCACTGATTCTATTTTGGCTTTACTCAGAGAGAGAGAGAGAGAGAGAGAGAGAGAGAGAGAGAGAGAGAGAGAGAGAGAGAGAGAGAGAGATACCTTAACGTGGTGAAATGTTTTGCGTATCGCCATGATCAGCAAAGTTGTGCTTGTCAGGGCCACCCATACTTGATTGATTTACTATGAACGATCAGATGAAAATTACCCCCCATTAGCAATCCGCACTGGCCAGCTTGGTGATGAAAACTGGCTAAACACCAGACATGAATTGACATGACTGAGGCTTTTATCCTACAACGAACTAGAAAGTATCTTTCAATAATTGTGAAAGACTATCAAGATTTTCTCATGGTTACTTCATATCTTCAAGGATTTTGACTACCTGGTATAAGGCTTCGTACACAGATTTATAACTAAATGCTGCATTATATCTTGTAAACTAATAATAGTTACTTTTCATGGGCTAATGATTTAGCCACATATGCATTTTGGATAATAATGTTTATTACTTTTCAAAGCTTGCTAATGGAGTAGCATCCACTTCATTCCTCCTTTTTCTGCGTGGGGATATTTGGGAAGGTCGGGAAAAGGAGGAAGCTCTCCCAATACCTCTGTTTGCTGCCACCACAGAGCTATAAGGGTCATTGATAGATCTTGTGATGCCCTCACTTTGTTGATAATTCTCCACATCAGACAGAAGGCAGCAAACCTCTAGACATCCGGTGAGCAGTAGAGTGGAAGTTTCCAGTTTATGGATGTTGTGAACAGATCTATCACCAGCAAACCCCACAAAGTCAGGACTTTGTTGGCTATCTGAAGAAGCAAAGACCACTCGGAGCCTACTATCTGAATCTTCCTACTTAGGTTGTCGGCAAGGATGATTCTGTTGCCGGGAATGAATCGGGCTGACAGAGCAATCGAGTTGTCTTCTGTCCATCTTAGTAGTTTCACAGCTAAATGGCGTAGCTGCTGTGAAAAAGTACCTCTTGTTTGTTTAGATATGCCACTACCTTCGTGTTGTCACTTATCAACACTATAGAGTGTCCTGAAAGGAGCTGTTCGAAGTGCTTGAGAGTCAGAAATGCTGCTCTCATTTCTAGGAGGTTTATGTGACACTGCCAATCGGATTAAGACTATAGTCTGGGAGCTATGTGATGCAACAAGTGAGCCCCACTTTTAATGCATCCGTGAAGATTCAAATCCAGAGGAGGAGAGAGAATATCTACTCCCCTGAGGAGGTTGGTAGCCTATGCTCACTAACTCGGGTCTCTCATTTGCTCTGATGCTATCGGAACTCAGAAAACCAGAGGCTCCCTGTGCTTTGCTGAAGCCAAAAGGTTTTTTAGTCGCCATTGGAGAGAACAAATACGTAGTTGGCCATTGAGGACTGAACGTTCCAGGGAGGTCAGATGCCCTAACAGGCACAGCCACAGGTGTATGTGGAGCTAGTCTCACACTTCATGAAGGGACCTGCCTCTACCTTTAATTTTTATTTTGTCATGGAATGACAAAACCTTGCCTAATAGGGTGTCTATTTGCATCTCAAGATGGTTGCAGGGAGGACTTCTTGTGATTCATGACAATCCCCAGATTGTGACAAAATGCGAGGAACCTATCTTGGTGTAGAAGAAGGGTCTCAACTAGGATCAAGGAATTGTCTAGATAATGCAACAGACGAATGCTGTTGGCGTGGGCCCAGGTTGATACCAGAGTGAACACTCTCATGAACACCTGGTAGGCTGTGGACAGGCTGAGGCACAGTGCCTTCAACTGGTATATTCTCTTGTAAAGGATGAATCTTACGTACTTCCTTGACATAGGATGATTGTGGTCAGGAAGTACAAGTCTTTGAGATCCAGTGTTTTCATGAAGTCCTTTGGTCTGACGGCCCCTGGTACCATATCTGGCATTTGCATCTTGAATGGTGTTTGCAACAAAAACTCGTTCAGAGCAGCGAGGTCGATCTCTGGTCTCCAGCCTCCAGACACCCTCTCTACAAGAAAAAGAGTAGACTGTAGATTTCTTGGGATCAGACTAAGATCTTTTGGAGAGCTTCTTTCCTAACATAGTTTGAGCTTTCGCCTGAAGGGCCTGGTCTTCGCTGATCCCTTCATGAAGGAACACGACATCACTGGATGATGAATTGATGAAGGGAGAAAGAGAACGAACGGGATGTGGTACCCTGCACGAAGGCCATAGACCATCCAAGGTTTGGCTCCATGGAACTCATATCGCTGTCACCTGCACTTCAGGCATCATCCCACCAGTGGACAGGCAGGAGGAATGCCCCTCTTTGCAGGAACGACCACGTCCTCCACCTTTACCTACGCTGCCCCTTACACCCTTGCATGAAAGGGCTGCTTTGGGGCTTACTTCTTAGCACTGAACTGCTTCAAAGCTGTTAACTATTTCTTATGTTCTTGTCTATTGCTGTTAGATGACCTCGGTGCGGTGGTACCGAAGAGTAAGAGCGAGATGTAATGGCCCTATGGAGAAGGGAGTCATGACCCCTTCCTCCAGAGCTCTGCAACTGTGGCAATGTCTCCAGAGTTGAACTGGGAAGGACCTTCCACTGACGAATTATGCAACTTGAGCGCCTCTCTTTTTGGTACTTGCCTCTGGAATCTAGAGACGTCTGTCACTCCTTTATCATGTTCCAGTTTGTCCAATGCTTGGCCAGATTGTGGGTGAGGAACTCAACTGCCCTTGCTTCTCTGAAAGAATGAAGGTCTTCATACTCTCCGATTCTTTGAATTGGCTCAATCCTCATTGGCGATCAGATAGCCTACTGTACCAAACCAGTAGTCGAGCCACGAAGCAGATTGCAAAGAAGCCTTTGCAACCCGCTACATGTTCGCGGCCTAGCCTCTACAGCCAGGAATGTCACTTGCTGTGCTGCCAGCTTATCTAGGGTGACAGTATGAGTCAGAGTCAGAGTTGTTGAGTCTAATGGCAAGGGAAAGGGATCACCATCAAGGATCTTATAGTATTTCCTCTGCTGTAAGAACAGCTAGGGAAGTAGGTGCAACAAGTCCCCTGCCTGAGAGAGTTTGAAGTCCCAATTACCTAGGAGATGACCTTCTTTCTAGCTCCCTTCGTTATTTTAGATTAGGGCAACTCTATCCTGGTCTTGCCAGTTCTTGAGGCCTGGCAGAAGAAGTCCAGGACCATGTCTTGCCACTCTGGAAGGGAATAGGAAGATTCGCTGAAATTATTGAGCTTCCTTATGTAGAGCAACATCTGCAGGAAGGAGTGATCTGACCCTCTCTGCTCCGATGCTGATGGTTAAGACAGGCAGCCATGGGCATCATACCGTCGAAGTAGTCCGAGACATCGTCTCACAACTCATCCAAACGCTAACTCACACCTTTAGGAGCCTGGGCTTAGTCAGGTTTGTCAATAGGGTCCCTTTCAGTGACCGAAAACCTAGAGGGCAGGTTCTTTGTCGTCTATAAAACCGAGGCTGGAACTGAACTATGATCACAGTTTTGCTGACCTGGGGCATTGAAGAGTTTCGGGTCCCAGCTCTTAGCAGAGTATTTCATGGCTTCAGCTCCTGGGGATTGACTGATGAGGCAAGGAATGATGGAACCTCAAAACCTCCTTCCAGGGAGCCTCCACCGACTGTGATGCTTGTAAAGAGTCAACTGGAACTGACAGGGCCTGTAGAAAAGGAGCGACTGGATAGGTAGTCACAAACTCATAGTAATTGTTTATGAAACTTCGAACCACTGCTTGTTCTTGGGTTATGGGTATCACCTTGGGGAAGCATCTCCTTCCTGTGCCCCTTCTCCCCTTAACTAGTTTTACCGGGATGATTCCCATTTTCCCAAATGGGATCAAGGCCGGCATGAGAGGCAGAGTCTAGGTTCTTTTGCTACCTGGGCAATTGCTCAGGAAGAGGAGGATGTGACGCTGAGTACGCATAGCATACTGACAAAGCTCAGCCGGCTGAACATGTTCAGCCGGCATGCTCACCCTGGGGAAATCGCAAACCTGTCTGGGACTCCTGCAAGACCCTGCCAGCAACTCCTCAGGTAGCCGAGAAGATGAGGAAGACACTACAGCAAGGGGCACGAGACTTGGAGGAAACACCATTCCAGAGGCTTGGGGTGGGGGCCCCCTGAAAGCCATGGCCGATCCCTGCAGAGGTAGATGTGCACTCGTGATGTGCCCCAAGCTTCAGTTCCTCCATGAGCTGTTCCTTAGAAGGGGAACTCGAAAGCCCCAAGAAAGGTCAGAGATAATGCATAGCATCAAAAGAGATAAACTCCCATTCGGCCGTGGATACTGCTATTCTAGGGGAAGCAACTTGGCCCTCCACACCTGAGGTTTCTCTAGGGGTTAAACAATCATCACTCTTACTCATTCATCTTCTGGAGGAGATCATGCAAGCAGAGTCAGCGGAGAGAGGACACGACGGTGGAAAAAGAAGTTGAGACATCTTCAGCCATGAGGAAGACCCCTAGGGAGAAGAATCCGTTTTAGAGTTCTTCTTCCGTCAGCTACCGTACCGCTCCCACTGGGAGAATGACAGCTCCCTACAATCTTCACTGGGAAAAGTCTCAGTGCAGGAGTGTCGTCTGCATGCAGGGCAAAGGGAATGAGGATCCATCTCCCTAGCTGACATAAAGGTCTCTTCAAGAGTGACCTTCAATGCCTAGGCTAACCTGCATATTGGCAGCCATCAAAAGAACAGACACATCTGGAAATAGAAAGAAGGAAAGAAAAGCAAGTTTACTGCCTGTTTAGTGTTAGGGTTTATGGGAGAGCGAGACAGCACGTCTTCACTCCACCAAGCTAAGAACAAAAGTGACATAATACACTGGGTGAGTGTCTGATTGGGGTGGCTGATCTACATCACTGCTACCCCCTGCTAAATAGCAGCGGTTTTTAAATCTTGTGTAAAATGTCTATGGCTAGTTTCCAGCTATGCCGGAACAGTATATCCATAGTAAAGGTCAAAAGGATTGTATGTGTTTAGGAGCTAAACCTGCTTGTTAGAACTGAGGCCATAACAATATGGAATCATCGTCCCTGTATCTGTAATGATGTTGGCTTCCATCCAGAAGTGGTCTCCCCATGAATTTGATCTCCCTGTATTCCCATAACCCAACTCTTGAGAATAGTTCTGCCCAAAAGGTCCAAACCATCTTCAGGAAATTTGAGGGCATCAAATACTCTCACATAAAGCTTTGAATGTAAATCCCTTCCCAACTGTGATCCCTTCTCCGATTAATCTAAGGAATGATTATCAACAAATGTGGAAATATCCATGCAATTTACCAAAACACAATATATTAACAATAACAATAATAACAAACGCTAACAGATTTTTTTACCTCCGACAAAGGTTAATGGAGTCGTCCATCGCCTAAGATCTATCTGTGATGAAAATTTCGTCAAAATCCGTCGAGTAGTTTTGACTTAATCCTGTATACAGACACACAGATAAATGAAAAAATGAATAAATTAGAATCCTAATCCAGATCTGGGTCATCTCCAAAATTTAATTGAGTCATGTATGACTTAAGATCTAGTTGTGGTGAAAGTTTCGTCAAAATCCGTCGAGTAGGTTTGAATAAATAAACTAGAATCCGGATCCGAATCTGGATCATCTCTAAATTGTAATGGGGTTGTTCATGACTTAGGAACTATCTTTAGTGAATATTTTCTCAAAATCCATCTTGTAGTTTTGACGTAATCCTGTTCTTTAAATTGTGAAAAATACAAATCCAGATCCGGTCGTGGATCATCTCCAAATTTTAATGTTGTTGTTCGTGACTTAAGATCTGTATGCGGTGAAAATTTCGTCAACATCTGTAGTTTTGACGTAATCCTGTCCACAGACAGACAACTAATGTAGATAAATGAACCGACTCGAAAACAACCTCCTTAGCGGAGGTAATAATAATGAGCAATACAAGAAGTGAAGGAACTATTACTCAGAGTTTGAAGAGCAAGACGGAAGAAAGCTTATATACTGTAAGTAGGAGGTGGCTGAAGTGAAAATGTCAAGTACAAATAGAGTACAGATTAATTTACAGTAGAACTTGGTGGGAAAAGTTTCAGTATGTTCGAGAGCCCTCTTGCTCATCACATGGCTTCAACATGGAGACGATATTCCATTTTGATGTCGAGTGACTTCAAGACATTCTTTCAGTAAGAGTCTTTTCGCTTTTACTAGCCGTGGATCATTTTAGGTATCTTCATATTTCTATTGAAACAGCTTTTTGGTAGGCCAATCGTTAGTATTATTCGATTTCTGCTTGAACGAAAACAATCCCTCGAATCAATTTTTTATTGATTAATACTGCTAGTACATAAAAGCTTTTTTATAAGAGGGATATATGGGCATGTAGTTGTCTTTGTCAATACTAAATTAAAAGATTTGTAATTTATGATATATTTATTTTCCGATGATGTCTTCGCACAATACATATGATTGGGCTATATCCAATTCTGGTCGTCAATGAAACATGTATTGGTTTAAGCAACTGTTGCACTTTTTCAAAGTTATACCTCTCTTTTCTCGGCGTTTGTGTCACGGAGTGTTTGTAAGTAGAAATGGATGCTACTAGTGCACGTTAAGAATGTTTTTAACGTTTGGTTAATTATACTGGATAATCTTACTCTCTACTGGTAATCTTTGTAAACAGAGCTAACACCTGATATTGTTGTAATTTGATCGAATTGTCTCGGAGGCTCTTGTTAATTAGTGAATTGATTTCTTGTTAAGGAATTTCCAGCTTATTTTTGTACACACGCCATAATCAGGAAAGAACTGAATGGCCCTGTAACCTCAAACTTTGGTTTTTGATGTTTCCTTTATTATTTTGTTGATAATTTTCAGTTGGTTGGCCTTCTGCAATCTCAAGAATTCAAGCCCCGTCGTCCTCTCGGTTTATTAAGACTGTAACACGGGAGAGATCACATTGGCGGAAGCACATTGTTTTAAGCGTCTGGGGTCGTCCTCTCGGTTTATTAAGACTGTAACACGGGAGAGATCACATTGGCGGAAGCACATTGTTTTAAGCGTCTGGGTGGGAAATACTGTAATCTTGCCCAGATCACAAGATGCTCAGAACGCCAGTAAGTAGTGAGGGACAGGTGGAGAGAGACCAGAAAGGGGGGGGGGGATTCTGTTCTTTTCCTTAGAACCTGTTTACCTTCTTAATTAACTTTTTCCCTGTTCATCTCAATGTTCATATTTGTTTTGTTCTATTTAATTTGGAATCTCTCTCTCTCTCTCTCTCTCTCTCTCTCTCTCTCTCTCTCTCTCTCTCTCTCTCTCTCTCTCTCTCTCTCTCTCGTTATTTTTACCTTCGTTTAACAAACTCTCTTTCGACAAAATTTAATGATTATTGAAGACCATGTTCCTGTACTTTATTTGACTAGTTTTCAGTTGCAAGATTTGACTCTAGATGTACAAAACTTCAGTCTTTTGACTTGAGTGTTTTAATTAAAGTGTATGGTTTGAAGCTTTACCGTATTCTTTGTCATATTCCATTAATAATTTATTTGATTACTAATAGAATATAGTATCCAGTGAAACCCCCATCTATGTGTCTCATTCACTGTAATTTCTAGAACCATTTTTCTAAGGAAACGTTAAAACGAAATCATTGCAAAACCGACCATGAGATAAGTTGAGTTGCTGCCATCTTCGCCATTTCTAAAGGGATTATGATTCATGTCTTAATATATTCGCTTAAGATGAGATTAAAGCTATAACTGGAAATTCAATTTATATACATACACACACACATATATGTATATATATATATATATATATATATATATATATATATATATATATATATATATATATATATATATATATAAAAACTTATGCATCAGGAAACTTGGAGTCTTAATAAAGCCGTAGAAAATAACCTAGTTACAACTAAAAGAGGGATAGAAAGAATAATGATGAGAATAACTCTTAAGAGACAGAAAAAGAGCAACATGGATATGAGTGCAAACAAAAGTAGATGATATTCTAACAAATAAGAAAAATAAATGAGAATAATAGGTGATAAATGGACAAGAAGACTAATAGAATGAGTCCCTAAAGATGGCAAACGAAGCGGGGAAAGGAAGAGATGATGATGGATTAACGATCTTTAAAAATTTGTGTTTATCGACTGGCATAAAAGGACAGGAGAGTAGCAATAGTTTGCTGATGATGATGTATATACCTTAACGTGGTGAAAGGGTTTGCGTATCGCTATGATCAGCAAAGCTGTACTAGTCAGGGGCACCCATACTTGGTGGAGTTGCTGTGAGAGATTAGACGAAAATCGTCCACCTTCCCAAATCCGCATTGGCCTGCGCTCCACTCTTTGGTCTGAAGCCATCCCCATTGAAACTGCAACCTCCACCTTACTTTCAGGGTGGATAGCGAGATTTGGTATCCCTGAGCATATTACTTTTGACAGGGGTACCACTTTCACCTCTCAATTGTAGACATCATTACCAAATCTCCTAGGCATCACCCTACAACAGACAACCGCCTACAACTCTGCAGCCAATGGAATGGTTGAACGTTTTCATTGCACCCTCAAAGCAGTTTTGATGTCCCGCTTCATGGACTACAATTGGTTTACACAGCTTCCCTGGGTCCTCTTGGGATTAATTACTACTCCTAAGGACACCCTGGTGGTCTCAGCATCTGAAATGATGTATGGTGACCCGTTTGTCATCCCTGGTTGATTTTTTTTTGTGTGCAACCTCCTCTGATAATCTCCAGCTCCTAGGTCACATTGCTGGAGAATTTGCCTTCTGCCGCCAAACTTACAAGCCCCAGCAAAGCAACACGTATCAAAATATTTAAACATTGCAACACATTTCTTCTTGCGCACCAACACTAGCAAGACCACTACAGATGCCACCTTAAACGGGCCCTTTCCTTGTGATCCATTGCACACTGAAGGCTTTCTTAATTAACATTCATGGCAAAGAAGACTGGGTCTCTATTGATTGCCTAAAACCTGCATATTTCTTGCATGCCTACAGTTTGCCACTCTAAGAACATTGCGCCCTATTTCACACGTATATCTTTTCTTAAGGGAGGAGTCATATACTGTACGTGTTTCATACATGCTCATACACTGTAATGCTATTGCTTTTTTATCTCTCACTCTCTCCCACAGTGACAATAAGAAAATGTGTTTAAGCTTGCCATTATATGTTTCATATTTAAAAATTTTTGACATTGTTGCCCTCAACCTTTTGTATATAAGCTCGTTATCTTGTTGAAAAAACTTTCCTTGCATTCACTTTGCCTCTCTGTTAGTACCTAACAGCTACCTCGCACACTCTAGTAGAGAGGGTGTGTATGCTTCAGCATACGCTCTTTTACAAATGAATTTATAGTTAAGTCGTACTATGATATATTTATTTTGTCATTCACAGTTGATTTCATCGTAATGAATAATCAGTGTTTCTTCACTTCATATTCCGGTAGTGGTAACTTGGCTAACACCAAGGCTTCCTGTATAATTAAAGCCAGAACAGAGGTGATGATCTTCATCTTCAGCTACAGACACTTGCTGAAAGAAAATGAAGACTGCAAAATGAAAGGTCACAAAGACTTTATCATCACTCCCATCCTTGAGGCACATTTTGATAACAAGTGGTGGTTCAGGTTAACGGAAGAAAAGCAGAAGTATGCCGGCTCCGACTATAAAGAAGCATCTGCATCACTCTCTAGAACCCTTTAACTTCAAAATACAATGCACCTGACACTGGATCAGAAAAATCCTTCACATTGGCGTCTAGCCTTTTTATGTGGAACAGTTGACCATGGGGCAAACCTGTCCCTCAAGGACTTGATTATACCAATATGTAAGGAATGTGGAAAAAGATGAATTGGCTAGGTAAGTTCATACATGAATCGAAGGAAAAGTAAGTAATGTTCATGCTGTTGTAGGCAGGTACCACAACATTTATAGAAAAAGGTTTGTGGTTGACTGGAAAGCACATTACAAGTAAAGAAACCATGTGAAAAACAGTCTGAGAATGCATTTGCCACACTCTTCAATGACATAAATCAAAACAAGAACTATATAGACAGCATGGCAGACTGTTTTTTCTTATATAAAGATTTATTATAGTCACAGGGGTGTTGGATTTTCTGATTGGAAAAGTAGTATAACTATTTTCCTGATATTGTGAGGCAGTACATCAAATGTGATCAAGCTAATTGACAATGATAAGAATGAAAATACTGAAATTGATTTATTCGTACAAGCTGTGGGTAAGCATATTGGCAAAGAATGCTAGCAGTTAGCACTAGATAGGTTCACATATGATGTCTGTGTTATCCCTAGGTCATGTTTGATTCTTGTTAATCTCACGCTAGAAGCTCTGTTGCAAAATCTTTGTGGCAATTTTGAGAAGAGTAAAATGATAGGAAACATAGTCACTGGCATTGTGTGTAAATGCCATATCTCCCTGCAAATTGAGCTAGGAATCACGCTGAACTTCAAGAAATTCAATGGGTTGGAGTGTGTTGCACTTATAATGAGGTCTGCCTGTTCAAAGTATCAGCAGTTGTTGTTGCAAATAGAGAGCCAAGCCATATTGGTTTGGCAGATGATGGGCTAATTCAAATAATAGCCATTAATGTTGATGCAGCGATAGTATCTTCTAATGGGCCAACTTCAACTTATTTCCTGACAATGATCATAATTCAAAGTCAGCAATCTGAATAGGACATGACTGATACTATGACAATACCAGGGCTAACAAATAGTAAATGTATTTGCCATAATAGCGAATGTAGGGTAAGTATATGTGTGAAAGCATTACTAAAATAAACCGAGTTAAAAGCTAGCGAGAGAAATGTGCTTACAACTAAATTTTGTAAGCCCTCCTCCCGGGTGCATTAAGCTTTAAGCTTAACACATGTTGAATACCACCATTGGAAAAGACTCAAGCCATTGATGAGTGGATCATAAACACTTGCGAAGCGGGGCCTACATCTCCATTGTGAATGTATAACGTACTTCAAAACGAGAATTCAGAAAGAATACACCTAACGTAGAGCAATCTCCAAAACTACCACAAAACCGCATACTGTAGAGTATGTATAATGTTGTACACAATTATGAAATATGTTAATATAATAACAACTAATTTAGAGGAGCCTATAACGATCAATATACAAATCATTTTGTTATTCATTGTCTGACACAGGTATTTTAGATTGATAACATGTCAATTTTATAATGATACTAACTCGCATATTGTTCATGTATCAAGATTTGATCACAACAAATATATAGTGAATTCAACACTTCAGTATCAATAAGTCCAAACCCGGTTGAAAGAGAGAGAGAGAGAGAGAGAGAGAGAGAGAGAGAGAGAGAGAGAGAGAGAGAGAGAGAGAGAGAGAGAGAGAGAGAGCGAATATAGTAAACTAGACGAAAAGTAAAGCTCCATTGTAAGGGTTGTAAGGGCCCAAATAAGACACCATTACCTGCAAACCTAACAGAGAGGTGTGCTGCTTCTGATGGTCTCAGCCCTTTCAGCTGATAGGACTTGTTTTGCTAAGTCATTAGATGTTGCATTCCTTGAGGCAGTTACCAACCAGAATTTTGTGGCTTCATTGTATAGCATGTATTATTATTATTATTATTATTATTATTATTATTATTATTATTATTATTATTATTATTATTATTATTATTAATATTAGTATTGTTGTTAGGCAACTAGCTAAGCTACAACCTTAGTTTGGAAAATCGGGATGTTTTAAGTCCAAGGGTTACAACGGGCGAATAAAATAACCCAGTGAGGAAAGGAAATGAGGAAATAAATAAAAAAGAGAAGTTGTGAGCAATTAAAACAACTATAATAATAATAAAAAAACCAAAAGAATAAATATTAATATATTTTAAAAATATTAACAACAGTAAAACAAATATTTCATATATAAACTATAAAAAGAGACTTATGGCAGCTTGTTCAACATAAAATCATTTGCTACAAATTTTAACTTTTGAAGTTCCCCCGATTCAACTACCTGATTAGGAAATTCATTCGACAACTTAGTCATAGCAGGAATAAAACTTCTAGAATATTGTGTAGTATTGAGCCTCATGATAGAGAGGGCTTGACTATCAGAATATACTGCATATCCACTTACTATTGAACAATAGTAATAAGGAATAAGAAATTTAATAGACCATAAGTTCCTTATGAGATTCAGCAGCTACAATCCAGACAGGAGAACAATACCCAAAACAAGGTAGAATGAAAGAATTAAAACACTTCTTCAGAATAGATTGATCACCGAAAATATTAAGACTTTCTCAATAGGCCAATTTTTTTTTTTCATAATTAAAGAAGAGTCTAATGTAATATGTTTTATCAAAAATAAATTTGCTTCCAGAAGTCACACCTAAAATTTTTACAGCAGTCATACAGAGTTAAAGAAACATTACTAATGCTGAGATCCTGATGTTGAGGAGCCATTGTCCTTGATCGACTGACAATCATACTTTGAGTTTTGTTAGGATTCAAGTTCATGCCCCATAATTTACACCATGCAATAATTTTAGTTAAATCTCTATTAAAGGATTCAGAAGCCCCGGATCTGATCCAGGAGATGGAATTGATGCCAAGAGACTAGCTTCATATGCATTTGCAATGAGCTTGTTTTCTAGGCCAACCCACATTTCATGTATATATAGTATGCAATGTAATGTGCCAAGAACACTACCCTGAGGAACACCAGATATTACATTCCTATAACTATGGTGCCTATCAACAACAACTCTGTGATCTTTTACTTGAAAATTCAATAATAATGCTAGGAAAACACCCACCCGCTCCCAACTGTTTGAGTTTGAAAACATGGTCCTCATGATTAACATAGTCAAAGGCAGCACTGAAATCAAAGTAAATCATATAAACTTCCTGACCACAATCAAGAGATTTCTGTACAGCATTAGAAATTGTAAGAAGAGCATCACATGCTTCAAGGCCTTTACAAAAGCCGAATTGGAAACTAAGGAACAGATGATTACCCTCCCTCAGCAAAACTATTTAGATGTTTTGCTAAAAGATGTTAAAAAACTCTTAGATAATATGGGATTTATGGAAATTTGGGGGTAATCGGCATCACTTAAGCTATGACAAATGCATTCACATAATGGATTAACATTACCAATTCTTCAACAAATGTTAAAAAAACCTCTTCTTGCAAACTTGCGGAAAAGAACAGATAACTTTGGTGCTAAAAAATCTGCAGTTTAAAAAAAAAAGGAAAAATACCATTTAGGTCTTCACCTCCATAAGCATCAAGGTGCATCAAGAGAGCTCTAATTTCACAAGATTGGAAACCTAAACTAGTTAGTTTAGCCTCAGGAAAACAGGAATGAGGAAGATCAAGGTTTTCATTACTCTGCTTACTGTCAAACTCATCAGCCAAAAGGGTTGCCCTTTCTTTTGGTTAGGGAGTGGCAGAGCCATCTGGTTTAAGTAAAGGAGGAACAGTTACATCTATATCAAGGAGTGCATATTTGAAGGTAGACCACCACTTATGTTCCTGGGTTGTACCAGAAGGGATTTTTATGGTCAAATTGCATTCCTTTTCAGTTGAAGCATAAACTCTCCGAGCAAAAGGTCTCAGCTGAGTATAGTTATTCCAAGTCAAATCTGATCTGTTACCCTTCCAAAAATGATAGGCCTGCTGCCTCTCCAAATAAGCATGTCTACAATCATTATTAAACCAGTGTTTGTCTTTCGCCTTAGCACACAAGAAGAGGTATGCCTATCAATTATATTGCCTAGATTCTCATTCAAAGGAACAACAGTCTTAACACTATTATACAATTGTGACCAATGCAAGTTCAAAGGATCACTCAAAATGTCATTCCAGTCTGCTTGAGATTGAATATAAATCTGAAATTATTATGACACATCAAACACAGGCTGCTCAGTCTTCACTATTAATGAAATGAGGGCATAAGCATATATCCCAATTGGAGAACCAACCTTACTTGTTATAACGCCAAAGGAGTTGCGGTGTGTACGAGGTTCAGTTTCCAGACCTGTGAGTAGCTTCACTTATGATTTGCTCACAGGCAGATTCATAGTGGGTAGACAATTCTCCAAAAGCTAATTAGCCAACAGACAGTTGGCCTACAGAAAGGACAATTCACACATATGACAGTTGGCTGACAGGATAATATGCCAACACTTATTTACTAAGGATTATTAAAAAAAAAACTTTCTCCTTTATATGAAAAGAAGCACAGAAACAGTCTTATTAAAAACTTACAATTATGTGCACATGCCCATGAAAATTGCAATCCATATTCGGCATTATAGTTGAGTAAACGTGTTTGAGTGTCTTTGAGGTGATGTATACTTGTAATATATGTAAAATTACATGTTTAAATACATGACCTAAGAAGTCAATATGGAAGTAGGAGCGAGTGTGAGAAATGCCATAGTCATGTCATAACCAGGATGCTAATGCCAAACCTCAGCAATGTAACATTTTTATGAAGAATAAACACAAATACGAACCGTGAGAAATAGTTGTGTCGCACCGGATGCAGGTGTCTTCCTCTATTAATGTTTAGTTTACATTATGTGTTTAAATGCTAAGATAACTGACTATACGATATCTATGATATTGATATTTTAGCCAGTTCTTATTAAGTTGTCATACGGAATGGTCATCCGACCAAACCATCTATACTCCTGTGATGGACATGTTAATAACTGTTTTTAAAGGAATAAACTATTTTAAAGTTAACTTACCTAGACTTACTTGAAGATGTAACATACCAAGTCTAATATACAACACATTGAAGATGACATTTGATGGGAACCCGAATGTGTGTTAATAACAGTATCACACCAACAATTGGTGGCAGCGAATAAAACTCTAATAACCAGAGAAAGATCTTCAAGAACCAGCGAATAAAACTAAGAACCAGAGAAAGATCTTCAAGAACCAGCGAATAAAACTCTAAGAACCAGAGAAACATCTTCAAGAACCAGCGAATAAAACTCTAAGAACCAGAGAAAGATCTTCAAGAACCAGCGAATAAAACTCTAAGAACCAGAGAAAGATCTTCAAGAAATCAACAGTAAGGAATCTACAATTTTGACTAAGTATCTACGTCCACCGAAGAAATTAAAACATTGAATACCAACAAATAAATGTTATACAAACTGAGGAACTGGATCTTCAATCAACATCCTAAGAAAACCAAGGACTGGCATTCAACGTTTACTAAACATTCGAGAATCATATCCAGGAAGCACTACATTCAATGGAAATCGGACCAAAAACATTCACCCAAACATCAATAAGAAGAAACAATCCAGTGAGAGAGAGAGGAAATGAAGACATCACCCTTCGCCCATATAAACCGAAGCTAAGATCATTTCTTTATTGATTTCAGTTTTATACAGTGAAGTGTAGTTATCACGAGTCAATTGTCCATTATTGCTGGGGTGAGTTGTATGTTAATCTTCATTTTTTCCTTTCATTAAAGGAAACTGTATTCAACTTCAAATTCTCGTCGAGAATTTTTTTTTCTCTCTGTGCTAATTCCGTTTTCTTTCAGAAGTTCTCGGGAAATATCTTTATATTTGTATCATTGTATTGGGGGATTGTGTTATGATCTTTGTTTTAATAGTATTTATGCATTTACGCAGTGGACGTCTGTATTCATATAGAGATTTTGATAGGATTGCAAGGAATCGAAGAAATAAAAAACAAGTTAAAGTCAAAATGACACCTCCTGTCAGCCCGAGTAACCCCACCCCCGGCCCGAGTAACCCCATCCCGGCTCCCATTGTTACCTTAGTTAATGCCCAATCAGCTATCCTTCCTTTTCAGGGTCGGGTCAACGGCTTCTTACCTCAGAATGTTGAGTCGTGGATTTCTTCCGTCGACGCCCATTTAAATGCTAAACAAATTATAGACCCATTTGTACAATTACAAGAAGCTAAAAGTTTTATAGACTTTTCGAAAGGAGATGCGAGTGCGTATTTGAGGGGAGTTTCGTTTCAAGAAGCAGTTACATGGGATGATTTCAAAGTTAGGCTACGTGCAGTCTATGGCGGTGAGGAAGCCTTGGATGTAGTTTTAACATTAAGAAATACACTTAATCAAGCCACTATGACTCGGCTTAATGTTATTGAGAGAGCAGCTCTCATTGCCGATAGGCTAAACGAGTATCAAGATAATTTAGATAATTCCACTTGGGTTACTAGAGATAACATCTCCGTGAAAGATTTCTTACGATTAATGAATTTAACTTGCATGACACTTATGTTGCCTGAAGCTTTAGTGCGGTGTTTTGATAAAAAGTTAACGCCAGCAAGTACAGAATTGGACGTATATAAACAGATAAAGAAACACATGTCTAAATGTACTGATCTTGATCCCTTGTTTACACAGGTTTTTGCAAAAAATGAATCAAAGCCACAACAAGTAAACGTAGTTAATAATAGTCAAGTCGCGGGAATGAAGTGTTATAATTGCAAACGTCAAGGTCACTTGATTGCAGACTGCAGAACGAGATTCTGTTCGTTACATAATAGTTCTACTCATTCATATAGTCAGTGCTACTCGCGTAAGACACAACAGAATCCTAGAAATACTCAGTCAATTCCACAGTCAGTTCCATATGGAAATAAAAAGAAAAATCCTCAGTTCAATAAGAAGAAACAGCCAAACGTCAATGTAGTTCAAAATCAGAAACAAACAAATAGTTCTTCGAATAACTCTGATCCTGGGCCGTCAAACCAGAACTCGCAAGGTCAGACTAATTTTCAGAATGTGCAGAGCAAAGCAAATACCACATAATTAACTCCAGTGGGGAAGAGAGTGATGTTGGGTCAAGTTCATTCATATTAACATCAGTAGTGTTGAATAATCCATTTAATGTTTTACCAGATCATTGTGAGGCAATAGATTTTCCTATGAAACACACGGCCGAATTAAATAAATCAGTACATGCTCCCGTAGATTTGCAACGAATTCATACAATAATGAGTTACGACCAACATTATATGCTGTAAATTTAGAACACAGATCATTTACATTATTTTTTTACTCTGTTAGTCCACGTAATATCATGGATTTGAGGACACATCATTTGTTGTTTTCGAACTTCCCTATAGAAAAGTCCGGAGTAAGGCTCTCGGGTATAGGAAATAATGAATTAAATGTAATAGGCGTAAGTCATGTTCAGTTCAAGGTCGGTAAGCACACGTTTGCCGATACATATGTTGTTGTACAAAACATTATGTATCCAGCTGTAATTATAGGATACCCATCTATGGGCAATCAAAACCTTATCTTAGCCCCTGCCAAGCACGGCGTGTATATCAAAGGAAAATTCTATAAGTCTTCTAATGCCTTAAAATCAGTTTTGGATAAAAAGGAGACGACAAATAAAACAGTGACGTACGTTGAAGAACCAATAACTTGTCTCACTAATAAAGAAATAATATACGCGACCCAGCAGAATTCTCGTTCACCCGTAATATCATCTTGCACGCAATCTATCGAGCCGAACGTACCTTCGAATTTAATAGTGCAAATAAAGAAAACGTTACCGGGATCTGAAATATTAATCCTTTCCGTCACTTTGAAAACTAACGGATTGTCCGTCACACAAGCTATTTATACAGTAGGCTCACATCAACAATGTAATATTGAAGTCTGTAATCATTTAAATACCACTTTAGTAATTCACAAAAATCAACATATCTTGGATGTAGAAGTTTATAAACATCGTATTCTTACCGTTGCTGAAATCAATCACGCTCAATCAGTTGCGGATGAATCCCTTTTGCAATCTATTAAAAATAAAATCAATAAAGACATTCAAGAAGAAGAAATTCAGCAGAATTTTTGGGGACTTTTAACTGAGTATCATGATGTTTTTTCCACTACGGATGGATCCTTAGGAAAAACAGATGTGATCGAGCATCAAATAAGGTTAAAGGACAAGCAGAAAATTATCTATGTACCCTCGTACAGACTCCCTATGAAATTCCAGAATGAAATAAATGAGGAAGTAGGTAAAATGCTAGAAGAAGGAGTCATTAGGAAATCGAACAGCCCTTATAATTTTCCATTAATAGTTGTACTGTACTGAAAAAAGATCGAACATGGCGTATCTGCGTAGATTTCCGTCGCCTAAATGAGGAGACGATCCCTGATCGATTCCCAGTGCCATGTACTGACGATATTTTATCTTTGTTAGGTCAGAATAAATATTTTACCAGTTTGGACTTACTTAAAGGCTCTCACCATATATCATTAGAAGAAAATAGTATCCCATACACAGCCTTCAGCACAGCCAGGGGACATTATGAATTTTTACGGATGCCTTTTGGTTTACGTTGTGCTCCCATAACATTTACAAGAATGATTAACATAGTGTTTGGAGACTTGCTAGGGGATATATTGCATGCCTATATGGACAACCTTGTAATCTTTTCCAATACCTTAGAAGAACATCTACATAAATTAGAACTAGTACCACAGAGACTAAGACAACATAACTTAAGGGTAAAGATAAGTGTGAATTTTTCAAAACAGAATTAGTCTATTTGGGTTTTACGGTGTCAAGCCAAGGTCTTAAAGTAGTCCATGATAAGGTGTCGGCTATCCGTAACTTTCCGATACCTACTAATGTCAAGGGAATACAGCAATTTCTTGGATGTAGTGGATATTACAGGCATTTTATACGCATTTATTCAATAATAGCCGCTCCCCTGACTGATCTTATGAAGAAGGGCGTAGATTTCATATGGTCTGAGCAGCATCAACAGGCGTTTAATACCTTGAAAGATGAACTGTGTAGTTCTCCAATCTTAAAATTTCCTGACTTCGGTAAGGAATTCTTCATTGCAACAGACGCCTCAGACTTAGGAGTAGGTGGGGTATTGCTTCAGCAATATGAAAAACAATTTTTCCCGATAGCTTTTTATTCTCGAAAACTGAGAACTTCCGAAAGTAAGTATGCAGTAATAGACAAGGAAGGTCTAGCTATTGTTAATTCACTAGTGCATTTTAAGTTCATAATATACGGTTATCCCGTTGAGGTTCTTACTGATCATAAACCACTAACCGACTTCTTTAAAGGCTTCAGCCACAGCCCCAAACGAACTCGGTGGCATTTGATCATTCAAGACTTTGGCGCGAGAATCGGGTATTTACCAGGGAAAGCAAATATCATTACTGATGCATTATCACGCAACCCCGTGTCATCTTGTACGGAGCCTTTAGCTGAATTAATAGATATATCAACATCCATGCCTATTGTTAATACGATATCTGAACAAGAAGATCTGGGCTGGAGCGCTGAATTATTACAGACTGAGCAAAGAAAAGATCAGAAATTAGAAAAAATTATAAATGCTTTGAAAGGCAATCGTAAGGAAAAGGAATATATAAAGTATACGCAGCAGAATTATATAATCAAAGACAATATTCTGTGTAGATCCGTGACAAGGAAAACCCGCAATACACCACATGTGACTAATGACCAGGTAGTGGTACCAATCTCACTTATATCCACTGCCCTAAATTGGTTGCATGCAAACCCATTGCATGGACACCCGGGGTTCTCATTAATGTCACAGAAAGCCAAATCATTGTTTTATTGGCATACAATGCTTACAGAAATAAAAAAACACATAGCTAATTGTCGCATTTGTCAGGAAAACAAAGGGCACACGAAAACACCTGTCAGCCTGGGGGCTTGTCCCGTGCCCAATCAACCCTTTAAAAGGATACATTTAGATTTATTAACAGGATTTTACGAGTCAGACAGAGGAAATAAGCACCTCTTAGTAATTGTAGATGCTTTGACTCGATATACAGAACTAATAGCGCTTAAAACTATAACTGCGATTGAATGCGCTAAGAAGTTTTACGAGTGTTACATTTGTAAACATGGAATTCCACACATGATAATCTCAGACTCGGGTGGAGAATTTAATAATCACTTTCTTACCTTATTGTGTGAATTCCTTAGCATAAAGAAAATCAATACTATGATCTATCACCCAGAGTCGAATGGGCTAGTGGAAAGAGCGAATAGGAAGGTTTTAAACATATTAAGAGTAACACTAGGGGGATCAGACCCCAACTGGGATATTGCAATACCTGCGGTACTGAGTACTCTGAATCATTCATATCATATATCAATTAAAATGTCACCTCACGAGGCATTGTATGGTACCCCAGTTGGAACGCCTTTCCATGTATTAACGCCTACAACTAATTTATCAAATCCTTTAAAAGAATGTATAAATGCAAGCAAAAGTCGTTTTGATATCCTTCGAAAGAATTTAGAAGAATCACAAATCATAATGAAAAGGAATCATGATAAAATAGCGAAGCCAACTAAAACATATAGCGTGGGTGATAATGTATACATACAGGTAAATGTACGTAAAGGACTCAATTATAAACTAACACCTAAGTTTGAAGGCCCATTTAGCATTTTGGAAACATTAACGGCCAATAGATTTAGAGTTCAAAACGTATCCCAGCCCACTGATGAAAGAATTGTACCATTGGCTCACATAAGAAATTAAAATAAGAGGGGAAGAAGTGAGGGAAAGATTTTTATTTTTTTTATTTTAGTGAACCTTATATGTTAAAAGTTTTTTCTTCTTAATACAGGAGTAATTACATATAATTTTCTCATTACAGGTTTCCAAGATGAAGTTTTTATTGTTAGGAGTGATATTGTTCGCTCAGACATTTTTCTCGTGTGGGAAGAGCTCTAAAACTAAAAGTATAGATTTTAAATATGGCACTATAGTAGAAAGACAAGAAGACGTTTTTATTACATCAAGTAAAGTAGTTGTTGAAGTACGTATGCAAGTAATTTTTCTCCCAGAGAATGACGTCACTAGCTTAAAGAGCGCCATTTCAAGGTTTGCTGTTTCATTAAATGAAATACATAGAAGACACTTTCCTTTTAATACAGAGAGTTCGCTTGCATCGACACTAAAAGTTGCAGAGATGCTATCCGACGACTTGCAAAATAAGACTTACGAGGCAGAGTCTTTGGCTCGTGACCTTTTGATGTGGACAGTAAGACACGATAACCTTGAAAAACGTAACCCGTTTATTTTTGCGGCACTAAACATCCTTGGTTCTATTGCAAGTTTAGGCTTAGGGATTTCCAATCGTCTTAAGATTAATAATCAAAATAAGAAAATTGAGTTTTTGACTCATGAAAATGAATTGATTTTGTCAGAACTAAGGAATCAGTTAGCTTCAATCAATCAAATTATGAGTTTGGTGAACGAACATTCTAGTAATATCAGTCAGATTATGGAAGTACAAGATTTGTTGGCAACGTTAACGTATTATGATTCAAAAATAGATCATATACATAGTAGAATTGCACATTTCATTGAGAAATCAAAAGACTATGTGGAAGCTATCACGTTAGTGACTAAAGGTGTACTGTCACCGCATTGGTTGCCGATAAGAGACTTAACGTTAATTGTGGAGAACGGACGGGAGAAATTAGGTTATGTTCCTTTGTTAGACGCATGTAGGTTAGAATTTTATTACAGCCTAATTACAGTAAGCGTTGAAAATCACAGGATCATGATTACAATTCCCTTTGATTCTTCCGATGCCTGGCAATCTTACAGGATATTACCATTTCCGACTTTCATAACGAATCACTCAAATCCAGTAATATCCAGTTTGACAGGACAGTATTGATTTCCCCAGACAAGGAAACATATACGGTCATTAAAGACTTAAATCAATTAACTCACTGTTCAGATGCAATGAATAAAAAAATATGTACAGCTGACTCCTTTGAATTCCATAAAAACTCAATGGATTCATGCGAGTTAGGTATAGTGCTAGATGGTGCTCTCTCCCATACACATGAAAATTGTCTGAAAAAGCTTTATCCCTTTGACGATAATAAGTTCAATTGAAGACTGAACAACGGCTCGTGGATATGATACGACAAGGCCGGCTTCAATGTATCATGCCCGGACGGATCCACGTCCTATTCCCAAATCTTTGTTGCAGCAGATGGTTGTATCGGTACGTCCCCGAATTACATGGTCCATGGAATCAAGACTATCATCAGAGAACGAGCCTACTTCGTGAACTTCACGTGGTCGACTACAATTCCATCTTTACCTCTCCCATACAATGCACGTGTGGCTAAGCGGTTGATGAAATTAACCGAGATGGACCACCCGACACCGACTTATGCAGACCTTCATTTCTACGTGTTACTAGCAGCAATCAGCGTTACGGTGATATTTATCGCCGTTAACGTCTTTGTTTGGCGTAGGTTAAGGAAAAATAAGATGGAGCTCAAACAGAACGTTTTGTCATGTCCAGACAAAACTCCTTATTTAATTCAATTTAAAGCCGTTTGAAACTGGCCCCTTCATTCGCTCAAAGGAGTAAAAATTGTCTTGGAAAAGTGTTGTGCACGAAAAGCAGTTAGTACGCTAGTAATATGTAGTTGAAGAGACTATAGAACATTTGCATTTTAAGAACATTCTAAAAAACATTTAAAAAATAAAGAATCTATGGGCATCTAATAAAATATATAAGCCATATATATATATATATATATATATATATATATATATATATATATATATATATATATATATATATATATATATATATGTGTGTGTGTGTGTGTACGAAACCGTGGTACGTGTACGTACCAGGAATTCGTGTTTGTGCACTAAAATTATATCTTTACCAAGGTAACAAATATTTTTTATTAGTTACCGTATTATAATAATCTATATTTTTGACAAAGGTAACAACTATTCTTTAACAAGTTACCGAATCATATGTATATCAGTATTTTTTTTTGTTGGTACCATATAATCGTTTGCTAGCAATGTACCATATATTTGATCTGTATTTATCATGAATTTTTTTCTTTGTTTTGACAATGTCTGTTAAGTATGCATTTTTTTTTATGTGCCTATTTGAACATTCATCCTTAATCATTTGCTTATGGCTAAAGTTAAAAAAAAAAAAAATTATATATATATATATATATATATATATATATATATATATCCAGTCACACTCCTAGTAAACATATTTTCAACGTATTGTTAAATATTCAATAAATTGAAGGTAGCTGACCAAGGTAATGTCTTCTTCTTCTTCCCAGCTTGTTCCCATTTTTATATGGGGTCGCCGTTGCGGATGAGCCGTTTCCATCTTTTTCTATTCTAGCTGACCAAGCTAATGTAATATATGTAAAATTACATGTTTAAATACATGACCTAAGAAGTCAATATGGAAGTAGGAGCGAGTGTGAGAAATGCCATAGTCATGTCATAACCAGGATGCTAATGCCAAACCTCAGCAATGTAACATTTTTATGAAGAATAAACACAAATACGAACCGTGAGAAAGAGTTGTGTCGCACCGGATGCAGGTGTCTTCCTCTATTAATGTTTAGTTTACATTATGTGTTTAAATGCTGAGATAACTGACTATACGATATCTGTGATATTGATATTTTAGCCAGTTCTTATTAAGTTGTCATACGGAATGGTCATCCGACCAAACCATCTATACTCCTGTGATGGAGATGTTAATAACTGTTTTTAAAGGAATAAACTATTTTAAAGTTAACTTACCTAGACTTACTTGAAGATGTAACATACCAAGTCTAATATACAACACATTGAAGATGACATTTGATGGGAACCCGAATGTGTGTTAATAACAGTATCACACCAACATATTTTGTTTGCCCTTCCCACATCATCCCCTGATAATACTAGTTCTATTATAATTTCAGTGCTTGACTGTTCAATCCTAAGCTTCTGAATTAATTAGGATAAATTAGGGTTATGGACATTGATTCTTCTACAGAAGGCGTGGTACCACCCCTCTAGTGAGTTGTAGGTTTTGCGAGATAACCAAGAACTCTCAAGCGACAGCATAAAGAAATGGGAAATATTGGGCGTTGATGTCTACTGCATTGGATGATTACTATCCATGTACACTCGAAATAAGACAGGAACTGCTCCAAATTTCATTTGTTTATGCTTCTAAAGAATCAAGAAAAAGTTCTAACAAAACAGCAACATCATCAGGTGGTACGAAACCTATTGCTTGCATCTGTTTTTTAATGAAAGCATATTCTTGGTTGCCGTACCATATTTGTATAACTGTGTTCTAAAGACGGTCTGGTAATTATGTGATTGATCGTTGTCATTTGTGCATTGCAGACTTTATGATTTGCGCATCTCCAGTAAGTCTTTGATTCCCTGGCTTTGTCAATAATATAGGCATATAACAGGAACTTTTTGCCTCATCTCTCTGGTTTCACAAACTCCTTGATAGATACTGAATGGCATTGAATAAGAAAAAAGACAGTTTGAGATTTTCGACTTTAATTTCATCACAAATAGCATAAGTAGCTTATTAAAATGACCCTAACAATATATAGTTTGGTATAACAATTTTAGAAATAAGTAATTAAATATACCAATTTTTGAAATGTGTAATTAAGTATAACTATTTTATGCAGATTACCTTTCAATTAATGAATTGTCCTATCTGTCAATTGTCTGTCAACTAATTGTATTTCAGGCAATTGTCCTACTACCTGATTCAGAGGCAAAGTCCAAAGCTCTTATGCCATGACGAGCAGTAGGAGAAACAAAATTTAACCACTCCCTATACTGAACATTGAAATCACCAACAAAAACAAAGGAACCATTTCTATCATCTTCTTGTATCTTAGCCATAATGGTAAGAAGACAATCTAAGATTGAATGATCCATGTCTGGATTCCAGTAGATTGAACACAAATAGAAGTTTTGCCTGCTACAAACTTTCATTACCTGAATCTCATGATATCTCTGGTTACTCTTATGCCATGACGAGCAGTAGGAGAAACAAAATTTAACCACTCCCTATACCGAACATTGAAATCACCAACAAAAACAAAGGAACCATTTCTATCATCTGCTTGTATCTTAGCCATAATGGTAAGAAGACAACCTAAGATTGAATGATCCATGTCTGGATTCCAGTAGATTGAACACAAATAGAAGTTGTGCCTGCTACAAACTTTCATTACCTGAATCTCATGATATCTCTGGTTACTCACTCCTAATATACTCCGCCATTTCCCTGGCCCTAGGAATGGCATCTTACTTACTCCTTACTTACTCCACTGGTCTTGGGGTCACTTGTTGACCAATGACCGCTCTTGATAGATTATTTCAAGCTCTTCTGTCCTGTGCCACAGTTATCCAATCTCTAGGGATCAAACCCTCCTGCTGTAAATGCTCCTCTAAATACCTCCTCCAATCTTTTCTTGGTCATCCAGGAGGTCTACGTTCATCTACATATGCCAAGAAGACCCTTCTTGGCATTCTTTACTCCTCCATTCTTGTAACGTGCCCTGCCCATTGTATTCTTTTTCCCTTAACGAATCTACTTATATGTGGTTGTTTTGTCCGCTCTCTCAATTCCCAATTATGTCTCCTCCTCCATTCTTATCTTTCTTGGCCGTATACTGGTCCCACTATGGTTCTTAATACTTTATTTCTCAAAAACTTCCAGTTTTTTTTCTTGCTCTTTTGTCAATGCCCATGCTTCACATCCATACACCAGAATGGGCCTTATTATTGTCTTATACGCTCTATAGTTTGTTATCACTTCTCAAAAGAAGGTCAATATCAGAAAAGACAAAACTGAGAAACACCTGTTTGCAGATCCAATATTTTCATTTATTTCCACTTTCATATTTCCATCTCCAACTATTTTCATCCCCAAATATTTAAAGCCTTCTACCACTTCAATTTCCATTCCATCGATGTTGATGTTTCCATTCATCTCTTGTCTTCTAGCTATTTCCATGACTTTGGTTTTTTCTTGATTTGTTTCTAGCCATATTCTTTCTGTATCCCTCAGATCTTTCATCACTGTATCTATATCATCTGCATACCCTAGGCTGTTAACGGTCGCTTTCTTATACATTATTCCCTCTGGTCTGCCTGTGATCGTTCTTGCTACTTTTTCCATCATGATATTGAACAACATGGGTGACAATATACATCCCTGCTTCAGCCAGGTTTTTATATCTATTGGTGAAGATAGCTTTTTTTCATATCTTATTGGCTCGTCAAAACCAGTTATAAGGAGCTCATAGGAATGCCTCATTTTAAAAACCAACGTTTCTGAGCACAAAAGAATATTATACTGTCTGGATACAACTGTAAGGTCTTGAATATTTGCATACAGACCACAAATATCGCAATACAGTAGACGACAGTGATGAAGTCTAAGAAGTATTGGTCCCGGATTTTGCTCAATATCTCCTAACAGGGTATGAATTAATGGCAATAAAAAGATTCGACATACTTGAAAAAGTACATGGAGTAGCCGATACACTATGCAAGGCTAAATATTCTCTAGGATAGCCACTTCAACTAAAGGGAGGTCAGTATGGATGGTTTTGAAAAGATAAAGTAACAGATAAGGAAAAGACAACCTCTTGATAAATCACAGGCCTCCATGGCCCTTTTATTAAGCCTGAAAACACCATCTAAAAGAAAAAAAAGAGGTAGAAAAATAAGATAGAATAGTGTGCCCTGATGTACCCTGAAAAAAGAGAACTCTAACCCAAGATAGTGGAAGAATATGGTACAGAGGCCATGGCATTATCCAAGACCATAGAACAATGGTTTGATTTTGGTGTGTCCTTTTCCTAGAAGAGCTGCTTACTAGCTAAAGAGTCTCTTCTGCCCTTACCAAAAGGAAAGTAGCCTCTAAGAAATTATAGTGCAGTAGTTAATCTCTTGAGTTGAGAAGAATTGTTTGGTAATCTCAGTATAGTCAAGTGTATGAGGACAAAGGATAATGTGTAAAAAATAGGCAAAGGAAAAATAATCCCTAACCAGAGAGAGGGCTCCAATGTACTACTGTCTGGCTCTCTTGAGTTGAGAAGAATTGTTTGGTAATCTCAGTATTGTCAAGTGTATGAGGACAAAGGATAATGTGTAAGGAATAGGGAAAGGAAAAATAATCCCTAACCAGAGAGAGGGATCCAATGCACTACTGTTTGGCCAGTCGTAGGACCCATAACTCTTGAATGGTTGTATCTCAACAGGTGGCTGGTGCCCTGGCCAACTTACTACCTGTGAAGTAATTAATCTCTTGAGTTGAGAACGATTGTTTGGTAATCGCAGTATTATCAAGTGTATGAGGACAAAGGATAATGTGTAAAGAATAGGCAAAGGAAAAATAAGTCCTAAACAGAGAGAAGGATCCAATGTACTACTGTTTGGCCAGACAGTAGTACATTGGAACCCTCTCTCTGGTTAGGGCTTATTTTTCCTTTGCCTATTCTTTACACATTATTCTTTCTCTTCATACACTTGACAATACTGAGATTACCAAACAATTCTTCTCAACTCAAGAGATTAACTACTGCACTATAATTGCTCAGTAGCTTACCAGCTAAAGAGTCTCTTCTACCCTTACCAAAAGGAAAGTAGCCACTGAGCAATTATAGACAGTAGTTAATCTCTTGAGTTGAGAAGAATTGTTTGGTAATCTCAATATTGTCAAGTGTATGAGGACAAAGAATAACCTGTAAGGAATAGGTGAAAGGAAAAATAAGCCCTAACCAGCGAGAGAGATGCAATGTACTACTGTCTGGCCAGTCCAAGGACCCATAACTCTTAAGTGGTTGTGTCTGAACAGGTGGGTGGTGCCCTCACCAACCTACTACTTATGAAGTAAGGGAAGAATACTGAGAGCAAGTATTAAAACCCTGTATTGGCCTCTGATGAATGCTAGCCATGAGACCAACTACAATTAAAACAACATAAGGGGAAGCAACAGGGCTCACCAAATTAAGAGGACAAACAACAAAGCTTTATACTATAGACCTCCACCCATATTCTATTGGCCTGAATGTGCTTTGGGTTAATCCGCTGCTTTTTGGTAATTATTTTGTTAACAGACTTGGTGGCATGTACTTCCTTATGAGTCACGTTGAAGCTGTAGGTTGTCTCATAAGTAATAGTGATCTACACACTCAGTATCAATATCTATAAAGACAATAATTAAATGCATCACAAATTTCACTGTTATACCCTCCGATCACTGGGCTATGAGCATAAAATATTTATAGTCCGTGGGCTGAGGGGGCTCACCTTGCACCCCCATAAAATTGACAAAAGTGCATTTAGGTTGTAGCATTTGATCTATATTTTCATTTTTTTAATGTTCCCGTTGAAAAAATAGGGACTCACTACCACTCCTCGGCCACTTTATTTGATGACATCATCGAATTTTGCAGCTGCCAGTTTTGAGGTAGGGGAAACCTAATTAGACATAACTCCGGACTGAATGGTCACAGAAAGATAAATGACTTATCAAAATGTTTGCGTTGGGCCTCTCCAACAAATAAAATAGACAATTTGCAATTATGTTTGATAATTAGGTCACCCGAGGTCAAAAGGTCACCCAATTTGGGGTCAAGTGAAAATTTTAGGCACCTCCATAGATGTAATCCCAGGACCAGCCAGACACATATCTGATGACTTTTCCTGCCTTATTTCATCTCTAGAGACGTCAAGAAATAAAAAGATACCCATTAAGTGTACTTGTTAGCCAAATCATGGAAATGAGATGTTATGTAAAAAGGTCAATTTTCAAATTTCTCGTTTTTTTTTTTTTTTTTTTTTTTGCCTCAAAATCGCAAAAACTGATAATGCTCATAACTCTTCTTATAGAGGGGCTACGGAAACTATTTTGGTGTGTTTTCCCAGGTTTTGGGGGTTAGTGAATCCAAAAAAAGCATTCTCAACAATGTCAACTAATCACATCATGCTGATAATCAAGATGGCCGCCACTCTGTAAGCCATAATTTTAATTTGGCTATAACTCCTCCATGAATGCAGCAAGAGAGATAATATTCGTGTCCTCACCCAGGTTCTTGAGATCACAGCATCCAATAAAGGCAGTCTCAACAAGTCTGTCAGTAAATTTGGGGAAAGTTACATAAATCAACAACAGAAATGCTTTATTTGAAGGTTATGACAATCATGAATGAAATACAATAAAACTGTACATGAATGTACAATATACTCATATGATGCAAGTCCTCATTGGGAAAATTCACACTGTGTTGCTTTGGACTACAGAAAAAAGTCAACCTATGCAAGGTATAAAGTTTGATAGTCTTCTTGGGTACCTTTGGATCCACTTTTAATTATTGGAAAGATAATTATTGGCAATATCTTGTGATACAAGGGAGCTCCTAGGTCCTTCGACCCTGATATCTACCATCTTGTTACTTGAAACTTTCTTAGTCCAAGTCGGACCCACTATCATCACTTTCATAGTCATCATCACTTGCATTGTTTTAATTAAGGCTTTCATCATCAGATGTCTCATCATCGTCCATCGTCTCAAGTATATCAGCCATACTTGTAGGAAGTACAGTTCCCTTGAACCAACAGGGCTCTAGATTTCTATCCTTCATTATCCAACCATGATCCACAGCTGGATGAGGGACCTCAATGTTTGGGATAATGGGCACGTTTCCATATCGCAACCTGATATGCTCATTTAGATACTCTTGGTGGCTGAAGAGATGAAAGATCAACATTCTTCTTTGAATCCAGCGACTGCCCACTGCACTTTAACTCGAGCATTTGGTATCGAAGCTGGTCAACCTCCTTTGTCTAAGTTTTGGCAGAATACATGGTGCAGGTGAAATCCTCAAGAGCAAGGAATATTTCATCGGTTACCTCCCATGACTCCCCTAGGCAACTGAAGACTTCTTGGTACTTTGGGCATTTCTGTAGAATTCGCAGGGTTTTAACTTAACAATTCCTTTAAAGCCACTGGTCATATCGCATCTACTGAATGCATGCAGACCAAGTAGAGCGGCACAGTAAGTTGGTGTGAACCCTTCCGATAGTTCTGTGACATCTATGAATCGCCTTCTATTCCCAGTGCCAGTATCAAAAAGGAGTTGCACACCTAAGTTTGGAGCATAATACAGCAGTATGAAGAATATGTCACTCTCTGGACTTCGAACCCGAACAAATTTATATCCTTCATCCTTGGCATAGGTTGAATAGAGAATGACATGTGAATCAGTCTCTTCTTTGGTTGAGTTCTTTAAGTTTTTTGTTAGTTGGATTATTTGCTTTCGTTATTTATTCTATCTGAGAGAATTTAGTGGTCTTCTTGTTCTTCACCCCCCAGATGCGGAAGCCTTGATGAGGATGGGGGGCTTAGGGATTAGCAGCTGGTCTCTAATGAACAGTGGGAACTACTTCCCACTTGACCTCGGTTTTCAACTGTTGATCCAACTAAATCAGTCAGCAATTTCTCTTTTCCATTTGTTTTTTCTTTTATTCTCCCATTGGTTCCTTTTGGGCTTGACCTTGACGACTTTGGTTTGTTTGATTGTACTTTGGCTGCTGCTTTGGATTTGGCATAGTGTGGGATGGACAGCATTCCATTTCAACCTGTGCCAATGTAGACGCCATCACCCTCTGGCAGACCCCATTGGATGCAGACCAAGTCTGTTAAGAGTCGGGCTCCAGTGATCCAGTTGTAAGTCACCCATATTTGCGGGTAATGGGTGACGCCAAGCATTGGTGTCGCCGGTGGGAGGGGCGAACTACCCCCACCGACCAGTGTACGCCCAGCTAAAGAGAGGCAGCTCCTCTCTAATAGACGACTGGTCCCCGCTGAAGCCTGTTCTCGTGTTGGGCCACATGGGATAGGAGGACTGAAATCCTTCGATAAGAGGTGGATAACCCGGCTTGCTTTTTCAAAGAAAACCAACAGCTCTGTTGACGACCTGGAAAATAGAAACATGGACCTTGGTACAGATAGCTCAAATTCGGGTTCTAATATTGTAACATTAGAACCTTATTCACGTTATGCTAAGAATGATATGAAAATATTAGAGAAGAGAAAAAGAGTGATAAATGATGACAGTACAGAAAGATATAGAAAAGTAGGAGTATTACCTGGTCACTATGAAGTAGTGAACTATGAAAACTTTTTTATTCTGGAATTTGAAAATGGAAGAAATGAGCTTGTAAATGTTTTTAAAACTAACAGAGAAATAGTTACTATATGTGGAAGACAGCCAAAAGTTCTTCCCCAAGGAAATGGAAGTCTCTTGATAGAGACACTATCGCCAATACAAGGGGAAAAATTAGAAACATTTTCAAAATTCGATGGTCATAGTGTCAAATGCATTTCGTACTTTCAACCTGAGTAGGGGTGTGATATATGCTCCAGAATTGCTGGACTTAGAGGAAAAAGAAATTGAGGATGAACTGAAAAGTCAAGGAGTAGTAAAAGTAGTCAGAATGAGAAAGAGAGTTGGAGAACAACGTATTCCTCGTGCTACTTTGATTATAACATTTGATCAAAGCAGGTTAATAACTGTTATTAAAGCTGGTTTTACTATCTTTGAAGGTGAAACCATATATCCCTTCACCATTACGATGTTATCATTGTCAAATGTATAGCCATTTAAGCCAGGAATGCAAGGAAAAACTAAATAATAAGCCAGCTGTTTATGCCAACTGTGGAAGAAATAATAATGTTGCATGCATAGAAAATCCAAATTGCATACATTATGGGGAAGCACACCCAGCTACAAATAAAAGATGCATCAAGTTTATTTTTGAATAAGAAATTTAGGCCATTAGGACCATCGATAGGATTACTTTTAAAGAGGCTTGTAAAAAAGCTCTTGAAAAGGAGATGAGACCAGGGCAACCTTTTTCAATGGTTCTGAAAAAAACTTACTAAAGCACATGGATGAAAACTTTATCCCTAATTCTAACATAAAGAAACATAAGAAAGTAGTTGAAGAGGTTGAAAGTCCCATTAAAAATTTATATCCAGAAATTTTAGAAAAATTAAAATGGATACTTAAAGACCTAAAAGATATTCAAAAGCCATCTACTCCCATTCTAAACAATAGTACAAACCTCTCTCAGACCGTGTCCTTGCCTGATCCGATGGAGGTTCCACTTGAAACCAATTTACCTGGTGAACCTGTAGTGGGGAAGGTAAAAAATTCTGATACCCCACAACCTTTTAATCGAAAAAGAGAGAGACCTCCACCACTCTCGCCTCCTAACATAAGAAACATTAAAGTCACGACTTCAAATAAATATGATGTCTTGTCTGCTGATGTTTCTGATCAACTGGAAAGTAAATTGAGTAAATCCGAAATTCAAGTTGAGGTCCACCATCCTCCTCAACAATTAGATCAAAAGGATACAAAGAAAAGACAAACACAGAACCCATTATATCAAGATCCTCTATAGACATACCACCGGGAAATAGTGTTAGAACAAATATTGCCGATGGGAAGACCTCATCCAAGGCGTCTTCCAAAAAATAAACCATAGTTTTTTCCTCCATTCTGCAATGTAATTGCCAGGGTTTAATGGCGAAATATGAAGAACTTTACCTCCTCATAAATGAGCACTCCCCTATAATTGTATGTCTACAGGAGAGCAAGCTCGATGCTAATACTCCTTGTCCTTGAGAGTATGTTAGCTATAGGACACCATATGATCAACGAGCAGGAAGCCATGGGGAAAGTCTTGTGTGCGTTCGTCGAGATGTTCCCCAAATATCTTTGTCCATCTCTACCCCTCTGAGGGTAGTGGTTGTACAGATTGATATAGGGAGAAAATACACAATCTGTTCTCTTTACTTGCTTCCAAATGATAACATCTCGTATGACAATTTAGTAAAGGTGATTAAACAACTCCCACAACCTTTTCTCTTACTAGGAGATCTTAATAGTAGACATCCTTTATGGGGTGATGTTTTGGCAAACACAAGGGGTAGTATTATATCATCAATTTTGGAGAATTGAGATGGAGGACTCCTTAATACAGGAGAGCTCACACACTTTCATGTTCAGACAGGTACATTGTCCTACATTGACCTATCAGTTGGAAGCTCTAACTGTCTTCTCAATTTTATTTGGAGAACATTAGATGATTGGCATACTAGTGATCATGCACCAATCATTATAAACACCAACAATGGTCCACCTTTACAGAGATTGCCACGATTGAATCTTGATGAGGCGGACTGAGATGTATTTTGGGAGCTAAGTGAAATTGAAGGAAATACAGAACAGTTTGCAAGTGTTGATGATGCCATAGACTTACTTGATGGAACTCTTCACACAGCAGGAGTCGGTTCCATTCCCAAAACAACAGGGATATGAAACGATGACTAGTCCCCTGGTGGTCATCAGAACTAACTACCCTGCACAGAGTCACAACAAAGTCTTTAACTCGATTGCGCAGGCTCTTTACTGAGGAAAATATAGTTATATACAAGAAATGTAGAGCACAGTTCCATCGTGCTATGAAAGTAGCTAGACGCCAGTCTTGGGTGTCATTTGTTTCGTCCATTAACAGTAGAACACCAACATAATCTGTGTGGAGGAAAGTGAAAAAGATAGCAGGCAAATTCACCCCAAACCGACCACCAGTGTTAAGGGTAAATGGTCAGTATATAACTGGAGCAACCAAAGTTAGCAATGCTCTGGCTGATCATTTTTCAAATGTATCATGCAAGTGTGAAGCAGCTCCTGGTCACCAGTATAGGAGCATTGAAGAAAAAAAAGTTTTAAATTTTGCAACAAGAAAAGAAGTCATACAATTCTCCTTTTACTGAAAGAGAGTTTGATTCTACACTTGTTACGTCTACTGATACCGCCCCTGGACCCGATGGAATTCCATATGCAATGATTAAACATGTACATTTTAATACAAAGTTATTTATTTTTAGCATTATTAATAGAATATGGCATGATCATAGTTATCCAAATGTTTGGGAACTAGCCATTATTTTAGCCTTTTTAAAACCGGGTAAGGATAAGTTTTTAGCAGCAAGCTATTTCATTAACATCTTGCTTATGTAATATCATGGAGAAGATGGTCAATGCAAGGCTGATGTGGTATCCTGGAAAGAAGGGTATTTTATCACCCATTCAATGTGGATTCAGGAAAATGCACTCAACAACTGATGTGTTGATATGACTTAAGTCGTCTATTTGTGAAGCCTTTGCTTCCAAACAGCACCATGTAACCGTCTTTTTTTACCTTGAAAAGGCATATGATACTGCATGGAGATATAGTATACTTAAAACCATTCATGAATTGGGTTTAAGAGGAGAGTTACCACTATTTATTCAATCATTTCTTTCACTTAGAGTTTTCTGAGTGAGTGTGGGGGAAACTCTATCAGAGAGTAAATGTCAGGAAGAAGGAGTTTCCCAGGGTAGTGCACTGAGTGTGACTCTATTCACACTAGCAATTAATGGGATATCTTCAGTCATTCCCCAAGATATCTTCTCTACACTATTTGTCGATGATCTCTCTATATCATTTGCTGGAGGTAGAATGGCAATGGTTGAGAGAAAACTACAACTCGCAATTGATAAAATTATTCAATGGGCCGATATGAATGGGTTTAAGTTTTCAACAAGCAAGAGTACTATTGTCCATTTCTGTGGCATCCGGGTATTACATCCAGACTCGGATATATACATGAAAGGACAATGGATCCCGTGTGTAGGGGAAGCTAAATTTTTATGATTGATTTTCGATTGTAGGTTGACCTGGGTCCCATACTTGAAGGCATTGAAAGCTAAATGTCTTGAGGCTCTGAATCTTTTAAAAGTATTGTCCCATAAATCATGGGAGCCAGACCGTATAACTTTTAAAATTATACAAGGCCTTAATTTTTTCCAAAATTAGTTATGGGTGTGAAATATACTCCTCAGCCACCCCAAGCCAATAAAAGATATTAGATTCAATACACCATGCTGGTATTAGATTGTCCACAGGAGCGTTTAGAACCTCACCTATCCCAAGTCTCCTTGTTGATGCCAGAGAGTTGCCTCTAGACCATTACCGAATGTCCTCCATTGTTTAGGTTACAAAGACTCCCTGACTCTTTAGCCTTTCAGACTGCAAGCCTTGAAAGGCACTCAACATACTTTGAGTTGCACCCAAAATTTCCTCAACCTTGTGGCTTTCGGGTAAAACAATTATTAAACATGGTTGATATAATTAGAGGTAAGGTGCTTCCATTTAAGATATCATCAACCCCTCTGTGGAAATTACCAGAGATATCTTTTTGTAAATATTTTATTTGTGTTAAGAAAAATATGACTGACTTAGAAGCTAGGTCTCTTTTTATGGAACATTTTGAGGAACATAAGGAATCCACTTTTATATATACTGATGGCTCCAAATCTGATGCTGGCGTTGGATTTGGAGTATACTGTAGTTCTTTTAACTGTAGAGGGGAACTTCCTCCAATATCATCCATATTTACTGTGGAATTATATGGCATACTAACCGCTATTGAGAAAATAGCGTTAAAAGAGGAGGTCAATTTTACCATTTTTAGTGATTTAAGAAGTGTCCCTCAAGCTTTAGAAGTTTTTAATTCTAGTAACCCTTTAGTTGTTAAGATTTTAGAGTGGCTTTTAATCATTTGCCTGAAAGGTATAACAGTTCGATTTTGCTGGGTTCCAGCACATGTAGGTGTGTCTGGAAATGAAGAGGCAGATTCAATGGCAAAGAGTGCTGCAGCAGAGTTGCTACCAAGAAGGTATCCCATTCTTTGTAATGATTTTTTATCAACAATTGAGAATTTTACTTATAACAATTGGCAACAGCATTGGGATAGTTTAACCGAAAATAAGATGAGAGAAATTGCGATTGTTATATCCCCTTGGAGATATAATGGCATGCCCTGAAAATAGGAGACCGCGCTTTTTTTCGTCTCAGCATTGGTCACACTCGGATGACACATGAGTTTCTGCTGGCTGGCCAACACCAACCATATTGTGATAACTGTTTAATACCCTTGACTCTGAGGCATGTGTTGACTGAATGCCCCACTTAAAGTACAGAAAGAAATAGATATCAGTTAGAGGCTCGGGGTGAAGATGGCAGGTTCATCCTTGCCAAGATCCTTGGACATAATGTGTCGTATAATGGTGGTGCCATTTTTAAATTTATATCAGAAACAGGTCTTCTTAATGCTATTTAACTTTTATAACATATTTACTTTTCTGGTTGCAATTGAATATTCTTTCAATCTTTATTTATAATAAACTATACTGGCGTCAATGACCTTCGATGTCAGGATGCCAGAGAACTCCAAATCAATCAATCAATCTTAATCTTCAAACTGATGTCACTGAAAAATAGAGAATTTTATATTTCAGTTAGATTATTTGGTAAAAATAATTCAGTGTTGTATTACTATGAAGTTTATGAAGTCTGTTAAGAGTAGAGAAAAGTGGCCAAATGTATTTCCTTTCGATATATTTTTTTTTCTTTTGTTTGGATAAGCCGATTATAGATTAAGCTAAGCACACAAAAAGGTTTCAGACATGCATAAATTTAGTTGGTAAAAGAGTGTCCCTCTACGAATTGTAGGAGAGAGGAGGAGAGAAGACAGAAACTGTTCAGTTAATGGTATGGAAGAGATTAGAAAGCAAGGTCTAAATCTCGAGAAAATGCGATAGAGTGCAAGTTACGAGGTAAATGGAAGATCTATAGAGATAGACCGTGGGTAAATAGGGTGTGTGGGAGCAGTGGACTTTAGTGCCTGCTGATAAACCTTCATTATATAGTTGTATGAGACGAATTGTCATATGGAAGGTTTTCTACACAGGGTTATTATGCATCATTATTCACTTAAGATATGAATGCAGTAATGGCCATTAAGTACCTCTCTCTCTCTCTCTCTCTCTCTCTCTCTCTCTCTCTCTCTCTCTCTCTCTCTCTCTCTCTCTCTCTCTCTCTCTCTCTCTCTCTTTCAGGTGTTTCCATGATTAATGGTTCACTTTCAGGAAACGTACGATGGATTTTCTAAAAATAAATCATGGATTTTTCATGTGCAGCCCACGCCGAGTTGTTCCTACATGCAAAGACAGTGATACATTGTTTTACAGTTAACCATATTTTATGCAACTGCAGAGACATTTATGCTTTGGTGATAAGACCATAACAATCACCATCGGATTACATGAGTTTCTCAGTTTTGAAGAGGTACTAGACAAGTGTTATGAATAAATATGAATGTTTTGTACGTACAATATTTTTCCATTGCTAATTTATTTCATCATCGAATTGTTTCGTTGTCAATAATTTATTGTATTCCTTATCAGATTTTTAGGATCAGTTCTGGCAATTGAGTTCGACTAATTGCGATGGATCATATTGGCATTTTATGATAATTATAGTATTAACAGTAACTACAACTATATTTCCAAGATTTTTTTTTAGCAATGGCTCATTTTAATGTTCCACTAAAAAAAGGGATTGTAGATGTTGCAAAATCCAAGTCAAGAAGAAGGATGTGGTTGTACTGTCAACTTCGTTTATATCATGCAATTGTGGTCGGTTATTCTTCTTTTAACAAAAACGGGTTAACCATTTTCTCTGTAGTGACCATTCCAGTAATTTGTCTGATTTGTCTCCGCTTGACGTGATAAGAATTGTTACCGGAGGAACGTCGGTTAACTGTTTGGCATACTTTCATTTCATCCACTTTATCTCTCGATCATTGGGCTGGATAAACTCTTCGCTTTTAGAAATATACACACGCGTGTGTGAACACACGCGAATAGTCTACAAATAGATATACGAAAAAGGTCGAGACTGCAGTGATTCCAAACGTTTTTTGGTCGTTACCCACTTTTCTAGGATGATCCTTATCCATGGCGCCCCATCCATGACCCATAATCGCAGTGATTGTCTGCAGTCTTACACTCGTAAGGTTCATATGAAAACAACCTTAGTAATGTCTGTATTTTTACTCATTCCATTTTTTTAACAAATAATGACATTTATATTTTGTCTTTGATGGATCATATATTAATATCAAAAGAAGTCTAAGGAAGTAATATAATTTTAAAAAGAAAAGTATCTTAATAATTTCCATGCATAGAAACTAATCTCGAATCGTGTAATTTGCTAAAGCTATTTCAATAAAAATATAATGAAAATAAATAAATAAATAAAAATGAATTCAATGGATTAAAAAATGTATTCTACAAAATCGTATCTGATCTTTTTATCTGACAAATGTAATAACTTTGTAATTTTGATATCAGATTATATCATAGGGAATCATAATTAAGTGCCAGAACCATGACCTCCAGAATCCACACACCTAACTCCTCTCCCCAGCTGCTTCTGAGTGTTCATGTTCCCTTACCTGAATGCCCATTCTACTCAATGGGATGAGTGGAGTTGTAGATTATCAACCAGCTTCTCGACTCTTGGTTTTATTGACTTAAAACATACCGTAGATCGTGCTTCACATCAAGTCTGTTACTAAATTTTCTTTTAATGTATAGTAGCTAAGAGAATACAGTTTCACATGAATAAGTTCATGAAAATGGTAAGAGGTGGCGAAAAGCTAAGCCACATATGTTTGGATATGATGCTGCCATCTATGACCAAAATACTGTGAGTGACTGTTGTTCAAACTTCATCTTTGCTCCTGAATCTTCTTGAAGTGCCAATAGCTCAGTTTGGCCATTATCATTATCATCAGAAATGGATGTCACTAGAACAGTGTTTAGAAACCTTGCAACCTGAGAGATTTGGCTTTGGATATCTGGAAAGCACTTTTTAAATTCCCCCTTCTAAGGCCTCAGGATGTTGGGTAATCAAGTTGTGTGTGGCAGCATCACATTCCTTTGCCATTTCTGATACTGTTTCCAACATTGCTAACTTTCTCATTCCAACTTTTCGCTTCCAGTTCTCTTATTTTACGAATGGAAGCTTTGATTTTGTCTACAAAATCTATTATCAAGCTTCCTTCCCTTGGAGTTCAATGTTGTGTGTTCAACTGCTTAAATATGTCAACAAGGTAGGCAAACTGCATTATGAAACCATTTGCAGACCATGCTGACACTAAATCTTTCTTTTTTTTGTATCCTGAGAAAGAGGGTTATCTCTTCTCTGAGCTGAAATACGCGCTAAACTACGTTTCCTTGGGACAGCCAGAGAAGTACTGTATGGAATAGAAGGGTTTCATGAGCTGCATTCATATCTTAGCCCCCCAGATGCTGAACCCTTAACTAGGATGGGGTGCTTAGTGATTAGCAGCTTGGCTCGGATGAACAGTGATAAGTGTTTTCCTACTGGACCTTGGTACCCAATTGTTGGTCCAACTGAATTAGTCAGCACATTCTCCCTTTCTTTTGGTTATTTCTTTTATTCTCCCATCTCTTCCTCTTGGGTATGAACTTGTTGACGACTTTGGCTTGTTTGGCTTTGGTTTGTCTGCTTCTTTGGATTTGGCACAGGGTGGGATGGATGGCATACCATCTCAACCCATATAAATTTAGATGCCATCACCCTCTGGCAGACCCCATTGGCTGCAGACTTAGTCTGTTATGAATTGGGATCCAGTGATCCGATTTTAAGTCACCCAGGCATTGGAGTCGTCGGTGGAAGGGGCTAACTACACCCACTGACCAGTGTACGTCCACCTAAAGAGAGTCAGCCCCTCTCTAATAGAGGACTGGTCCTCGCTGAAGCCTCTTCTTGTGTTGGGCCACATGGGATAGGAGGACTGACATCCTTCGATAAGAGGTAGGTAACCCGGCTTGCTTCTTGTATACAAACAGATCCCTCTGTTAACAATGTGGAAAATTCAAACATAGACCTCGGTACAGACTACTCCAATTCAGGTTCTACCATTGTAATGACAGAACCTTATTCATGTCATGTAGATAATGATTATAAGAAAACACTAGAGAAGAAGAGAGAGATGACAGGACAGAAAAATATAGAAAAGCAGAAGTATTACCTGTCGTCCACTATGAAGTAGTGAATTATGGAATTTTGGAATTTGAAAATGGAAGACATGAAAAGGTGAATGTTTTTAAAGCTAATAGGGAATTAGTGAACATATGTGAAGGGCAGCCAAAAGTTCCTCCCCAGGGAAATGGAAGTCTCTTGACAGACACTATCCCCAATACAAAACGAAAGATTAAAAAGACTTTCAATATTAGAGGTCATAATGTCAAATGCTTTTCGCACCCCATTTTCAACCAGAGTAGGGGTGTGGTATATGCTCCAGAATTAGTAGATATAGAAGAAAAAGAAATTGAGGATGAACTGAAAAGTCAAGTAATAGTAAAAGTAGTTAGAATGAGAAAGAGTTGGTGAACAACGTATTCCTCTTTCTACTTTGATTGTAACATTTGATCAATGCAGACTACTTGATGTTATTAAAGCTGGTTGGCTATCTTTCAAGGTGAAACCATTCATCCCTTCAACATTGCGATATTATCATTGTCAAATTTATGGCCATTTAAGGCAGAGGTGCAAAGAAAACTTGAATGATAAGCCAGCTGTTTGTGCCAACAGAGGAAAAAGTAGTCATGGAGCATGCACAGAAAATCCAAGTTGTATACATTGCGGGGAAAATCCCCCAGCTACATCTAAAAGTTGTGTTTTTATTTTCGAAAAAGGAATTCAGGCCATTAGGACCATGGAAAGAGTCACATTTAAAGAGGCTTGTAAAAGAGCTCTTGAAAAACAGAGCAGTCCAGGGGAACCCTTTTCACTGGTTTTGAAGAATAACTTGCCAAAGCACACTGACGAAAATAGTATTCTCACTTCCAACGTAAAGAAGGATATGAAAGTAGTTTGAAAAGATGAAATCCCATTGAAAATTTATGTCCAGAAAGTGTGGAAAAATCAAAACATGTACTTAAAGATCTAGAGAAACCACAGAAAAATAGTGTTAGATCAAAGATTGTGAATGGGAAGACTTCATCCAAGGCATCTCGTAAAAAATAAACCATACTCTTTTTCCTCCTTTTTGCAATGGAATTGTCAGGGGTTAAGGGCCAAATATGAAGAACTTTAACTTCTCATTCATGAGCACTCCCCTATAATTGTATGTCTACAGGACTGCAAGCTCGATGCTAATACTCTTTATTCTTGAGAGTACGTTAGCTATAGGACACCATATGATCAACGAGCAGGGAGCCATGGGGGAAGTCTTACATACGTTCGTCGAAATGTTCCCCAAAAATCCTTGTCTATCTGGACCCCTCTTCAGGCAGTGGTTGTACAAATGGATATAGAGAGAAAATACGCAATATACTCTCTTTACTTGCCTCCTAATGATAACATCTTCTATGATAATTTATTAGAGGTGATTCAAAAACTCCAGCAACCTTTTCTCCTACTATGAGATTTTAATAGTAGACATCATTTATGGGGTGATATTTTGTCAAACGTAAGGGGTAATATTATATCATCAGTTGTGGAGAATGATGTATATGACTCCTTAATACAGGAGAGTCCACAAACTTTCATGCAGACAGATACCTTGTCATGCATTCACCATCAATTGCAAGCTCTAACTGTCTTTTCACTTTTAATTGGAGAAGATTAGATAATTGGCATACTAGTGATCATGCACTAATCATTATAAACACCAACAATGGTCCACCTTTACAGAAATCGCCGCGATAGAATCTTGAAAAGGTGGACTAGAATAGATTTCGTGAGCTAAGCAAAATTGAAGGAAATGCAGAACAGTTTGAAAGGGTTGATAATGCCATAGACTTACTGAACGGAACTTGTCATACAGCAGGACTCAATTCAATACCCAAAACATCAGGGTTATTCAAATGACAACCAGTCCCCTGGTGGTCTTCAGAACTAACTGCCCTACACAGAGCCACAAGAAAGTCTAACTCGATTGTGCAGACGCCGTACTGTGGAGAATTTAGTCATATACAAGAAATGTAAAGCACAATTCTGTCGTGCCATGAAAGAAGCTAGGGGCCAATCTTGGGTGTCTTTTGTTTCCTCCATTAACAGTAGATTACCATCATCTTTGTGGAGAAAAATAAAAAAGATAGCAGACAAATCACCTCCAACCCACCACCAGTGTTAAAAGTGAATGGTCAGTATATGATTGGAGCAACTGAGGCTAGCAATGCTGTGGCTGAGCCTTTCTCTAATGTATCAAGTAAGTGTAAAATAGCTTCTGTTTACCAGTATAGAAGCAATGAAGAATGGAAAATGCTAAATTTTGCAGCAGAAGAGGAGGAATCGTACAATAATCCTTTTACTGAAAGGGAATTTGATTCTGTACTTGCTAATTGCAACGATACAGCCCCTGGTCCAGATGGAATTCCATATTCAATGATTATACATGTGCCTGATAATACCAAGTTATTTATTTTAAGCGTTATTAACAGAATATGGCGTGATCATAGTTATCCAAGTGTTTGGAAACTAGCCATCATTTTGGCATTCTTAAAACCTGGTAAGGATAAGCTTTTAGCAGCAAACTACCGACCTATTGCATTGACATGTTGTTTATGTAAGATCATGGAGTAGATGGTCAATATAAGACTGGTGTGGTACCTGGAGAAGAATGGTATTTTATCACCTATCGAGTGTGGATTCAGGAAAATGCATTCAACGACTGATGTGTTGATATGACTTGAGTCCTCTATTCGTGAAGCCTTTGTTTCAAAACAGCAATATGTAAGTCTTTTTTTACCTCGAAAAGGCATATGATACTGCATGGATATATGGTATGCTTAAAGCTATCATAACTTAGGACTGAGAGGAGAGGTACCATTGTTCATTCAAGCATTTATTTCACATATATTTTTTTCAAGTTAAAGTAGGTGAAACTTTGTCAGAGAGGAAATGTCAGGAAGAGGGAGTTCCCCAGGGAAGTGTGCTGAGTGTAACCCTTTTTGCACTAGCCATAAATGGGATATCCTCAGTTATTCTTAGAGAAATTCTCTCAACACTGTTTGTAGATGATCACTCTATATCATTTGCTGGAGCTATAATGGCAATGGTTGAGAGAAAATTACAAATCTCAATCGACAAAATAGTTCAATGGGCTGATATGACTGGATTCAAGTTTTCGACAAGTAAAACTGTTGGTGTTCATATCTTTTGTATTCGGGGCGTACATCCAGACCCGAATATATACATCAAAGGTCAATGTATCCCATGTGTAAGTGAGATTACATTTATAGGATTGGTATTTGATTGTAGGCTTACATGGGTTCCTTACTTGAAAGCTTTAAAAGTAAATTGTCTAAAGGCTCTGAATCTTTTAAAAAGTTTTATCCCATACATCATGGGAAGCAGACCGCAAAACTATTTTAAAATTATACAAGACTAATATTTTAAAAAATTAGTTATGGGCGGGAAATATACTCCTCAGCGACCGCAAGTCGAATAAACATTTTAGATTCTATACACCATACTGGTAACAGATTGGCCACAGGAGTATTTAGAACTTCACCTATCCCAAGCCTCCTTGTTGACGCTGGAGAATTACCTTTAGATCTTTACCGGAAGTCTTCTATTGTTCGGTCTTGGTTTAGGTTGCAAAGGCTCTTTAATTCTTTAGCCTTTCAGATTGCAAGCTTTGTAAAGCACTCAACATACTTTGAGATGCACCCAAAAACTCCTCAACCTTATGGTTTTCGAGTGAAAAAATTATTGAACAGTCTTGATATACTTAGAAGTAAGGTGTTTCCATTTAAGATATCATCAAGCCCTCCATGGAAATACCATGAGATATCTTTTTGTAACTATTTTATTGGTGTTGAAAAGAATATGACTGACTTAGAAGCCAGATCTTTTTTTATGGAACATGTATCAGAACATAGGGAATCAACTTTTATATATACTGATGGCTCCAAATCTTATGCTGGCGTTGCATTTAGAGTACATAGTAATGGTTTTAATTGTCGCGGTGCAGTTCCTCTAACATCTTTCATATTTACTGCCGAATTGTAGGGCATACTAACCGCTAATGATAAAATAGCGTTAGAGAAGAAGAGTAATTTTACCATTTTCAGTGATGCATGGACTGTCCTACAAGTTTTAGAAGTTTATAATTCTAGTAACCATTTAGTTTTGAAGAGTTTAGAATGGCTTTTCATTATTGGACTGAGAGGTATAACAGTTCGATTTTGTTGGGTTAAAGCACATTTAGATTTGTCTGGGAATGAGAATGCAGATTTACTGGCAAAGATTGCTGCATCCAACTTGCTACCAAGAAGGTATCCTAATCCCTGTAATGATTTACTACCTACTATCAAGAAATTGTTTTATGGTAATTGGCAATAGTACTGGGATAGTCTAGATGGCAACAGAATGAGAGAAATAACTCATATCTCCTTGAATGTATAACATGTTGCCTTGAAAGTAGGAGTCATCTCTTTGTCATCTCCACATTGGTCACACTCGGTTGACACACGAGTTTCTGCTAAATGACCAACACCAACCATATTGCGACGACTGTTTGGTACCCTTTACAGTGAGACATTGTTGACTGAATGCTCCACTTATATTTCTGAAAGAAATAGACATCTGTTTGAGACTAGAGGTGAGGATGGCAGATTCATCCTTGCCAGTATTCTCGGACATGATGTGTTGTACTATACTAGTGGTATTTTTAAATTTATTTCAGAAGCAGGTCTTCTGAAAGTTATGTAACTGTTGTAAGGATGTTTTTGCTCTAATTGTTTTAAACTGTATTACCATTTATTTATTTATTTATTTATAACAATGATATCGGCTTCAATGACCTTAGATGTCAGGAGGCCAGATAACTCAAAATCAATCAGTCAATCAATCCATATCTTGGCAGAGTTTCTTGAAAAGGGGTGTATTAAGAGCACTACCTTTTTCAAAGTTAACTGTTTTCATAATGGTATAAAGAGTATCCTATAATTCTGAGGGTAGTATTTTTGATACATGAGCTTCCATGTGGATTATACAGTGAAGAATAGCATTTGGTGTTTTTTTCATAACTCTTGTAATAAAACCTGACTAAGAACCTAACATTGTTGGGCCCCCTCTGTGCTTATCCCACAGAGATTGCCGTAGTCAAGACTTTCAGCTTCAAAATATTCTGTAAGGTTCTGCATTACACTGATATATAGTAAAAAGCTGTCTCGTACTTTATGCTAGCTATGCAAAATAACAAACGATTTTGCAATTTATTAGCCGTCCTTTCAAGGAAATTTACTCATAATGTGCCTTGCCGGTCCTTAATTTCCATGAACTACGAGATAATAGCGTATTACTGATTCAAGCACAGAAGTAATGCTAAATATCCCATAATGTTGAAATAGCGACATCTTAAAATATCTTTGGCAATAAAACCTAAATCCTATTATGTGATTGCTTCTTTTCTGCTGGGTGGAAATTCATACATCTCAATGTTTTGTTTTGTATCCAGCAAACAGAATTAGATATAAAATGATAATTTAGAAGGCACTGTAGAACACGAATTTACTCGAGTTCCTTCCACTGGCTGTTTACCCCCTCAACACTTTTAGTTTTATCTGGACAAAGCTTAGCTTATGGCCCCTTACATTTTGCTATATAGCTCCCAGTTTGGGAACCACTTGTCGAGAGAGTATAGGATATATATATATACACACGCACACACACACACACACACACATATATATATATATATATATATATATATATATATATATATATATATATGTATATACACATACATATCATACACTTACAAACAACAAATGCAACCTTTTCAAGTCCATTGCAGAACAGAGGCCTGACATGTCAATTCATGTCTGGTGTTTTGCCAGTTTTCATCTCTTTGCTGGTCACTGTTTGCTCTTAGCATACCAACTTAGTATGGGTGGCCCTGACTAATACAGCTTTACTGATCATGGTAGTACGCAAGCCCTTTCATCAGGTTAAGGTAGGGCATGTATATATATATATATATATATATATATATATATATATATATGCAGTATATATATATATATATATATATATATATATATATATATATATATATATATATATATATGCACACACACACACACACACATATATATATATATATATATATATATATATATATATATATATATATATATATATATATATATACATATGTATATATATATATATATATATATATATATATATATATATATATATATATATATATATGTGTGTGTGTGTGTATGTGTGTGTATTTGTGATTCTGTCTATACGAAATTGCTGACGATTGCTGAAGAAGCATAGATAGTATATTCAATTAATCAATGAAATTAGTGTGCAGACAAAATGTATGCTATTGGTTACTATTTCGTTGGATTGCCTTTTTGACTTCCAGGTACTGTACCTCTTCTACACATCTTGCTCAGTTTAGGTCATAATCCGTAATGATAATCTAGTTTTTTTATGATAAACCTCAAACTGCCATACATAAACAATTATTCACACACACACGAACAAACACACAAACACACATTTTTATTTCATGTATTCACATGTTTATTGTAGAAAATGAGTTTTGTACCTGCTATGTTTTTAACCTTAAAATCAAAGCTAAATAGATAAACCTGCGTGGAGCAAAGGTTCCAGAGGTCCTCCTTGTTTTCCCTGTGTTATTCCTCTTCCTGCTTTCCTTCTCTTCTTCTCAGTAAATCGTTTAACAGCGTGCAAAGTGGGTGAGAGAGCCTGTAGACCAATTCTTATCAGTAGGTGCGGGGGACCCACAAGGAGGCGCTGAAGCCACAAGGCGCCACTTTACCTTCTGTTATCGCCCTCCAAGACCTGTGTGGCATCTGCCTCCAACCCAGTTCTCCCCTATCTGCCCCCCTCTCCCCCCCCCCCCCCCGGTGCGTACACGCCTCTGATTCCAGCTTTCCTGTTCCCTATCATTGATACTTCTTTTCTCTTGAAAGTGTTTGTTTATGTCTCAGAAGGTAGGATTAAGTATGGTGTATAGCCCTGTGAAATAACAAACTATTTTTTTTTTTAGTGAAACTGTGGCTAACGAATTAATTGATAACTTTAAGAGTAATTGATATTGTTGCTGATTTTGTATTTGCAATATACATATCGCTAATCGTATAAAATGTATTTTAATTTTTTATTTGGCTTAAAATTGATGGGTCAGCTTTTACTTTTACATTAATTTGTTTTCAAAGACCACGTGAACTTTTTACAACTGTTAAAACATTAACCTGTTTTGAATTGATCTGCAATATTGTCCCTTATTTCACCAATAGAGGGAGTTGATATCAGTCTCAGGGGCTATAAAAATCCTACCATTGTCTCACAATTCTGTATGGCCTTTTATCGTTCAATCTTTTAAAGATCTTTTTTTTTTTTCAGAGAACCATTAGAATTAAACGAATTTATAAGCGAAAAGGTATTATGCTTTTCATAGCAATCTAATTGATTCGGTTTTAGGATTGTCGTCCCATTTGGATTCAAAGATAAGCAGTGTTTGTAATTGAGGATTTAATTTCACTGTCACTCTTAAACTTCTTTCACCTTTTAATTCCTTTTGTTTTCACAGCAGTCACCTTTCTTAAAAGTGTATTACAGTAAATAATACGTACAAATATATATATATATATATATATATATATATATATATATATATATATATATATATATATATATATATATATATATATATATATATATATATATATATATATATGATAAAATTTGCACATTTAAACTTGTTTTTCAAATTTCAAATAAACCATATATTTTGATACATTAAAGTCTGGATTCTCTTACCCACCCCGGGATCAGAGCCCCAGATGAAATTACTCAAAGACTATAGCATCTGACCGGCCTGGTTTGGAATCCTAGTCCAGGAAACTTGAATGACAGTGACACTACCACTTAGCCAAAGTGGCTAAGTGGTAGTGCCACTGTCATACAAGTATCCTGGACCGGGGTTCGAAGCCCAGCCGGTCAGATGCTATAGTCTTTGAGTGATTTCACCTAGGCTCTTATCCCGAGGTTGTTAGGAGAATCCAGACTTTAATGTATTTAAATATATGGCTTATTTGAAGTATATATATATATATATATATATATATATATATATATATATATATATATATATATCATTGTCACCCGTAGCAAGTTCACTGCAGGACAAAGGCCTCAGACATGACCTTCCACTTGCGTCTGTTTATGGTCTTTCTATCCCAGTCTATACCTGCATATTGTCTTAGCTCCTCAATCCATCGTCTTCTCTTCCTTCCCCTTCGTTTGCAGTGTTTAGGGGCCCATTTTGTTATTCTTTTTGTCCATCTATTATTTGTCATTCTACTGTATGTCCATTTCTTTTTCTTACTGGTAGCCTCTTCGAGTTGTAACTAGCTTATGTTCTAATTAAAGGATTTAGTAAGACTCCCAGTTTTTAATGCTTAAGTTAATACTTGTAAGATCATCTGATTAATTACTTTTTCTTTTTAGAGAAAATGGCATTCTACACTTCATATTAGCATTTTGTTTACCAAAAGCTCTCCATCCCATGCTTAGCCTTCTTTTAATTTCGATCTCATGTTCTGGTAAAACACTTACTGTTTGTCGTAAGTACGTCTATTCATTAACAATCTCTAAAGGTTCATCCATAATTCATATTTGTTGTCTCTTAGCATTTCCATTAAACATTATTTTAGTTTTACTGATATTCATAAGCAGTCGTACATTTCTGCTGTCTCTTTTCAAATTTCTATAATCTTTTGCAATTCCTCCCATGATTCACTAAATAGAACTGTGTCATCCTCCCATATTAAATCAATTTCTACATTTTCCCAATCTAAATTCTTAAAAATTTCTTCTAAGCATGCTGTAAATGATTTAGAAAAGATGGGGTATCCCTGTCTAACTCCTTTCTCAATTGGAATTTTCTTACCATCTTTATGTAGTTCTAATATTACTGTACTAATTGTATAGATATCTTCAAGTGTTTTAACATAACCTTCATCTGCTTCCTGCTTTTGAAGGGCTTTCATTACTGCTGAAGTTTTGACAGAATTAAAAGCTTTCCCATAGCCTATAAATTCCATACATAGTGGTTTGTCATACTGTTTATTTTCCCTAGTCGGTTGATTACATGGATATGGTCAGTTGCTGAATATATACCCACTTCTAAAACTTGACTACTCTCTTTGTTGATTAAAGTCTAGTTGTCTTTCTATTTGGTCTAATATGGTCTTTGTAACTATTTTATATATTACTGAGAGTAATCTTATTTGGTGGTAAATGTTCAGGCCTTTTGTTTCTCTTTTGGTGGATTAATATAATGAAAAAGTTTTTTCCAAGTTGTAGGTATAAAGCAGTCTTGCAAACATTTTGTGTAAGTTCAGCAAGTTTTATTACTATGAAATCTCCTCCATCTATCATTAAATCAATTTTTAGACCATCTTTTCATTCTGCTTTGCCTCTTTTCATGCCTTGTAATGCTTTCTTTACTTTTCCTACTGTTACGTTTGGTATACCGGCTCAGGTGTTTCATTATTTCTATTGGCAAAGTTATTGCTTGTATTACTCTTGTATAGCATTGTATTAAAATCATCTGCAATTTTTAACGCTTAATATCTTTTGTTGATATTTCCATTTTCATCCTTTAAAGCAAATATCTGCTGGCACTGTTCCAAGTCTTCTTTTCATGAATTTGATGCTTCTTCCTTTCTTAAGTGTTTCCTCAATTTTGGTATGATTTTGTTTACAAATACCTTTGGTTTCTAGTTTGTATATTGTTTTGGATAGTTCTGCAAATTCTATTTCATTTTTTTAGGATTTTACCGTCATTCCAAACTTTTCTTTGTTAAATATTTGTTGAGATTTGATTGTTTTTGCTGATCTTGTTTAGGAAGTATTCCACACACAAATTTTGTGTTTGTATTTCTATGACATATTTGACATG